>NC_053393.1:37313860-37623860 GCF_905171765.1 Bufo bufo
AGATAGATAAATAGATAGATAGATAATAGATAGATAGATAGATAGATAGATAATAGATAGATAGATAGATAGATAGATAGATAGATAGATAATAGATAGATAGATAATAGATAATAGATAGACAGATAGATGATAAATAGATAATAGATCAATGATAGATAGATAGATAGATAGATAGATGATAAATAGATAGATAGATAATAGATAGATAGATATAAGATATATATATAGATAGATAGATAGATAGATAGATAGATAGATAATAGATAGATAATAGATAGATAATAGATAGATAGATAGATAGATAATAGATAGATAGATAGATAGATAGATAATAGATAGATAGATAGATAGATAGATAATAAATAGATAGATGATAGATAGATAAATAGATAGATAGATAATAGATAGATAGATAATAGATAGATAATAGATAGATAATAGATAGATAAATAGATAGATAATAGATAGATAAATAGATAGATAGATAGATAATAGATCGATGATAGATAGATAGATAGATAGATAATAGATAGATAGATAGATAGATAGATAATAGATAGATAATAGATAGATAGATAATAGATAGATAGATAGATAGATAGATAGATAGATAATAGATAGATAAATAGATAGATAGATAGATAGATAGATAGATAATAGATCGATGATAGATAGATAGATAGATAGATAGATAGATAGATAGATAGATAGATAATAGATAGATAGATAGATAGATGATAGATAATAGATAGATAGATAATAGATAGATAATAGATAGATAGATAGATAGATAATAGATAGATAGATAATAGATAGATAAATAGATAGATAGATAGATAGATAATAGATCGATGATAGATAGATAGATAGATAGATAGATAATAGATAGATAGATAGATAATAGATAGATAGATAGATAATAGATAGATAGATAATAGATAGATAATAGATAGATAGATAGATAGATAGATAGATAGATAGATAGATAATAGATAGATAGATAATAGATAGATAATAGATAGATAGATAAATAGATAGATAGATAGATAGATAATAGATCGATGATAGATAGATAGATAATAGATAGATAGATAGATAAATAGATAGATAGATAGATAATAGATCAATGATAGATAGATAGATAATAGATAGATAATAGATAGATAGATAGATAGATAATATATAGATAGATAGATAGATAATAGATAGATAGATAGATAGATAATAGATAGATAATAGATAGATAAATAGATAGATAGATAGATAGATAGATAATAGATCGATGATAGATAGATAGATAGATAGATAGATAATAGATAGATAGATAGATAATAGATAGATAGATAGATAATAGATAGATAGATATGAGCTAGATAGATAGATAGATAGATGATAGATAGATAGATAGATAGATAGATATGAGATAGATAGATAGATATGAGATAGATAGATAGATATGAGATAGATAGATAATAGATAGATAGATAGATAATAGATAGATAGATAGATAGATAGATAGATAATAGATAGATAATAGATAGATAGATAGATAGATAGATAGATAATAGATAGATAGATAATAGATAGATAGATAGATAATAGATAGATAGATAATAGATAGATAGATAGATAGATAGATAGATAATAGATAGATAGATAGATAGATAATAGATAGATAATAGATAGATAAATAGATAGATAGATAATAGATAGATAGATAGATAGATAGATAGATAGATAATAGATAGATAGATAGATAGATAGATAGATAATAGATAGATAGATAATAGATAATAGATAGATAGATAGATAGATAGATAGATAGATGATAAATAGATAGATAGATAATAGATCGATGATAGATAGATAGATAGATAGATAGATGATAAATAGATAGATAGATAGATAATAGATAGATAGATATAAGATAGATAGATAGATAGATAGATAGATAGATAATAGATAGATAGATAATAGATAGATAGATAATAGATAGATAATAGATAGATAGATAGATAATAGATAGATTGATAGATAATAAATAGATAGATGATAATTAGATAAATAGATAGATAGATAATAGATAGATAGATAGATAGATAATAGATAGATAATAGATAGATAATAAATAGATAGATAGATAGATAGATAGATAATAGATAGATAATAGATAGATAAATAGATAGATAATAGATAGATAAATAGATAGATAGATAGATAATAGATCGATGATAGATAGATAGATAGATAGATAATAAATAGATAGATAGATAGATAGATAGATAATAGATAGATAGATAGATAGATAGATAGATAGATAGATAATAGATAGATAAATAGATAGATAGATAGATAGATAGATAGATAATAGATCGATGATAGATAGATAGATAATAGATAGATAGATAGATAGATAGATAGATAGATAATAGATAGATAGATAGATAGATAATAGATAGATAATAGATAGATAGATAATAGATAGATAGATAGATAGATAGATAATAGATAGATAAATAGATAGATAGATAGATAGATAGATAATAGATCGATGATAGATAGATAGATAATAGATAGATAATAGATAGATAGATAGATAGATAGATAGATAATAGATAGATAGATAATAGATAGATAAATAGATAGATAGATAGATAGATAGATAATAGATCGATGATAGATAGATAGATAGATAGATAGATAATAGATAGATAGATAGATAGATAGATAGATAATAGATAGATAGATAGATAATAGATAGATAGATAATAGATAGATAATAGATAGATAGATAGATAGATAGATAATAGATAGATAGATAATAGATAGATAATAGATAGATAGATAGATAGATAGATAGATAATAGATAGATAAATAGATAGATAGATAGATAGATAATAGATCGATGATAGATAGATAGATAATAGATAGATAATAGATAGATAGATAATAGATAGATAGATAGATAATAGATAGATAATAGATAGATAAATAGATAGATAGATAGATAATAGATCGATGATAGATAGATAGATAGATAGATAGATAATAAATAGATAGATAGATAGATAGATAGATAATAGATAGATAGATAGATAGATAGATAGATAATAGATAGATAAATAGATAGATAGATAGATAGATAGATAATAGATCGATGATAGATAGATAGATAATAGATAGATAGATAGATAGATAGATAATAGATAGATAGATAGATAGATAATAGATAGATAATAGATAGATAGATAATAGATAGATAGATAGATAGATAGATAATAGATAGATAAATAGATAGATAGATAGATAGATAGATAATAGATCGATGATAGATAGATAGATAATAGATAGATAATAGATAGATAGATAGATAGATAGATAGATAGATAGATAATAGATAGATAGATAATAGATAGATAAATAGATAGATAGATAGATAGATAGATAATAGATCGATGATAGATAGATAGATAGATAGATAGATAGATAGATAGATAGATAATAGATAGATAGATAGATAGATAGATAGATAGATAATAGATAGATAGATAGATAATAGATAGATAGATAATAGATAGATAATAGATAGATAGATAGATAGATAGATAATAGATAGATAGATAATAGATAGATAATAGATAGATAGATAGATAGATAGATAATAGATAGATAAATAGATAGATAGATAGATAGATAATAGATCGATGATAGATAGATAGATAGATAATAGATAGATAATAGATAGATAGATAATAGATAGATAGATAGATAGATAGATAATAGATAGATAAATAGATAGATAGATAGATAGATAGATAATAGATCGATGATAGATAGATAGATAATAGATAGATAATAGATAGATAGATAGATAGATAGATAATAGATAGATAGATAATAGATAGATAAATAGATAGATAGATAGATAGATAGATAATAGATCGATGATAGATAGATAGATAGATAGATAGATAATAGATAGATAGATAGATAGATAGATAGATAGATAGATAATAGATAGATAGATAGATAATAGATAGATAGATAATAGATAGATAATAGATAGATAGATAGATAGATAGATAATAGATAGATAGATAATAGATAGATAATAGATAGATAGATAGATAGATAGATAGATAATAGATAGATAAATAGATAGATAGATAGATAGATAATAGATCGATGATAGATAGATAGATAATAGATAGATAATAGATAGATAGATAATAGATAGATAGATAGATAATAGATAGATAATAGATAGATAAATAGATAGATAGATAGATAATAGATCGATGATAGATAGATAGATAGATAGATAGATAATAAATAGATAGATAGATAGATAGATAGATAATAGATAGATAGATAGATAGATAGATAGATAATAGATAGATAAATAGATAGATAGATAGATAGATAGATAATAGATCGATGATAGATAGATAGATAATAGATAGATAGATAGATAGATAGATAGATAGATAATAGATAGATAGATAGATAGATAATAGATAGATAATAGATAGATAGATAATAGATAGATAGATAGATAGATAGATAGATAATAGATAGATAAATAGATAGATAGATAGATAGATAATAGATCGATGATAGATAGATAGATAATAGATAGATAATAGATAGATAGATAGATAGATAGATAATAGATAGATAGATAATAGATAGATAAATAGATAGATAGATAGATAGATAGATAGATAGATAATAGATCGATGATAGATAGATAGATAGATAGATAGATAGATAATAGATAGATAGATAGATAGATAGATAGATAGATAATAGATAGATAGATAGATAGATAGATAATAGATAGATAGATAATAGATAGATAATAGATAGATAGATAGATAGATAGATAATAGATAGATAGATAATAGATAGATAATAGATAGATAGATAGATAGATAGATAGATAGATAATAGATAGATAAATAGATAGATAGATAGATAGATAATAGATCGATGATAGATAGATAGATAATAGATAGATAATAGATAGATAGATAATAGATAGATAGATAGATAATAGATAGATAATAGATAGATAAATAGATAGATAGATAGATAATAGATCGATGATAGATAGATAGATAGATAGATAGATAATAGATAGATAGATAGATAATAGATAGATAGATAGATAATAGATAGATAGATAATAGATAGATAATAGATAGATAGATAGATAGATAATAGATAGATAATAGATAGATAGATAGATAGATAGATAATAGATAGATAGATAGATAGATAGATAATAGATAGATAATAGATAGATAAATAGATAGATAGATAGATAGATAGATAATAGATCGATGATAGATAGATAGATAGATAGATAGATAGATAGATAGATAATAGATAGATAGATAGATAATAGATAGATAATAGATAGATAGATAGATAGATAGATAGATAGATAGATAATAGATAGATAATAGATCGATGATAGATAGATAGATAGATAATAGATAGATAATAGATAGATAAATAGATAGATAGATAGATAGATAGATAGATAGATAATAGATCGATGATAGATAGATAGATAGATAATAGATAGATAGATAGATAGATAGATAGATAGATGATAAATAGATAGATAGATAGATAGATAGATAATAGATAGATAGATAGATAATAGATAGATAGATAGATAATAGATAGATAAATAGATAGATAGATAGATAGATAGATAATAGATAGATAGATAGATAATAGATAGATAGATAATAGATAGATAATAGATAGATAGATAGATAGATAGATAGATGATAAATAGATAGATAGATAGATAGATAATAGATAGATAGATAGATAATAGATAGATAGATAGATAGATAGATAGATAATAGATAGATAGATAGATAAATAGATAGATAGATAGATAGATAATAGATCGATGATAGATAGATAGATAGATAGATAGATGATAAATAGATAGATAGATAGATAGATAGATAATAGATCGATGATAGATAGATAGATAGATAGATAATAGATAGATAGATGATAGATAGATAGATAGATAGATAGATAGATAATAGATAGATAGATAGATAGATAATAGATAGATAGATAGATAGATAGATAGATAGATATGAGATAGATAGATAATAGATAGATAGATAGATAGATATGAGATAGATAGATAGATAGATAGATAGATAGATAGATAATAGATAGATAGATAGATAGATAGATAGATAATAGATAGATAAATAGATAGATAGATAGATAGATAGATAATAGATAGATAGATAGATAGATAGATAGATGATTAGGAGATAATAGATAGATAGATGATAGATAGATATGAGATAGATAGATAGATAGATAGATAATAGATAGATAGATAGATAGATAGATAGATAATAGATAGATAGATAGATAGATAGATAGATATGAGATAGATAGATAGATAGATAGATAGATAATAGATAGATAGATATGAGATAGATAGATAGATAATAGATAGATAGATAGATAGATAGATAATAGATAGATAGCGGTTTCCCCCATGTATGATGGATGGCTCCACTAGCTATGATTACAGCCATGACGGGGGGGGGGGGGGGGGGGGGGCACATACATGTACGTCGCTCTCACTCCGTGCGTTGTATGGAATGTGTGAGTCTGAAGTGAACTTGCTTGGGAAGGTAAGCGGCGGGGTGTGACGTCACCGGCCGTGTCAGCTGACATCAGGGAGGCCCCGCCCCCTCCAGTAGCAGCATCAGGTCTTACTCGTGTAATCCACTCTATCCTGAGCTCTAATGCTCTCCTCTCTAATACTGGCTGCATGTGCGCTCCGTGCACACAGGACCCTGCAGCCGCAGCAGCCCGGGGGAGGCAGCACCTGAGAGGAGGCACTGCATGGACATCCCCTTGAAAGTCAGCAGCAGCACCTTGTGTATTGGAGAAGGGAAGTTTATTTCATGGAAGTAAGAGGATGATGTCTCCTGCAGTGGATCCTGTGCCACCTCCTCCAGCAGCTGAGCGGTGACACAGTGTCTCTCCTGTGCCAAACTTTGCACCAAGTGGCATGCACTGACTGGTGCCAGTAGTGGCATCTGCACCTCTAGCTACTACTGCTTCGATTACTTCCTAATGACCTTAGCTGAGACCTTCATGATGTTTGCTCCAGATGAAGGCATCTCCTGCATCTCCAAGGTCAGTGTGATCATGATCAGATAAACTGCTATGAAATAGCCCTTTGTTCTATAGACCTTTGATGTGTGTCTGCATGCTCCTTCCACTTGGTGCGTCCTCCGACAAGATGTCAATAGCTCCTGTGCCGGACTATCATCTTTGATTCCCAGATTGATCCCAGTTTTGCGATCTGATGTTTCTTTGGAAATTAAATCCGGATATAGGATTAACCTTTAGGAGGTTCCGGACGACAGTTTTTAAAGATGAGTGGACTTAGTGCCTGTTATGTCCATAGCACCCTTTAATGGGAAGACTTTCTACCAGGATTATGGACCTGGGGTTTACACGCCACTTAGAAAAGTGACCATCAAGCACATCATAACCCTTGGTGAGCCAATGCCATTGGCCAGTAAAATGACCACAGATGTATTTCAGTAAGCTACAGAGGAGAAAACAACAAGAACTGTACAGATCTACCATGGAACTGTCAGAGGTGAGGTGCTCCAGTGCCACCGAGGAACTTTACACCATCAATAAGACCCCCACCATCAACAGCAACACAAGACCGAAAAGACTACTTTGGCAGACGGCGGTAAGGCACATCACCGAGCAAAGGTTTATAAATGAACAGAGCAGTGCGAAAACCCTCTCCTCCGATGACTCCTATTCAACCAATGCCAACAGGCAATTTGGCAAGATCTCCGGTGGGGATAGACACAATAATGGAGGCACCAAAGTCTTTCCAGAAAGGACAAGTAGTGATCTGGGCTTCCTTCACCTGGACTGCGCCCCTAGCAATTCAGATTTCTTCTTGAACTGGGGCTACACCTATAGAGGGGTCATATTCCCGACCTTAAGGAATTCTTTCAAGTCTAGAGACCTAGAAAGGCTTTACCAACGGTATTTCCTTGGGCAACGACGCAAATCAGAAGTGGTGATGAACATCTTGGATGTGCTGACCAAACTCACCTTACTGATCCTTCATCTCACCTTGGCCTCTGCACCCATGGACCCCATCAAAGGCATTTTGCTGGGCTTCTTCACTGGAATTGAGGTGGTCATTTGTGCCTTAGTAGTAGTCAGGAAGGACACAACCTCTTACACATATCTACAGTTGAGTGGGGTTGTGACATGGTTAGCCATGGCGACCCAAATCCTGGCAGCTGGTTTAGGATATGGCCTTCTAGGGGACGGTATTGGCTATGTACTCTTTACACTTTTTGCTACCTACAGCATGCTTCCATTACCCCTTACCTGGGCTATCTTGGCTGGATTGATAACTTCCCTTCTACAGATCGTGATGCAGTTGGTAATCCCCAGACTTGCAGTGACTTCCATAAATCAGGTACCTTGTGTGCATGTGTGTGGGTGTTTGATATGCTTCCTTGAATCATCTATCTTTATGGAAAACATCCCATATCCCAGCTATAAGTTGAGGAGAGCAGAACGTTGGGTTTTCAAATGCCAATCAAACCAATCACCTTCTACAAAGTGGGTCATAGGCTTGTCCTTCATGGGTCAATGTCTAGACCCACCACTGTCTATCCCAACTTCTCCGTTCTCTTCCATGAATGCATCTTTTCAGTGTCCTCCACCTTTTTTGCTCAAACCCTTCAGCACGATGAGTTCAGACCTTATAACATCATCAGGGTCTTGTTTGGCCAAATTTGGGTCAATGCTCTTTTCCGTCCTACAAAGTTGTAAAGGGATTAAATCCTACAAAGCATTTCTAGGCTGTCTCTGATACCCTCTTGTATTGTGGGGGGATGTATGTATCCCTTGACAGCTCATGTTCTCCTGGAAGAAATACATGAGAGGAGAATGGGGTATCTCTTGGTATGGACATGCCGTTAACCATGATATCAGGCAATAGATGACATTAGTTAAGGACGCTATTTCATTGAGGGCTCAGCTCGAATTCAGCAACACACTTGTCTTTGGTCAATTAGCAGATCTCTCCCACTGCCCTTGGACTGAATTGTAGATTACAGTGCAACATTGTCTCTGTGAGGAGAATAGGAGCTCTCCGGTCGGCTGGGTGCTGAATGTACATATTGTTTTAGATTCATCAAAATTACAATTCTCTTGGCTCCCTCTGCTGGTTCCTACCATTCACCAGTAGTAAACATTTCCCATTCTTGAGAAGAAAAAAAAATCTTCCCGATACTCTGAAAACCCAAGGCTGAGAGGCATTAATAAGATCAGGACATGTTGAAGGAATTACCGTAAGTGTCGTACGTTGGGTCTGTGGATGCTCCATTAACAAAAACCATAGTGGGGGTGATTAAAAGCTTTGCTGTAGTAAATCACATGCTGAGTATATATGAAGATAATCTGGCAGCATAATTACACAGAAAAGCTCTTCAGATGAATGTAGGTTTAATGGATTTGTGCTTATGGCTGCCAAGGTAAGATGTGCTTACACCCTAGACTGCTCTGTCTTTAGAGGAATAGACCACTAGGACCATATTGATGGCTGCATAATTCAGAGAGGGGTGCATGCTCCCCATCCATCGCCTGATACGACATGAATTATTTAATAGTCATTAGCTAAGTCTACGAGTCATTGATGGTTATTGCTTATGTAGCACCAACATGTTCCTCAGTGCTGTACGTAGACCGTAATCTTGTCCATCGGTTCCTGTCCCTGCCAGCTCACCATCTAATGTTCCTACGTCTCATGAACTAGGGGTGATTTTATGGTGAGCCAAGATATTTTTGGAGCGCTGGTGGAATCTCACAAGAACTTAAAAAGTCCATGATGTTGCCTCCTGGTCCACTTCAAACCCAACACCTCAATGTCGCAAGTTACAAGGGCTTATCACTGAGCCACCAAGCAGAGTGAAGTCATAGTGTCTGGCATTGGTTGCTAATCATGGGAGTCCAACTCCTAGACCCCAATTAATTGCTGTAGAAAATCGGAGCTTGGGAATTTTTCATTGCACTGGGACTTCTCCTAACCAAGTGCTGCACCCCCCATGTACCCTGCTGGGGCTGAGCTGCAGTACTCTGGAGAGCGTCTGGTTGGGCAAGCAGGTAAAATGAGGAAGGGACCTCTTTTAGTTGAGTCACAGTGGCTTGGTGATCAGCCCGATGCAATACTGGGGTCCTGGTTTGAAGCAGATCTAGGAGGCATTCACTTGGAGTTTGAATGTGCCATGCAATAGACTGGCATACTGCCATTTTTACTTAATTTCCCCAGGACTGGGATGAAGCCATGGAATGAGTAATGCTGTATTTCAGGGTCAGGGGTTAGGGGACAAATTCTGGGCAGGAAGAGTTGTTTGGGAGAGGGGGCTCATAGCAAGACCAGAGTTGGGTTGGTTAATCCCACCATGCCATCCTGGTAAAAGAAGGACACTTAGAGGGGTAAAGAGGCTTGTCCCACTGCCCTATTGCTGCACTGACTGCCCCTATGGTGTATATGTTATGCATGTTCCAGGGGGCACCGTGGGAAGCAGTGCAAAAGGTCTCTGAGGGTATGGATTTCCCAAAAGGTAAATCCAACACAAAATCCACCACAGCGTCCAAGACTGACCCTCCGGACTCCCATTTATTTATTAATGTTGCAGTGCCCCCGGATGGGGAGATCCTCGACTAGGCCCTAAGCCCCCTCAGAGATGGATCCAAAATTGACTGGGCGCCATGTTATCTGCAAGCGCTGGTATCATAATTCAGCGCTGGGAATATGTAGTATTCAGATGAATAGTGGCCCCATAGTTATCTACAGTCCTGTATTTGCAGGGACTGTCCCTAATTTTCAGAGATAGAACCAGACTTAAAATGGGCGGGACTGAGATTAGGTGACGTTCTCAGGGCAAGGCTTACATGTCCCCAAATCTGGAATCTAAAATGTTGTTAAGTACGTTGTCCATGTAATAAATGGGCAGGACCACCATACTGGCTCTTCCCTCTGCCTCGTAGAGGGGAGTCTCACCTGCTGACATTTGGAAGCCATTTTTGTGTGGTTGACATTTTATAGCGTTTGCACCTGTCACGGCTGCTGGGACATATAAATGATGGTTTGCATGCTTTTCAGAGACAGGCCTGGCAAATTCAGGCTGTCCCGGCTGAAAATTTTGGGGGCTAATGTGCACCCCATCCAAAACTGGGTGTTCCCAGTCAGGGTCGGAGGGTTCACGGGGGTAGGGCTTGGATGCCCCGATTTTACCACCTTGTGGTTGGTATGACCTGTACGGTACGATGGAGGGTATACGCCCGTATAGAGCAGTATGACTCAGTATATGTACACCTATGTATCCCACACCTAACACAGAGGAGAAACATGGACGGATTTATCAATGAGGGGAAGCTCGGAGCTGAATGAATCTCTTCCTGCTCATTATAGAACATTAATTTAAGAAGAACGGAATGCGACACAAGCAGTCGTGACTGACAGCTGTTTCCTCCCGTATGGTGCCCAGGATATCCAATACTTATGATGCATCTGTGTACCTATAGGATGTATACGCCCTACACAAGGAAGCATATAGGGGGTAATTTACTTTCAGAAATACGTCTAAATTAGGCTTATTTCTGGCGCACATTATGGCGCAAAGGCCCGCGAGACGTATTTGACACCGGCCCTACGGTCTTAGGGGCCCCCTGTTAACAATTCTCTCTCAACAGTCCCGGTTTAATGGGACTGTCCTGCAGATGGGAGCACAAAGAGGCGCAGCTTCTGCCTGTTTGGCTTTTAACCCTTTAATGACCAATTCTTAAAGGGATGTTCCAGTTTGCATCGACATCCTTTAAAGGGAATCTGTCAGCTACATCTCCTTCCCATTACTGGAGGCGATACAATGTAGCAGTGCTGCCTTTGTGTGGTTTATATATGGTGACAAACACACGGAAATTAAGTTAGTTAGTTATGCTAATGAGCTTGAAAGTGCCCAGCGGGGCCTGGTTACCGGAGCCCAGGCACGCCCCCTGTAAGACCCCAGCCCGTCTCTTTGCTTGTGCCCAGTACGTCCCCTTGCGTCTTCCAGTCTGCCCCGTCTGGTCACCGCCTCCCCCATCTAAACAGGCAACTGCCTGCGCTTGCACATTGACTTCCCTGCATTGGGAGGTTACGGCGTGTGCGTCGAGATGGGGAGACGGTAACTTTAAGGAAGATGGAGGACGTCACAGAGGAGAGGGGCCGACTGGAAGGCCCCAGGGGAGGTACTGGACACAAGCAGAGAGGTGGGCTGGGATCTTACAGGGGGCCTGCATGGGCTCCGGGAAACATTAATTACACCCCTTTGGGCACTTACTCATTGGCATAACTAACTTCATTCGGGCGTTTGTCGCCATGGATAAACCACACTAAGGCATCACTTTAATGCTGGTGCACACTGCTACATTGTATCGCCATCAGTTATATCCAGTGGATGTAGCTGAAGGTCACTGTAATTATGGAATATACTGTGTTTCTTTTGCCTTTATTGCCCCTATCTCCTGCTCCGGGCTGTGGTCACATGACCAGGTCCATGCCACTCCTTACTTCCTGTGATGTTATGTACATGGGCGGGGCAGTTATAGGGGAGTGTCTTTGAGACAAGCTGAGTGGGAGGAGCTTTAAACTAGCTGGGTGTTGTTAGGGGGCGGCGCTGGAGGTGTGGAAGAGGAAGGAGCAGTGCATCATGGGTTTGGTTGGATATAAAAACAGGAAGTGAAACATACAGGATGAAAACAAACCAGAGGGATTGGTTTATGGGTCCAAATCAAAAATAAATCATGGGGACATTCACGGGAGCCCTAGTTACAGGGAGAACAGACCCCGTGGGGGGGGGGCATTTTACACTGGCAGAGCTGATCAGAGGCTGCCATGCCCGGAGACACACGGTCGTCTGGTCCACTAGAGAAAGTGGCATAGCCATTTCCTCTCTTCACTGCATAGTGCCCTTTCAGCTGTATGTATACAGGAACGAAGAGGGCAGAAGCAGTTTCAAACGGCTGGAAATTTTGATTGTCGAAAGTTGCCGTAATAGTCGGCCATTTTGGAGGCTGGAGAGCGATGTCACCCAGTCACGCATCTACAGTGAGTAGAGCAGAGAGCTACATTTCCTGCTCTCATCTCCTCCCTCATTTTTCTCCTCAATGTGGGAGATTTATCATACCTGGTATAGAACTGGCTTAGTTGCCCATAGCAACCAATCAGAGCCCAGCTTTCATTTTTCAAGAGCAGAATGCGAAGTGGAAGCAGAGCTGTGATTGGTTGCTATGGGCAACAAGGACAGTTTCTCATTTTTGGAAGAAAGCAAGCATGCTATTCTAAGGGCTCATTCACACGACCGTATTTATGTTTCCGCATCTGTTCCGCAATTTTGCAGAACGGGTGAGGACCCATTCATTTCAATGGGGCCGCAAAAGATGCAGACAGCACACTGTGTGCTGTCCGCATCCGTACTTCCATTCCGCGGCCCCGCAAAAAAGATGGAGCATGTCCTATTCTTGTCTGAGAATAGGCATTTCTATCATAGGGCTGGCCGTGTGCGGAACGCACATGGACGGTATCCGTGTTTTGTGGATCCGCAATTTGCAGACTACAAAACACATACGGTCGTCTGAATGAGCCCTTGTACTATGCAATCCTTTAAGTGGATTTTCCTATGTGAACACAACTTTTTTGAGGCAGTTTCCTCCTCCCATATACCATAAAAAATGGAAAGATTGCGAGGCCTGGACTATTGAGGTGGCTCTGTGTCAGTCTTTACTGTAGCTCTGGCATTGTATTCATCAAGCAAATAGATCCGGATGAGCCTTATTGTTAGTCTCATCCTGATAACGGGGTGAAAATATAAATGTTAGGATGGTAAAAAATATAGCATACTGTATGATTACCACCGGCAACCAAAGCTGCAATCCATGGGGCTTTCGGGAATAGCAGCCTTGAATGGCGCCCGTCTTCACGTACCCGCTAGAGTCGCGTGACCCGATATAAACAGTCTAGAAGCGCATGTGTTGGGCTTGTATGTGGGTGTCTCTTACAGCTGACTGCCAGGCTAACTAGGGCATACCTAATACTCACCGTACCATGAGGATGGAGGATACTGGCCTCACCGCCGCCATTCCTTTCCTCCGCTCACAACATAAACACATTCACTATGAAAAAAATATTCCGGGCGCCATAATATAGAGATGTCACGTCACTGCCAAGGTGGCGGTTCTCCCAGTAGAGCCCCTCGTTATGTGCTATTAAGATGCAGCTAGGGCTGAAACGATTACTCAATTGATTCGAGTAATTCAACACAAAAAAAAACTCAATGCAAATTTTTTGCATCGAGGATTCATTTGTGTCATGTGACCACGGAGCGGGAGTGAAGCGCTTGCTATTACTCACCGCTCCATGGTCACCCGCCGGCCCGTACCGCGATGCACTGGATCCTGACACATCATGACCTGACGCTGCGTGACATCAGAACGACAAGTTCGATGAGCAGGCTGTGGGCGCTCAGTCTGTAGCGGCTCAGGATCTGTCGGTCTCTGGGGTTGGGGAGTTTCTCCAGATATAGGGCCAGTTTGTACTCCCTCTGCAGGCCCTTATATACTGTGATATCTATCTGTCTGTCTATCTATCTATCATCTCATATCTATCTATCTATCTATCTATCTATCTATCTATCTATCTATCTATCATCTCATATCTATCTATCTATCTATCTATCTATCTATCTATCTATCTATCTATCTATCTATCTATCTATCATCTCATATCTATCTATCTATTATCTATCTATCTATTATCTATCTATCTATCATCTCATATCTATCTATCTATCTAACTATCTATCTATCTATCTATCTATCTATCTATCTATCTATCTATCTATCATCTCATATCTATATTTCTATTTTCTATTTGTCCATATCATGTTTTCTGCATGCTGTATATGTATATATGTATTTATATATATATATTTCAGCTTTTACATCAGTCAGTTGCAGCCCTGTCACGGCTTTAATGTAGTGTAACATCTGCATGGTACTAAAATTAATCTTTCCCTTAGGAGATTGTACTGTCAGAAGAAAAACAACACGATTATTTAAAAGAAAGAAACATGTTGCAATGCCGCAAAGATTTAGTGCAGGTCTTCCCATGTCACCACTGTGTTTATAGGGCTTGTATCCTGAAGACAACCCCTGTCCATGCAACATGTTATAGATCATGGACCTCAGAGGGAGAAGCTTCGCTGTTCGGGTTCCCTTCCATGAGCCAGAATAAAGAGCAGCTCCCTCTGTTCTGGACTCAATTTCAGTGGGCGCCCTGTAATACCACATTACTCCTGTAGTGGCCACTGCAGGGGATATTAGCGGTCTCACTGAGCTTCATCCTAGATACTGATTGCCATAGACCTGCAGCTATCATCGCAGCCCAGTGCCAGCTTCATTTTGAGTAGTGGTCCAGATGGAACTTTTTTAGGTTGATAATTTGATAATTTCTTAAAGGGCTTCTGTCACCCCATTAAACCGTTTTTTTTTCTTTCTTTACTAATAATCCCTACACTGCGATCTCAGCATACATAAGCTAATTAATGATTTTGGTTCAGTAGAATTTGCTAAAAATCGATTTTTATAATATGTAAATTACCTTGCTACCAGCAAGTAGGGCGGCTACTTGCTGGTAGCAGCCGCATCCTCCGATGGTAATGACGCCCCCTCCGCTTGTTGATTGACAGGGCCAGGGAACGGAATCGTTCTCTGCTGGCCCTGCCTGTTTTCATTCAATATCTGGCGCCTGCGCCGCGGCCGTACCTATCTTCAATCTGCGCAGGCGCACTGAGAGGCGGCCACTCACTCGGCCGCTCCATCCTCAATGCGCCTGCGCCGGGTGTAGATGTGACGTCATCGGCGCAGGCGCATTGAGGCAGGAGGCAGTTGAAGGATGAAACTGAGCACGTGCGACCATCTCAGTGAGCAGGTCAAAGAAATAAGAAAAAGAACAAACAGCAGGTGGCGCTATACAGATAGATTTTATTCAATAGCTCAGTGGCTATACTACATTAAATTTCATGCAATTACAAAAGTGTTCAAATCCAAGTGCTGGTTTGTAAACTGTAGAATATTTTTGTAGGACAACCCCTTTAAGTCTATTAAAAAGACAAACTTAAAGGGGTTGTCTCATCACAGACGATGGGGGCATATCACTAGGATATGCCCCCATTGTCTGATAGATGCGGGTCCCACTGCTGGGACCCGCACCTATATCCAGAACGGACCCCCGAAAGTGGTGGAGAGCGCACTGCACATGCGCAGCCGCCCTCTATTCATTTTCTATGGGGCCGCCGAAAATAGCCGAGTGCTAGCTCAGCTATTTCCGTCAGGCCCATAGAAGTGAATGGGAGCGGTGGTCGGCCATGTGCGGTACGCTCCCATTCACTTATATGGGGACGGGGCTTGTTGGCGGCCGGACCGGAGTCCTCCAGCCACCACCTTGCGGGGCTCCTTTCCCGATATAGGTGGAGGTCCCAGCGGTGGGACCCACACCTATAAGACATTAAAGGGCATATCTTAACGATATGCGACAACCCCTTTAAAGTTTCATCTTCCTGTAAGGAGCTGATTATGGGACCTGCTTCTCCAGGACGCTCTGTTCCTTCGGAGGTCTTCTTCTTGCGCTCTGCCAGGAGCTCTATGAATGCTAATATTCTGTATCTTCCAGTTGTGGGGACAAATTCAGTCAAGTTTCAGAAGAGACAGAGTTCAACTCTCTCAATTTCTGAAGAGTCCTGCAGCTATAACTGCATGGTGAGGAATCTGTTAGAACCATGACGGTGGGGAAGAAGGCTTGAGTTACCGTAATTATAACATCCTGCGTCTGTCCTCTTAGGTTATTATTATGTTAAAACATTTTCTCAAATATTTCTGTGACTGGAAATCTAACATATATTTCTAAGCAGAAGTCCTTTCAAATCAATTACTTATTTGTTGTGTCAGATTTCTAGACATCTCTGCGCAGTGCCAAAGGGGTTTGGGTTCTCTATATCACTTTATAAAAGCCCTGAATTCTGGAAATTAGTGATAGTGGCAGTAATGGAACAGAAACTGCTATAGAACCAATATATTCAAATTGGTGTCAATCTCTAGGCTGTGCGAAAGGGGGTTTCACACCTCTATAGAGCCTACACGTTCTCGAACTCATACATTCAGATCAGCGGCTGTTGTTGTTATTATTCAGTTTAGAGGGGATTGTGAATTGTAGAGAGTCCATGTATTCTAAAACCCATGCTTTAAAAACAAGGGCAATCTCTAGGCATTGCCGAAGGGACTGGGACCCCTGGTTGAGGAATGGGAGCTGTGTTTGGTGTCTTTCCTTTTTTGATGGCTTCTCACAAGTCTTCATCAACTCCATAATTTAAAGATATCAACATTTTTCCTGCTCCACTTTGTGTTGGAAGACAGGTGAATGTCTGTATAGGACCACCAAAAAACAAGGACATCTCCAAGGTGCTATTTCCAATGGAAACGAACCCCTTTGACATGTTATAACGACTATAATTGATTTGAATGTATGGACTCTAGAATGCATAGGCTGTACATTTTATAAGCTGTATAGAGCTCTGAAGGCCCTTTGGCACGGCATAGAGACTGCAAATGATTTATAGGTTTCATTCTAGAAAGCAAAAGATCAAGAATGTGTAGACTCTATAGAGCTCTCAAGTCTCTTTGGCACTGCGTTGAGACTGCAACTGATTTGAAGGTCTGGACTTTAGAATGTGTAGGCTTTAGAATGTGTAGGCTTTAGAATGTGTAGGCTTTAGAATGTGTAGGCTTTAGAATGTGTAGGCTTTAGAATTTTTGTTTAGGCTTTAGAATGTGTAGGCTTTAGAATGTGTAGGCTTTAGAATGTTTAGGCTTTAGAATATGTAGGCTTTAGAATGTTTAGGCTTTAGAATGTGTAGGCTTTAGAATGTGTAGGCTTTAGAATATGTAGGCTTTAGAATGTGTAGGCTTTAGAATGTGTAGGCTTTAGAATGTGTAGGCTTTAGAATGTTTAGGCTTTAGAATGTGTAGGCTTTAGAATGTGTAGGCTTTAGAATGTTTAGGCTTTAGAATGTGTAGGCTTTAGAATGTGTAGGCTTTAGAATGTTTAGGCTTTAGAATGTGTAGGCTTTAGAATGTGCAGGCTTTAGAATGTGCAGGCTTTAGAATGTGTAGGCTTTAGAATGTGTAGGCTTTAGAATGTTTAGACTTTAGAATGTGTAGGCTTTAGAATGTGTAGGCTTTAGAATGTGTAGGCTTTAGAATGTGCAGGATTTAGAATGTGCAGGCTTTAGAATGTGTAGGCTTTAGAATGTGTAGGCTTTAGAATGTTTAGGCTTTAGAATGTGTAGGCTTTAGAATGTGTAGGCTTTAGAATGTGTAGGTTTTAGAATGTGTAGGCTTTAGAATGTTTAGGCTTTAGAACGTGTAGGCTTTAGAACGTGTAGGCTTTAGAATGTTTAGGCTTTAGAATGTGTAGGCTTTAGAATGTTTAGGCTTTAGAACGTGTAGGCTTTAGAACGTGTAGGCTTTAGAACGTGTAGGCTTTAGAATGTTTAGGCTTTAGAATGTGTAGGCTTTAGAATGTTTAGGCTTTAGAATGTGTAGGCTTTAGAATGTGTAGGCTTTAGAATGTGTAGGTTTTAGAATGTGTAGGCTTTAGAATGTGTAGGCTTTAGAATGTGTAGGCTTTAGAATGTGTAGGCTTTAGAATGTGTAGGCTTTAGAATGTGTAGGTTTTAGAATGTGTAGGCTTTAGAATGTGTAGGCTTTAGAATGTGTAGGCTTTAGAATGTGTAGGCTTTAGAATGTATAGGCTATGTTGAACTCTCAGGTGCCTTTGGCACTGCCTGGAGACTGCCATTGGTTTTAATGTATGGTCTCTATAGAACGTTGTACTAAAAATTTTACACATTTGTAATCTCATGACCATGCAAATGAATGACTGCATACAGCGTTGTGTCAAATGTCCAGTAACAGAAAGTTCTGAGCCATGCCAAAGGGGTATAAGCACTCTTCTCATCTAAATCAGTAGTGACCTACAATGGGCAGAGATTATGACTGTGTAGCCATTACATACCCTACAGAAAGAGTAACCATCCCAAAAGTTCTGGCAAACAGGATTCAGCCCTTTAAATGCATGTGTATGTCGGTGCTTGAACCCATCCACCATCTCAAAGGTTGGTCTTTACATGAGCAGCAGATTTTCAAAAAAGTCAAATCTGTCATTTTTCTGACATATATTGTGCAGTTGAAAGCAGTGGAGGGAAAAGCTCTTTTGCTTCGGAGGAAAAATTGGCACGGTGTGCCTTTCCTCAGGGCGTGCAGCCTCCATGATGTTCATTCAGCAGTTTAGTTCCCTAGATCCTGACGTCTGGCGCCCGGTGATGTGGGGCCTCCAGAAATTGCTGGTATCTTGTGAATTAATGCTATTAGTCCCGAGTGCTGTTGCCGTGATAAAGTCATCGGTTAAGAATATTCAGGGGTTTTGTGTCTTTGTGATGTAATTTCATTTAGCTTTCATCAGTCTGTAGGGGCCACTATTTTTTGTTTGCTTCTGAGACGCTCTCGTTTTGCTCAAGGTCCATCAAGAGTAGATCGAAACAGCTGCCATCTGAGAGATCTTCCACGTCCATGCACCAAGGCCACAGTCATCGTATGGAATAAAACTTGGGACAACAGAACCAGAAAAGGACTTGGCTATTATGGTTACAAGTAATCTAAGCAGCGGTGCTCAATGTCAGGCAGGAGCTGCAAAAGCAACTGAGATTTTAGGGTGTCTGAAATAAAAAAGATTAAACCTGTCATTCTAATGTATTATTATGAATGCAAAGGCTGGACCAGCACTCAAAACACGAAGAGAGATGTGGAACTAAACACATTTATTTAACACAATAAAATAAATCAATCTAGGTACTAACGTCGATTATACAGTCTATCGATAGAATATCGATTATAAAAAATCGGATACGAAAAATCGATCAGATAAAATCGAATCAAATAAAATACATGGAATAAAAATGAACATAAAATTGCAATATTCTAAATCGGTTGCTGTTGAATTTCTTCTGGAGACCTATGTATATCGGTGAAAGTCCCAGTACAAAAGACCCATGTGTATAGGTACGTCTCAATGGCAGATATCAAGATATATAGGACCCTCAGTCTTTGTGTAGAGGGCACAATTTGGCCTAAGTTTCAGGCTTGCATAGTCAATCAATAAACCCGTTTTCAAGAGTAAATGTATTGTGGTTACTCACAACCCTTTACGCTGATCCAGAGATTCTTTTTCTGCGTGTGGAAGTTATTTCAGGTGGCGTCCCACCATTCACATCCCAATCCAGCAGTGTTGGTTTCTCTTTGCAGCGACTCTCAGGATCTCGTCCCAAATCTCGTGGGACTTGGTCCGACTGTAGGTTTTCGTCAAGTGAACTTTTTTTTTTGAGTCAAGCGAAGTTTTTCTCCTTAGTAGTAGCATTTAATACATGGCCATGTATAATTCGCAGTCGAGTTCATGCACAGGTATTCCGCCCAGACGCGTTTCGAGATAACTTATATCTTCCTCAGTGGGTCACCTGTGATCTGAACATCTCGACTTTTAAACTCTCCTCATCCATCTTTAATTGTTCACATCAAGTTTCGACATGTGCTGGTAATTTCGTTAAATGGTTGTATAGCCCGATTTTTTCAAAGCGAGGGTCTCCGAATTTTCAGAGGTGTCTGATTTTTTATTTATACGTTCTCTGTACTTACAGGTAACTTACATGGGAACTTTGGACGTCCAGTCCCTCTATACTAGTATCAGACATGACCTGGGAATGTCGGCTGTAAAGTCCCAACTTGAGACAGATGGTACTATATGCACTCGACAGATAGATTTCCTGATGGAGGGGATAAAATTCATACTCCACCACAATAATTTTTTCTTTGAGGAAAGATATTATTTGCAGCTCTGCGGGACAGCCATGGGGACCAGTTTCACCCCCAGTTATGCCAATCTATTTCTGGCACAATGGGAACATGACATCATTGGTCCCAGACTGGGGACGGACCTGGTCCTCTGTCGTCGTTACATCGACGATGTCCTTTTTGTATGGGGTGGAGATGCACAACAGCTGCAGCCTTTCCTAGAGGGTTTAAATTTTAACAACATGAATTTAAGTTTTATGCCCACGGACGGGAGAACAAATACATCTGTAACACCTATAACAAACCGACTGAAAAAAACTGCTTTATACCCTTCACAAGTTGCCACCTACCACAGTGGCTCTTGAATATTCCCTCTGGGCAGTTCCGGCGGATAAAACGGAACTGCACCGAGGTGATGAGTTTTGAGGATGAAGCCTCGAAAATGAAGGAGCAATTTAGAAGCAAAGATTACCCTGAAAAAGTCATAGAGGGAGCTTTAGAAAAAATAAGGAAAACTGATAGGAAGGCATACTTCCAATCGCGGATACAAAAGGGAGAGATGAAAGAAGGAGAACTTAGAGTGATCCTACCATACAGTGCACAGGCCAAACAAGTTCGTCACATCATCAACCAACACTGGCATTTCTTATTAAGGGATAGGACCATTGGTCCTATGCTCCATACCTCCCCTTTGATTACATTTGCCAAGGTACCTAATTTAGGATTAAAGATTGCACCCTCCATTAGAAACCACACAAAGAAAGATGGTACTATCCTTCAGAAATGGTTGAACATGAATGGTTTCTATAGGTGTGGAAAATGTTTGGAATGTAGGAGCACAACATTCCCGAAAAAAACAACTAAGGTCCAATCCACTCAGAATGATTTTGTCTTAGACATTAAGGGCTGTCTGACATGTGATTCCTCCAGTGTCGTCTACCTAGTCCAGTGCCCCTGCCGAAAACAATACATTGGCAGAACTAAGAGACCCCTGAAAGTGAGGATTTCAGAACATCTGAATAATATAAAGAAGGGCTTCGAGAATCATTCACTGTCGAAGCACTTCAAGATCATGCATAATAGTGATTTCAGGGGTATCTCGTATGTGGCCCTGGAGAAGGTAGACGCACACTGGAGAGGAGGCAACCATATCATGAAAATGTTGCGGGCTGAATCTAGGAGAATCGATGACTTTGGTAGCCTTCTTCCAGCAGGCTTGAATTCTGACCTAGAGATCTTTAGGTTTAATTAAACATTTGACTCATATCATAGAGAGTATATAGAGTTTTTTCACACCACGTGATTATAACCCATACAGGGCTTAAGTATAGCACTATATGTGACACCGTTACGCACAATTAGTGTTTTTTTACTCCAAAACCATAAGGAGTACACTATCTTACACAGTTAATGTCACTCATTCACTTAAATGGGATTAAATTGATTTATTTTAGGTTTTTAAAAAAATCCCTTATACAGAACACTAAATAATAGTTTCTGCACACATAGCACAAAAAACGCATATATACCGAAAAAAACGCATCAAAAACGCACTATCATTAAGATATGAGTCAAAAATAGAAGATCGGAAAAATTAAAAAAATCGAAAAGATCGAATGAGTTTGATTAACCGGCAAGAATATCAGCCGATTTGGGATTTGTTCGAGAAGCGTGAATAACGTAAAAACTGTAAAATATCTGTAGAACTGTATGCTGTAAAAATCAGTCATGATCATGACCTTCAATGTGAATATTATATATATTGTTTCTTTATATACGTTATATTTCCTTTGTACACGATAAGTTTGGTAAAATACTTGTAAGTACAGAGAACGTATAAATAAAAAATTGGACACCTCTGAAAATTCGGAGACCCTCGCTTTGAAAAAATCGGGTTATACAACCATTTAACGAAATTACCAACACATGTCGAAACCCGATGTGAACAATTAAGGATGGATGAGGAGAGTTTAAAAGTCGAGATGTTCAGATCACAGGTGACCCACTGAGGAAGAGATAAGTTATCTCGAAACGCGTCTGGGCGGAATGCCTGAGCGTGAACTCGACTGCGAATT
The DNA here is from genome assembly GCF_905171765.1 of Bufo bufo. NCBI lineage: Eukaryota > Metazoa > Chordata > Amphibia > Anura > Bufonidae > Bufo > Bufo bufo. The sequence continues at coordinate 37,336,991 of NC_053393.1, forward strand.
ATACATGGCCATGTATTAAATCCTACTACTTAGGAGAAAAACTTCGCTTGACTCACGAAAACCGAGATTTGGGACGAGATCCTGAGAGTCGCTGCAAAGAGAAACCAACACTGCTGGATTGGGATGTGAATGGTGGGACGCCACCTGAAATAACTTCCACACGCAGAAAAAGAATCTCTGGATCAGCGTAAAGGGTTGTGAGTAACCACAATACATTTACTCTAGAAAACGGGTTATAGTGATTGACTATGCAAACTTAGGTGAAATGGTGCCCTCTACACAAAGACTGATGGTCCTATATATCTTGATATCTGCCATTGAGACGTACCTATACACATGGGTCTTTTGTACTGGGACTTTCACCGATATACATAGGTCTCCAGAAGAAATTCAACAGCAACCGATTTAGAATATTGCAATTTTATGTTCATTTTTATTCCATGTATTTTATTTGATTCGATTTTATCTGATCGATTTTTCGTATCCGATTTTTTATAAGCGATATTCTATCGATAGACTGTATAATCGACGTTAGTACCTAGATTGATTTATTTTATTGTGTTAAATAAATGTGTTTAGTTCCACATCTCTCTTAGTGTTTTGAGTGCCGGTCCAACCTTTGCATTCACGATTTACTTTATTGAGAGCAAGGGGTGGCTCTTTTTGTCCAGAGCCCCAGGCGCGATTGTCCAGGGTGAGCCATCTGCTTATCGTTCTCAGCTAATGTATTATTACTCTGTTATAAAGTCCTTGTAAGACCACATCTTAAATATAGGATTCCATTTCGGGCTCCACGATCTAAAGATTATGTAGGAGAGCTGGAGAGGGTTCAGAGACGGACGGGAACGAGATTATTAAATAATTAGAGGCTTAGAAAATTTGGCTTTTCCAACTTGGAGAAAAGATGCCTTAGAGATGATCTCATATATATTGTATATACTATAAATACACGTGAGGTGAAAACAAAGAAGTGGCACATGGTTTCTTCATTTCAAGGACTTTCCAAGGGACCAGAGGAAAGGTGATTCAGGCATCAATACAGGAAAGGGTTATTTACAGTCAGAGCAGTCTCACTATGGAATACCTTGCCTATGCAACTATGCTGCATGTCCTGTAATACAAAAGAGCAGCCCTCATGTGACAGCTGCTCAGATTCTTGATATGCATGAATATGCAATATTTTGCCGCTTTCCATGAGCATTCTCATTACTGTATGGTTAGGTAGGTGAGCGTTCGGGGGCATTATTTTTTTCCTTCCATTTATTATCCTGAGATCAGTGCCTACAGTCCATTGTCTTTAGAAGCCTCAGATATGACTAATATACTTGGGCCCCACTGAGTCAAAACAGTAATTTGAAGCCATTAAAGAACAATATGTCTCTTATTCTCTTGCTATCTGCCAGGAATATGGTTTTATTGTGCTAACGTTCAGTAATACTGTTACATATCTAGTATCCCAAGTACACATGGGTGCACCATCCATGATGCAAGGTGATAACTGTGGCTCAGATGGCCCTTTTCTGAGTCCAAAAAATTTAAAAAAGAATTTTAATGCTATTCAAGAACGATATGACTCTTATCCTAGTGTTATCTGCCAGAGATATGGTTTAATTGTAGTGCCAGCTTTTAGTAATGCTTTTACATCCTTAGTACCCTAAGTACACATGGGTGCACCATCCACGATGCAAGGTGATAACTGTGGCTCAGATGGCCCTTTTCTGAGTCCTAAAACTTTTAATGCCATTAAAGAGCGATATGACTCTTATTCTAGTGTTATCTGCCAGAGATATGGTTTAATTGTAGTGCCAGCTTTTAGTAATGCTTGTACATCCTTAGTACCCCAAGTACACATGGGTGCACCATCCTTGATTCAGGCAGCCCAGGACATCATTATGGCAGATATATTCCATTCCTGCACTTTCCCACATCTAGTTAAGAAACTTGTCATATTGGGTAACAGAATGGCAGCTGTGGAGCCACAATCAGGGGCCAGGAAACCCCATGTGGCTGCTGTTAATGTACGCTGCTTTACAGGATCCTTTTGGAATCAAGATTTACCTGCTCATCGGCTGAGACATGACTCATTTTCCTACCCAGACTCTCTGCTTATAACCGGGCTTCACCTGCACACCATGACTCTATTAATATAAAGTGAAACAGATGGATTAATTGGCCCATGGGGGCCCTCGGGTGTATTGGGGATGGTTATGAAGTTTCTCGGCTGCCTCCCAGGACAAGGAACAGGTTGTGCACCTGGTATTTCAATTACATGGATGTTGACGACTGAAAGAGGCTGCTTGCAGTATGGTCTCATGGGTCGTATACACAAGAGATGGCAATGTAACACGAGCAACATGTATCTGTAAGTGTAGACAAGCATGGCGGCCGGGTCAGAATAGAAGACTCATTTCTAAAGCTGTAAAGTATTGAAGCTGTTTACTGCACAGACTTACTGGACGAAGTCAATAGGGTTGCAGTGGATGCCCCATCGTTGTAAATTATAATCTGTGCAGGATTGAGGGACCTTACTGAATGCTACATGTCGGTGGAAAGATAAAAAGCCTGCATGCTACATAGAATCCACAACAGTAGCATTGCTGTGCCTGGACACCAGGGGTATGTACCACCCTGGTTGACCCAAAGAGCAATCACCACCTTCAGTTGTATCTACATCCTTATAAACTAGCAAAGGAAGCCGCTGTGATCCTCAGACCACTGCCATTGGAGGCTAACATAGGACATTATAGCTACCATGGGGTCATTGTGACTGTCAAGGCATTGTGATTGTCATGCGGGCATTGTGGGGTAGGTGAGACAAAGGAGAATATACACCTGTGGTAATGGCACACTGCATGGCTAGCGGCTGGATAATAATCACCTGCGGTAATGGAGGACTGCATGGCTAGGGGCTGGATGTTATATACCTGTGGTTACAGCAGACTGCTTGGCTAGGGGCTGGATGTTATACACCTGCGGTAATGGCAGACTGCATGGCTAGGGGCTGGATGTTATACACCTGCGGTAATGGCAGACTGCATGGCTAGGGGCTGGATGTTATACACATATGGTAATGGCAGGCTGCATGGCTAGGGGCTGGATGTTATACACCAGTGGTAATGGCAGACTGCATGGCTAGGGGCTGGATGTTATACACCTCCGGTAATGGCAGATTGCATGGCTAGGGGCTGGATATTATACACCTACGGTAATGGCAGACTGCATGGCTAGGGGCTGGATGTTATACACCAGTGGTAATGGCAGACTGCATGGCTAGGGGCTGGATGTTATACACCTCCGGTAATGGCAGACTGCATGGTTAGGGGCTGGATATTATACACCAGTGGTAATGGCAGACTGCATGTCTAGGGGCTGGATATTATACACCAGTGGTAATGGCAGACTGCATGGCTAGGGGCTGGATATTATACACCAGTGGTAATGGCAGACTGCATGGCTAGGGGCTGGATGTTATACACCTCCGGTAATGGCAGACTGCATGGCTAGGGGCTGGATATTATACACCAGTGGTAATGGCAGACTGCATGGCTAGGGGCTGGATGTTATATACCTGCGGTAATAGCAGACTGCTTGGCTAGGGGCTGGATGTTATACACCAGTGGTAATGGCAGACTGCATGGCTAGGGGCTGGATGTTATACACCAGTGGTAATGGCAGACTGCTTGGCTAGGGGCTGGATGTTATACACCTTCGGTAATGGCACTGAGTAAAATTCCTGAAATTAATAATCAAGTCATATGTCCTGAACTTATACCATATATCAGCTATACAGCCCAAATATAATGGACATTTCTTCAATAAGTGGAATTACCCTTTAAATGGGTTTTTGGATCTAGAATATTGATGTCTTATCCTCAAAATAAGTCATTAGTATCTGTCTGGTGGAGGTGCGACTCCTGGCATCCTCAACAATCAGCTGTTTGAAGAGGCTACTGTGATCGCTGCAGCCTCTACCTAGGCCAGTGGTGTCACTTTAATCGATCACAACATAGGACATTATAGCTACCATGGGGTCATTGTGACTGTCAAGGCATTGTGATTGTCATGCGGGCATTGTGGGGTAGGTGAGACAAAGGAGAATATACAGCTGTGGTAATGGCACACTGCATGGCTAGCGGCTGGATAATAATCACATGCGGTAATGGCAGACTGCATGGCTAGGGGCTGGATGTTATATACCTGTGGTTACAGCAGACTGCATGGCTAGGGGCTGGATGTTATACACATATGGTAATGGCAGACTGCATGGATAGGGGCTGGATGTTATACACCTGCGGTAATGGCAGACTGCATGGCTAGGGGCTGGATGTTATACACATATGGTAATGGCAGACTGCATGGCTAGGGGCTGGATGTTATATGCCTGTAGTTATGGCAGACTGCATGGCTAGGGGCTGGATGTTATACACCTGCGGTAATGGCAGACTGCATGGCTAGGGGCTGGATGTTATACACATATGGTTATGGCAGACTGCATGGCTAGGGGCTGGATGTTATACACCTGCGGTAATGGCAGACTGCATGGCTAGGGCTGGATGTTATACACCAGTGGTAATGGCAGACTGCATGGCTAGGGGCTGGATGTTATACACCTCCGGTAATGGCAGATTGCATGGCTAGGGGCTGGATATTATACACCTACGGTAATGGCAGACTGCATGGCTAGGGGCTGGATGTTATACACCAGTGGTAATGGCAGACTGCATGGCTAGGGGCTGGATGTTATACACCTCCGGTAATGGCAGACTGCATGGTTAGGGGCTGGATATTATACACCAGTGGTAATGGCAGACTGCATGGCTAGGGGCTGGATATTATACACCAGTGGTAATGGCAGACTGCATGGTTAGGGGCTGGATGTTATATACCTGCGGTAATAGCAGACTGCTTGGCTAGGGGCTGGATGTTATACACCTTCGGTAATGGCAAACTGCATGGCTAGGGGCTGGATGTTATACACCTTCGGTAATGGCAAACTGCATGGCTAGGGGCTGGATGTTATACACCAGTGGTAATGGCAGACTGCATGGCTAGGGGCTGGATGTTATATGCCTGTGGTTACAGCAGACTGCATGGCTAGGGGCTGGATGTTATACACCTTCGGTAATGGCAGACTGCATGGCTAGGGGCTGGATGTTATACACCAGTGGTAATGGCAGACTGCTTGGCTAGGGGCTGGATGTTATACACCTTCGGTAATGGCACTGAATAAAATACCTGAAATTAATAATCAAGTCATATGTCCTGAACTTATACCATATATCAGCTATACAGCCCAAATATAATGGACATTTCTTCAATAAGTGGAATTACCCTTTAAATGGGTTTTTGGATCTAGAATATTGATGTCTTATCCTCAAAATAAGTCATTAGTATCTGTCTGGTGGAGGTGCGACTCCTGGCATCCTCAACAATCAGCTGTTTGAAGAGGCTACTGTGATCGCTGCAGCCTCTACCTAGGCCAGTGGTGTCACTTTAATCGATCACAACATAGGACATTATAGCTACCATGGGGTCATTGTGACTGTCAAGGCATTGTGATTGTCATGCGGGCATTGTGGGGTAGGTGAGACAAAGGAGAATATACACCTGTGGTAATGGCACACTGCATGGCTAGCGGCTGGATAATAATCACCTGCGGTAATGGCGGACTGCATGGCTAGGGGCTGGATGTTATATACCTGTGGTTACAGCAGACTGCATGGCTAGGGGCTGGATGTTATACACATATGGTAATGGCAGACTGCATGGATAGGGGCTGGATGTTATACACCTGCAGTAATGGCAGACTGCATGGCTAGGGGCTGGATGTTATACACATATGGTAATGGCAGACTGCATGGCTAGGGGCTGGATGTTATATGCCTGTAGTTATGGCAGACTGCATGGCTAGGGGCTGGATGTTATACACCTGCGGTAATGGCATTAGTATCTGTCTGGTGGAGGTGCGACTCCTGGCATCCTCAACAATCAGCTGTTTGAAGAGGCTACTGTGATCGCTGCAGCCTCTACCTAGGCCAGTGGTGTCACTTTAATCGATCACATTGCCTAGGTGCAGCTCAATCCCACTCAAGTGATTGAGCCTGGGCTGCAATACCAAGCACAGCCACTATACAAAGTGTGGCGATGTGATGGTATGCTGTGAGGAGGTTGCAGCACCCACGGCTTCTTCAAACAGCTGATCAACAGAGGGGGTGCAGGGTGTTGGACCCCCACCATTCAGATTCTGAGGATAGATCATTAAACCTTTTTAAAACTGTTGTCCTGTTTCGTAAACTCATGTTTATATACCATATTAAGGAACTCTGAATTAACGGGGGGGGGGGGGTATCCTATTTTGAGGGTCCTTACTTTTTGACCATAGTGGAGAATGGCTACAAAGAGAGGACCTTGTCCTGTATTACACATACACTCCATTGATTTGAATGGACACTGTGTAATGCTTTATTTTACCTGTGGGGGCGTTGCAGGGAAATTGAGCACTCTTACTGCCAGGTTTTCCCGCAGAATTCATCTGATCGCTGAGGGTCCTAGTAGGGAGAACCTTTGACTTTAGGTGATTATCAGGGAACCCTTCCAACAAGTAGAAATTATTATATTGAACATGTCCTTTAAAAGGGTTGTCCTACCAAAAAATATTCTATATTTTTCAAACCTGCACCTGGATTTAAATACCTTTAAAATGAAAAATGATGGGATAACCCCTCTCCCTTGACAATCGGGAATTATTCTGCCTAGGTAAGTACCAATAACAAATCAGTGATAGGTATGAGAACCAAACACGGGGGTTGTAATGTCAGAATTAAAGGGTAACCCTTCTCATTTGACATGTTGTACTATACCGCCATGACCAATTTCACCCGCACCTACTGTGTCCTTCTCCTATACCTTGTAGATTGTAAGCCCTCGCGGGCAGGGTCCTCTCGTCTTCTGTACCAGTCTGTAACCAGTTTTGTTTATGATTAGTGCAATGGTCTGTATTATGTATGTGCACTGCTTATCATATGTACAGCGCTATGGAATGAATGGCGCTTTAATAATAAATAATAATAATAATAATAATAATAATAAATAATAATAATAATGTTGTCACTTTCCCTGTTCTCTACCTTAGACATCTTTTCTTTGTATATGGGGCCCCATCGGCAGCAGGTAATTGTTTGCCCACTGTAAGTGCTCCATGTATTGTAATTATTTTCTTCTAATGGGAATCAGTAAGAAGCATTGAGAAATGAGGGCAAAAATACTGAAAACACGGAAAATACTGACAGAACATGTAAATCCGGACCTTTGGGCAACACTTTATTGGTAACTCTCTTTAGCTGCTCTGCATTATTAATGTGCTGCAATAGAGCGATCTCCCTGTTGGGCGGCATTGTATGTTGTGTTATCGGGTGGTATGTATTATTCATTTATAAAGCTTAAGGATTGGAGAGACAGCATTAAAACACTGCATGAATAAAGACCGCCACTAAGTAAGATATACTGAAATCCAGCCGCCCAAACCTTCTCGCCTCTGACATATCCCGCCGAGGGAGCATTGGGAGCCCCCCCCCCCCCCCCCAATACACGTTGGATGGTCAGTAGTCCAGCGACTTTCAGATGGCCTATATTTTTGCCAGATCTGTGTAAGGAAAAGTACCGTAACCTCTGGATCACATAGAAGTCAGTGGTTGGAAGAACTAGAAAACACCAGGATGTGACTCATAACGAGAAACCGCCTCTAAATGTACGGCCATTAACGGCGGCTTCATGTCCTAAAGAACCAGAAATTACTGCAGCAGAACAACCCCAAGTGTCATTATCCTGTACCCCAAGTGTCATTATCCTGTACCCCAAGTGTCAGTGTCATTATCCTGTACCCCAAGTGTCAGTGTCATTATCCTGTACCCCAAGTGTCAGTGTCATTATCCTGTACCCCAAGTGTCAGTGTCATTATCCTGTACCCCAAGTGTCAGTGTGTCACTATCCTGTACCCCAAGTGTCAGCGTGTCGTTATCCTGTACCCCAAGTGTCAGTGTCATTATCCTGTACCCCAAGTGTCAGTGTCATTATCCTGTACCCCAAGTGTCAGTGTGTCATTATCCTGTACCCCAAGTGTCAGTGTCATTATCCTGTACCCCAAGTGTCAGTGTCATTATCCTGTACCCCAAGTGTCAGTGTGTCATTATCCTGTACCCCAAGTGTCAGTGTGTCATTATCCTGTACCCCAAGTGTCAGTGTCATTATCCTGTACCTCCAAGTGTCAGTGTCATTATCCTGTACCCCAAGTGTCAGTGTCATTATCCTGTACCCCGAGTGTCAGTGTCATTATCCTGTACCCCAAGTGTCAGTGTCATTATCCTGTACCCCGAGTGTCAGTGTCATTGTCCTGTACCCCAAATGTCAGTGTCATTATCCTGTACCCCGAGTGTCAGTGTCATTATCCTGTACCCCAAGTGTCAGTGTCATTATCCTGTACCCCAAGTGTCAGTGTCATTATCCTGTACCCCAAGTGTCAGTGTCATTATCCTGTACCCCAAGTGTCAGTGTCATTATCCTGTACCCCAAGTGTCAGTGTCATTATCCTGTACCCCAAGTGTCAGTGTGTCATTATCCTGTACCCCAAGTGTCAGTGTGTCATTATCCTGTACCCCAAGTGTCAGTGTCATTATCCTGTACCTCCAAGTGTCAGTGTCATTATCCTGTACCCCAAGTGTCAGTGTCATTATCCTGTACCCCGAGTGTCAGTGTCATTATCCTGTACCCCAAGTGTCAGTGTCATTATCCTGTACCCCGAGTGTCAGTGTCATTGTCCTGTACCCCAAATGTCAGTGTCATTATCCTGTACCCCGAGTGTCAGTGTCATTATCCTGTACCCCAAGTGTCAGTGTCATTATCCTGTACCCCAAGTGTCAGTGTCATTATCCTGTACCCCAAGTGTCAGTGTCATTATCCTGTACCCCAAGTGTCAGTGTCATTATCCTGTACCCCAAGTGTCAGTGTATCATTATCCTGTACCCCAAGTGTCAGTGTCATTATCCTGTACCCCAAGTGTCAGTATCCTGTACCCCAAGTGTCAGTGTGTCATTATCCTGTACCCCAAGTGTCAGTGTCATTATCCTGTACCTCCAAGTGTCAGTGTCATTATCCTGTACCCCAAGTGTCAGTGTCATTATCCTGTACCCCAAGTGTCAGTGTCATTATCCTGTACCCCAAGTGTCAGTGTGTCATTATCCTGTACCCCGAGTGTCAGTGTCATTATCCTGTACCCCAAGTGTCAGTGTCATTATCCTGTACCCCAAGTGTCAGTGTCATTGTCCTGTACCCCAAATGTTAGTGTCATTATCCTGTACCCCGAGTGTCAGTGTGTCATTATCCTGTACCCCAAGTGTCAGTGTCATTATCCTGTACCCCAAGTGTCAGTGTCATTATCCTGTACCCCAAGTGTCAGTGTGTCATTATCCTGTACCCCAAGTGTCAGTGTCATTATCCTGTACCCCAAGTGTCAGTGTCATTATCCTGTACCCCAAGTGTGTTCTGTGATCTAATGTAAATAAATGTAAAGAAGAACAGAATGCAATGATCTGCGAATCTCATATAGAGATTCGCAGATCATTGCATTCTGTTCTTCTTTACATTTATTTACATTTTACACAGCAGCCCAACTTTTTTGGAATGGAGGTTGTAAATTTCTCTTGGCAAAGTAGTGGTTACTAGGTAATAGGTCCATTGATGAGACAGATATGTTATGGGGCACTACATCTGGCGTATTTGTGGGCACTTCTGCAGCTGTGGCTTCTCCATGGACACTGTGATTGCTTTATGGATGCTGTTATGTGGCTTGTAGAAGTTTATGGGTAACTTGCACCACTTAGACACTGCATTGTCGAATTTCTGCTCCACTGTGAAGATATAGTAGATTCCTAATATTGCGAGAGTCTGTTGACCATACAGTAATTTGGAAAAAATCAGGGCTGGATAAATGTTGGTGGAGGCTCCGGGTCTGTATTGGGTTGGAGGGTCATTCCACAATTTTGTATTGTGTAGCTTTGAACACTGGATTGCCTTGAGGTGATACCTATGTTTGGTCTTGAGATCACATTAATAAGGGTAAATATACAGTACAGACCAAAAGTTTGGACACACCTTCTCATTCAAAGAGTTTTCTTTATTTTCATGACTATGAAAATTGTAGATTCACACTGAAGGCATCAAAACTATAAATTAACACGTGGAATTATATACATAACAAACAAGTGTGAAACAACTGAAAATATGTCATATTCTAGTTCTTCAAAGTAGCCACCTTTTGCTTTGATTATTGCTTTGCACACTCTTGGCATTCTCTTGATGAGCTTCAAGAGGTAGTCCCCTGAAATGGTTTTCACTTCACAGGTTTGCCCTGTCAGGTTTAATAAGTGGGATTTCTTGCCTTATAAATGGGGTTGGGACCATCAGTGGCGTTGAGGAGAAGTCAGGTGGATACACAGCTGATAGTCCTACTGAATAGACTGTTAGAATTTGTATTATGGCAAGAAAAAAGCAGCTAAGTTAAGAAAAACGAGTGGCCATCATTACTTTAAGAAATGAAGGTCAGTCAGTCAGCCGAAAAATTGGGGAAACTTTGAAAGTAAGGGCTATTTGACCATGAAGGAGAGTGATGGGGTGCTGCGCCAGATGACCTGGCCTCCACAGTCACCAGACCTGAACCCAATCGAGATGGTTTGGGGTGAGCTGGACCGCAGAGTGAAGGCAAAAGGGCCAACAAGTGCTAAGCATCTCTGGGAACTCCTTCAAGACTGTTGGAAGACTATTTCAGGGGACTAACTCTTGAAGCTCATAAAGAGAATGCCAAGAGTGTGCAAAGCAGTAATCAAAGCAAAAGGTGGCTACTTTGAAGAACCTAGAATATGACATATTTTCAGTTGTTTCACACTTGTTTGTTATGTATATAATTCCACATGTGTTAATTCATAGTTTTGATGCCTTCATAGTCATGAAAAGAAAGCGGCACTACATATTGGCTCCCAGATGGCGGACACTCCTCTCTTTGGCATCCATATGCCATGGATGGGGCTTGTTGTTCTCAGACAGAGCCTACAGGGTTATGGGAACACTTGCTTACGGAGCCTCGTTGGGGGTTGGCAGTATTCAGTGCCACCAAAATTATGGAAATCGCAGCCAAACCCCACATGTACGGTATGATGGATCTGGTACAGCTTTGTGGCTTCCATCCATAGCAGAAGCCAGATGCAGAGCTGGCTGTAGGAGATAGGGAGGCCTGACTGGCGGCAATGAGATGTGAACAGGGCTTTAGGCCTCAGAATGCAGTTGCATTATATTTTCAGCTTGCTTATTTTTTCCAGTAACAAAAATGGTGTAGCCTTGGCATAGCGACATCATGTACATAGTATATTCCCATACTGACTCCTGGAAGGGGATGTATATTGCCCTATTATTGAGGGACATAATAGACTGTTTCAGCCGAGAGAAGGCAGAACGCGAATGACTTCAATTTCCCTTGCATTTCACTGCTCATTAAAACCTTACATTTCGGAAACTAATTAAGTCCATATCTTTCGCTGTATCATTATCCAATATACGCCATGTACACGGCTATAAATAGTGGCCTGCGCGTTCCACGGTGTCAGCGCTGTCCCTTTAATAACAGCCTGATTTCTGCATCCCATATTTATTCTGCAGCTTCATCGGAGAGGGATCGAGCGCAGCCGGCGTCCCCCCCTCCAGCGCCCTTTGTCCCCATCCTTCCTTTCTCTTCTCATGACTTTCCACACCGAAGCACCAAGCGTGGCTAATAGCAAATTTACACCCACAGGTTTCACAAAGAAAAACATTTGTTCTAGTCTATTCTATGAAAGGAGAGATTTAATCCGACCGTCCTGGAATGCTGTAGCGAACGTCTCTTCGGGGTCTGTTGTCTAATGTGCTGTCTGCATTCCTAGGGCAAGAGCGAGAGGTTTAATGGTCCCTTGTAAACCTTCAGTAGTCTTTTCCATTCAACTGCCAGATTTATTGTGTATTGATGGAACAGAAAAAAGCGCAAGGAATCCAAGATACTGGAATATTGGAATTTTAGGTCATTTTCTGGAATTTTTGGCCATCCTTGCCCTAGCCCCTGTATCTAAATACCATGGCTGTCTCCTGTTGACTCCACTATGGCACCCGGGGCACAGGCCTCCTCCCCCAGTCCCCTGCCATACCCACTGCTCCTTAGGCTGACTGATAAAAGTACGGTATGTTTTTGGCGGAAAAGACCCTTATATATTTAATGAAAAAATTGGGCACATACATGGGGTATTGGTTAATACGCCATAATGTGCCCATTCTCTATGTGGCTCAGGTTTTTATAAAAGATTCATATGGAATTCATGACAAAGGAGAATCTTTGGCACCATAGTTTGGGATCTTCCATCTGTGGTACCCCTCCATGAACCAAAGCTTCTCATCTGGAGGACCTGAGCTGACCTTGTATTACATCTGAATGGTCCCCGTGTAATACTACATTTTCCCTGCAGAGGCCGCTGCAGGGGAAATAACTGGCTGGATTTGGCTTTGGCTAGGAAAACTAGCTGTTTCTCAGGAGCGATAGCTAAAAGAGTCCACTGATCAACCCGGGGGTTGTCTCTGATGAGAAAACCTTTTTATAGGGAGTGCCTATGGGTCTATAGCCAAACTGTAGGGTCTACCTTACAGGGTCCACGCACATGGCTTTATTGGCAATCAGTGGGAGTCCTAGCGATTGGACCACCACCAATCTAAGGTCCTCTATCCAGTTCATTGGTAATAATTGGTAATAACATACATACCAATATTGTAGTTGGCAAATGCTGGGCATGTAAGCCAAACCCACCTGGGAACACCCACTTATGGATGGTGCTTAACCTATTTTTCAGCTCAGGACTGCCCAAATTTGTTGGACTTTCTCTGAAAATTAAGGACAGTCCCTGAAAGTGTGGGACTGTTGACAGGCATGTAATATATTTTTAGCCCTTTAAATCAGTTTATTTCAAGATGTATTAAAGGAAGTTCCTGTATAATCTGAGTTTACTACTGTCAATAATGGCTGTGCTTGGTGGGTGACAACTCTGGATCTCCAAGCCTTATGGAGCTCCCTCCCGTGGTGTCATCCAGTAAAATGGCTGAAGTTTCCATAGAAACTAGTCTGTATTAGATGACACAAAGCTGGACTGGCATTTAGCTGGAAACAGAGAAGGGGAAAATCTCCTGAGCAGCAGTCAAGTTGTGTCGTTCCCCACATAGGACCACATTATTAATCAAATTTATCAAAAAATCTATTTAGGTGGAGAAAAACTATTAACTGACAACAGTTTCCATAGCAACCAATAGGACTATATTAATTACTGACAGAAAAACATAATGGTAAGGATTGTATGGACTCTACACACCGGTCCAAGGTCCTGTGTTCCACTCCTGTGTCCCTGTGAGGATCTCCTGAGGTCAGTGAGGATCTAAACATACATTGGGCTCCTTATGCGCTCAGTTCTTCGATGATCTATGACCTCAGGCCACTCCAGTTGGATCCAAATAAGACGGTGCCTAGGCTGATTTTAGGCAAAATTACTAGCGCCATGTACAATTTAGCGATTACACATCTCTAGAAAGAGTTGTTAGGTAGTCACTATCTTTTCAAGGATGGACTTTGGCAACCTTATGAACCTCACAGATATGCAGCCAAGCTGAGTTTGTAAACTGACCTATGGAGACCTGTTGTTGTGGTTTGGACCACCTAAGACGACAGATAGGAATGTAACCCCAAAAAATTGGAGAACACATTCAGGTCTGCTGCATTTCTTTGATCCTTAAAGGGGGTTTTTCCAAAATTGGGGAAAAAATTGGCAAAGGAGAAAAAATGCCATAAAAAAAAATCGACAGAACCATTAGTTATTTGATGATTCCACTGCATCACTTATATGGTCCCAAATGGTATTTGATTATTTTTTTGCCGTGGTGGCTTGCCCTCCACCCATGGGACTGCGGAAGCCAATCACTGGCATCAGAAGTGTCATGCTGTACCAGTAAGCATTACCGCAGCAGGAAAATAAACAAAGACCATTGGAGACCACAAGAGCGGTGGTGCTGCAGCGTCAGGGGATTAAATGGATGAGTAATAGTTCTTTTTTAATGGCATTTCTTCCCTAAATTGACCACATTTTTTTCCTATTTCCGGAAACCAAGTTCTCCTTTCATTTTCTTATCCGAAATGTCTCTAAGAACGATAATCATGGCCACCATGCCAAGCCAGCAAATCTAATGAGTTACTTTTTTCCAGTTGCTTACATAACTATTAGATCAGTGGTGGTCCTACCACTGGTGGGACCCCACCGATCACGAAAATGGGAACCCCCATACCCCGTGGAGCCCCTCAAAAGTAACGGAGCGGCTGCTTGGGCGAGCACACAGCCTCTTCATTAATTTCTAGCCAAGTGCGGTGGATAGGGGATACCTTCATATAACTGGAATACCCAAGGGTGCACCACCAATGAGGCCAGTTGAGGCGATTGCCTCAGGCAGCACCAGGTAGGGGCAAGAGGGGGGCAGCGGAAGAGCCATAGGCAATGAGCACTTTCATTGTGGCAAAGGGGTTAGGTTAATAAATTGGCATGGGGGGGGGTGCCGTTTCAGTTTTTGCCTCAGGCAGCAGGAAGTCTAGGTGCACTGCTGGGAATACCCCTTACTCTTACTTGGATTTATCACCTTGCTGTCCATGTTTTTAAGTTATGGAAGAGTATCCACCACTTTAAAGGAATTGTCCTAGATTTTACTACTGATGGTCTATCCTCAGGATAGGCCATCAACATCTTGTCGGCGTGGGTCTGACACCCCACATGTGCCCGTGTTGCTGAGAAAAATGATGTTTTAATATATGCAAATTAATCTCTAGAGGGCGTTCTCATTACACCTAGAAACTCTGCTTTTTCTGCAACTGCCGCATCCTCTGCACTTTGACAGGGCCATGCAGTGAAAACGTGATTACACCTGTCAATCAAAATGCAGAGGGTGTGGCAGTTGCAGAGAGTGCAGAGCCTCTAGGTGTAACAGCAACGCCCCCATTGCTCCTAGAGTCTCATTTGCATATATTAAGCCATTATTTTTCTAGGGCACATGTAAACATGGGACCAACACAGATGCCTTCAGCTGCCAAGCGCATGTGAAACAGGTCCGCCAGTGTCATAGGTACAGATCTGCTGACAGATGCCCTTTAAAGTTAATGTCCACCATTTATATCACCACATGAGATTGTGGCAGATTTTAGATTAATAGATATTCTCACTTGGATCAGAGCTCTGTTTTTTCCTTCTACACAGCTCCAAATCCCTGTATAGATAATAAAATTGTGGCTCCCCTTTGCTGCCACTAGAGGGAGCTCAGGAGCTTACTGCATACTGGCTTATTATTGACATCTATTTACTGTAAGTATGCAGTAAGCTCCTACGCTCCCTCTAGTGGTGGGTGCAGACAGCCCAAATTTTATTATTTTACTATGCTATATAATAAGAAACTATATTAAGAATTTAGAATTTATTCCTAATGTGAAAAGAAAGCTGCTCATCCAGTCTTCTATTTCAATACATTCTTATGTCTTTGGGTATTTTTTTTGTTACTATGTTACCCCAGTTTGTTATTATAGATTATTACCACTTAGACAAACAGTCTTTGGCTGAGTGTTTCCTCTGCACATTTCTTGCAGCTTCTGAATGGAGCGCTTTGCACTTTTCTGAATCATTTTCTTTTTGTCTGGTGTTTCCCTGTGAAACCTAAGTGTTGTGATGATAAAATAAGCTCCTTAATGCCTCCTGCTGCTGTTATGTTCAGTAATGGGATCATCTCCCATGCTGTGCTAAGTCTGCCTTTTGTTGAAGAAAATTCTCCAGTCAAAGTTTTAAAGCCCCTCCAGACGTGATCATTAGGATGGCTGTGTGCTAGCACCGAGAACAGCTTCTGAAGGCAGCAAAAGAAGAGAGCAAGTGGTATTTTGCTAAATCAATTTCCACATTCAGAAAACTTGTAAAAACCTGGCAACTTTGCAACCGCGGCAAGCAACCTGTGGTTGTGAGTGCTGCTGGTTGTAGTTTCTGTAGCTGAAGAACAGGTTGTCCATATATTACAATAAATGCAGTCAGCTAAAATACCCCCCATCATGCCTCAGAATATACAGTGGGGGAAAGATTATCCACTGTTCACTTTTATAAATCCTTTCAAGGTTTACTGTTTTTATTTAAAATGGATGGAACTTTCTCCAGTGTTCATTCTATATTATAATATGATAGATATAAAACAAGCCCTATGTACAAGAATATAACTACTATAATACTGCCCCTATGTACAAGAATACAACTACTATAATACTACCCCTATGTACAAGAATATAACTACTATAATACTGCTCCTATGTACAAGAATATAACTACTATAATACTGCCTCCTATGTACAAGAATATAACTACTATAATACTGCTCCCAACCTACAAGAATATAACTACTATAATACGGCTCCTATGTGCAAGAATATTACTACTATAATACTGCCCCTATGTACAAGAATATAACTACTATAATACTGCCTCCTATGTACAAGAATATAACTACTATAATACTGCTCCTATGTACAAGAATATAACTAATATAATACTGCTCCTATGTACAAGAATATAACTACTATAATACTGCTCCCAACCTACAAGAATATAACTACTATAATACGGCTCCTATGTGCAAGAATATTACTACTATAATACTGCCCCTATGTGCAAGAATATAACTACTAAAATACTGCCTCCTATGTACAAGAATATAACTACTATAATACTGCTCCCAACCTACAAGAATATAACTACTATAATACGGCTCCTATGTGCAAGAATATTACTACTATAATACTGCCCCTATGTACAAGAATATAACTACTATAATACTGCCTCCTATGTACAAGAATATAACTACTATAATACTGCTCCTATGTACAAGAATATAACTACTATAATACTGCTCCTATGTACAAGAATATAACTACTATAATACTGCTCCCAACCTACAAGAATATAACTACTATAATACGGCTCCTATGTGCAAGAATATTACTACTATAATACTGCCCCTATGTGCAAGAATATAACTACTAAAATACTGCCCCTATGTACAAGAATATAACTACTATAATACTGCTCCCAACCTACAAGAATATAACTACTATAATACGGCTCCTATGTGCAAGAATATAACTACTATAATACTGCCTCCTATGTACAAGAATATAACTACTATAATACTGCTCCTATGTACAAGAATATAACTACTATAATACTGCCTCCTATGTACAAGAATATAACTACTATATTACTGCCCCTATGTGCAAGAATATAACTACTATAATACTGCTCCTATGTACAAGAATATAACTACTATATTACTGCCCCTATGTACAAGAATATAACTACTATATTACTGCCTCCTATGTACAACTATATAACTACTATATTACTGCCCCTATGTGCAAGAATATAACTACTATAATACTGCTCCTATGTACAAGAATATAACTACTATATTACTGCCCCTATATACAAGAATATAACTACTATATTACTGCCCCCTATGTACAAGAATATAACTACTATATTACTGCCCCTATGTGCAAGAATATAACTACTATAATACTGCTCCTATGTACAAGAATATAACTACTATAATACTGCTCCTATGTACAAGAATATAACTACTATAATACTGCTTCCTATGTACAATAATATAACTACTATAATACTGCTCCTATGTACAAGAATATAACTACTATATTACTGCCCCTATGTACAAGAATATAACTACTATAATATTGCTCCTATGTACAAGAATATAACTACTATAATACTGCTCCTATGTACAAGAATATAACTACTATAATACTGCTCCTATGTACAAGAATATAACTACTATAATACTGCTCCTATGTACAAGAATATAACTACTATAATACTGCTCCTATATACAAGAATATAACTACTATAATACTGCCTTCTATGTATAAGAATATAACTACTATAATATTGCTCCTATGTACAGGAAATAAAGCAACTAAAAGCTGACTACTACAGGCAATACTTCTTGTGAAAAGCAAACCCAGAACTGGTGTGTGTTTTTTATAGGGCAGGGCAGCTGTATCCAACACCTCCAATCTCATCTCATTGATTGGACTCCAGTTGGCTGACACCTCACTCCAATTAGCTCTTGGAGATGTCATTAGTCTAAGGATTTACATACTTTTTCCACCTGCACTGTTAATGTTTACATGGTGTGTTCAATAAAAACATGGTAACATTTAATTCTTTGTGTGTTATTAGTTTAAGCAGACTGTGATTGTCTATTGTTAGACTTAGATGAAGATCAGATCACATTTTATGACCAATTTGTGCAGAAATCGATATCATTCTAAAGGGTTCACATACTTTTTCTTGCAACTGTATATACATGAATATAACTACTATAATACTGCCTCCTATATGCAAGAATATAACTGCTATAATACTGTTCCTATGTACAAGAATATAACTACTATAATACTGCTCCTATGTACAAGAATATAACTACTATAATACTGCTCCTATGTACAAGAATATAACTACTATAATACTGCCTCCTATGTACAAGAATATAACTACTATAATACTGTTCCTATGTACAAGAATATAACTACTATAATACTGCCTCCTATGTACAAGAATATAACTACTATAATACTGCCTTTTATGTACAAGAATATAACTACTATAATACTGCCTCCTATGTACAAGAATATAACTACTTTAATATTGCCTCCTATGTACAAGAATATAACTACTATAATACTGCCCCCTATGTACAAGAATATAACTACTATAATACTGCTCCTATGTACAAGAATATAACTACTATAATTCTGCTCCTATGTACAAGAATATAACTACTATAGTACTGATCCTATGTACAATAATATAACTACTATAATACTGCCTCCTATGTACAAGAACATTACTACAATACTGCCTCCTATGTACAAGAACATTACTATCATACTGCCTCCTATGTACAAGAATATAACTACTATAATACTGCCTCCTATGTACAAGAACATTACTATAATACTGCCTCCTATGTACAAGAATATAACTAATATAATACTGCTCCTATGTACAAGAATATAACTACTATAATACTGCTCCTATGTACAAGAATATAACTACTATAATACTGCTCCTATGTACAAGAATATAACTACTATAATACTACCCCTATGTACAAGAATATAAGTACTATAATACTGCTCCTATGTATAAGAATATAACTACTATAATACTGCTCCTATGTACAAGAATATAACTACTATAATACTGCTCCTATGTACAATAATATAACTACTATAATACTGTCTCCTATGTACAAGAATATAACTACTATAATACTGCTCCAATGTACAAGAATATAACTACTATAATACTGCTCACATGTACAAGAATATAAGTACTATAATACTGCTACTATGTATAAGAATATAACTACTATAATACTGCCTCCTATGTACAAGAATATAACTACTATAATACTGTTCCTATGTACAAGAATATTACTACTATAATACTGCCTCCTATGTACAAGAATATAACTACTATAATACTGCCTTTTATGTACAAGAATATAACTACTATAATACTGCCTCCTATGTACAAGAATATAACTACTATAATACTGCTCCTATGTACAATAATATAACTACTATAATACTGTCTCCTATGTACAAGAATATAACTACTATAATACTGCTCACATGTACAAGAATATAAGTACTATAATACTGCCTCCTGTGTACATGAATATAACTACTATAATACTGCCTCCTGTGTACAAGAATATAACTACTATAATACTGCTCCTATGTACAAGAATATAACTACTATAATACTGCTCCTATGTACATGAATATAACTACTATAATACTGCCTCCTGTGTACAAGAATATAACTACTATAATACTGCTCCTATGTACAAGAATATAACTACTATAATACTGCCTCCTGTGTACAAGAATATAACTACTATAATACTGCCTCCTATGTACAAGAATATAACTACTATAATACTGCCTCCTATGTACAAGAATATAACTACTATAATACTGCCTCCTGTGTACAAGAATATAACTACTATAATACTGCTCCTATGTACAAGAATATAACTACTATAATACTGCCTCCTGTGTACAAGAATATAACTACTATAATACTGCTCCTATGTACAAGAATATAACTACTATAATACTGCCTCCTATGTACAAGAATATAACTACTATAATACTGCCTCCTATGTACAAGAATATAAGTACTATAATACTGCCTCCTGTGTACATGAATATAACTACTATAATACTGCCTCCTGTGTACAAGAATATAACTACTATAATACTGCTCCTATGTACAAGAATATAACTACTATAATACTGCTCCTATGTACAGGAATATAACTACTATAATACTGCCTCCTATGTACAAGAACATAACTACTATAATTCTACCCCCTATGTCCAGGATTACAATGGTATTATTTGCACCACATACTGTGTAATGTCTACAGCATATTGTAGCACGTGAAGTTGTAATTTACTTTGTTCTGCTATGTAATCAGTCAATCTGAACAAGATCGTCCGTCAGTCTCCTTTCATAGCCATTCTCATTTAACCGCCCCATAGTAATTTACCACCTCCAATCAATGCAGTGTACAGCACAGACATCACTGTCGGCATTTGTTCTTTACCGGTGAACAGCTAAAGCATTCAGTATGTAACAAATAGAAGATAAAGTGCAACAAATCGGCAATTAACAAAGAGCCAGTGATCCAATAACGCAGTAAATACCCAGAAAGCCAAACAATGGGAAAGGCAGCAAAGCGATCAGAGGCATTCTCCGCTGCTAGCGGTGGAGGGGGCAGCTGCCTGCTAATCTGCTTATGTCCTGTAATGTGCATGAGAAGGATGACATTTTAATCATTGCAAAAATCATGCAAGATGAAATAGTCATTTTTCACTTCAGCAAGCAGTAGTACTGCGCGGTCATATATCAGGTCCAGGGCGGCACAGTAATACTGTTATTTATTCATACCACTGCCACTCCTCCATGCAGAGCCATAGATCCATTCATGGTTCACCAAACAGACCTGTGTTTTATCTGTACAGACATACATTAGTAAAGTATTTCTATTATTATTGTTAGTACTGTTCTTATCTATCACGGTGTGAAATACTATCAACAGTTTGTTGTCTTACTACTATCATGTGTTACAGTGCAGTTTATTGTCAGATATAAAAATGTGCTGACGTATTTTAGATGTAAGACATAGACGTAGACGTAATTAGATCTTCAATAGCCTATTCTGGTACATAGGAGGCAGTATTATAGTAGTTATATTCTTGTACATAGGAGGCAGTATTATAGTAGTTATATTCTTGTACATAGGAGCAGTATTATAGTAGTTATATTCTTGTAAGTAGGGGCAGTATTATAGTAGTTATATTCTTGTACATAGGAACAGTATTATAGTAGTTATATTCTTGTAAGTAGGAGCAGTATTATAGTAGTTATATTCTTGTACATAGGAGCAGTATTATAGTAGTTATATTCTGGTACATAGGAGCAGTATTATAGTAGTTATTTTCTTGTACATAGGAGCAGTATTATAGTAGTTATATTCTTATACATAGGTGGTGATTTTTATTAGTATAAGCAAATATAAAAAAAATAACAAATGGTCAATTTAGCAGATATCATACGTATTCCCAAAAATGAACGAATATTGATATAATAACTTTGAGGCTAGTTTCACTCTAACATTATAGCAATCCAGCAGTCTGTTCCCCTGCTGGAATCCGGCATAGCCAGATAGTGCTGCGTGTCCAACAAACCCATTAGACTATAATGGGATCCAGTCAGAATCTGGCTGTTCCCCAGCATTTATAGTAGGATATGGCTGTACAAGTACCACTTTGCACAACTGTTTTTGTCTGGCTGAATCCTGGCATAAATGCCGGGAAGCTGCCGGATCTTTGCTGTTTCCCATTGTTGTCAATGGGCCCCTGTAGTGAATTGCAGTATCCGGCTATGCGGGATCTGGGGATCTCTGGCATGCTGTTCCATGGCCGAAACAACAGGTCGAATTGCTTTAATGCTAGTGTGAAACTAGCCTAACTTAACACAATTCCATTGCTGTTAAAGGGAAAGAAAATCTATAAATCAATAATAAACACAATTGCATAATAAAGATAAATCCACATTAATCATATGTACATTCTTCGATAACACCTAGTTTCTCTCATTTTTAATACATTCTAAGCCCTTTATCCACCGCTCTGACAGGATCAGGTTCACCGCTTGCCTGTGATGGAACAGCTGGTTATGTATAGACGCTTTAGTTCTGGAATTCCAGTGGTAGTAATAGCAAAGACAGGTGCTCTCTGCGGACTTACTAAACCCTCAAACTGATGTTAAAATTGAGAGATTAGCCAACATATCCTACTATGGAGGACATGTCTGAGCCCGAGCACCGCATTAAATTTCTCAAGTAGCTCGGATCCTAACACTCACCTACCTGAGCCGTGTGGGCAATACCAGGGTCCAGTTGGCGAATTACAGGAGCGTGAGGTCCGACTCACCGACAACTCACCAGTTACCTCCAGCATGGATGCTATCAATGGGAGGAGTCTGCGAGTCCCACTCAAGACTGGCTAATATGGCCCAGGCCATACGACTCAGGTAGGTGAGTTTTTGGACCTGAGCTACTTGAGAAACCTTGGCGCGGTGCTCGGGCTCAGACATGTCCTCCACAGTAGGATATGTTGGCTAATCGCTCAATTTTAACATCCGTTTTAGGGTTCAGTAAGTCCGCAGAGTGCACCTGTCTTTGCTTTTATTATATTGGTTATCACATCCACATAACTGCTATCTTGTGTAGGATGTTTATTGTGGTACTTGTGGTTCGCTGCGGGCATCCTCCACTGTATGCATGTTTGCTGGGGATCGCCATTAGCAACGGGCTACAAGTGCAGGATTTGCTCCCCTGTATACACATGCACAACTGCATAGGGGTTCGAGCACTTCCTGCCTGTTTAACACCATGCAATTTTTTTCAGTTTGTTTGTATGCCAGTGGTAGTACTTAATAATGGTGATGATCAGGTATATGGTCCTCTGGTCAATGTCAGTTACATTAGCTCACAGATGATGTCTGGGTATGTAAGACACTGTAACCTTGAGATGTTTAGCTTGCAGGATATTTCCTGACATATTTTCCACCCTGCCTCACACTCTGATATAAAATGTGCCATTGTCTCCTCTGGGACATTTGCGATCTGACAAACTCAGACATTTTTAATTCCCCTTAAGTTAAAGCTTCCCTTACAAAGACAGCCAGGCTATATAATTTGTTTAGTGCAGAGAGCCTTACTCCATTAAGAAACCTCAGACTTTCTTTCAAGGTTGACGTTGTACTGTTTTTTAGCGCCGGCGGTCAGGTACAGCTTTTCCTGGTCTTACTCTCAATACAAGGGATAGCAATTGTCCAATTTCTCAGGCACCGAAGACTATAGTCCAGGTACTATATTCACAAGAGAGTGTCCTGCTCTTGAGACAGCTTCCTCGCACCCAAGACGCTGTAAAGGGCAATATCAGTCCCGGATACTATTCACCAACAGGGGAGATGCTCTCCGAGTCCAGGCAACCAAAATGAACCTTTAGGAACAAGGAATCAAAGAACACCCTTGGATTTAACATTTCCAACCCACCCTCTCTCTTCTATAGGTAAGTAATTGTGGATTTTACTAGTCTCACAACGTAAAGTCATGATTTTATTAAAGACACGGAGGCGAGTATTTGTCACGGCTGTATGTGAGCAACAAGAGCATACACAGTGAATTTAGCTACTGACCGGACCCAAACTAGGGAGGATAAAGGGTGACCCCTGTCAGACCCTAAACGCTCTCCCTATGCTGCTAAGCACATGTCCGGATCCAAATGGTGGATCGAGACATGCCCGCGTACCTAAGGCTGATGACCACTGTAACCCCTACAATAGTGGAAGGGGCACGGCCACCGGTGCCCTGCTCAGTATATGTATGGAACCGGGGTCGCCTCGGATCCAGTCAGCAAACAAACAGAAACACACAATCTCTGCACACTTAACTGAAGGAGCTGCAGCAGCAGTGAAAACAGATCCAAAGTCAGCTGACAATATCCGAAGTACTTGCTTCAGCAGAACACAGGTCCAGTGAAAAGATATCACACAAGTGAATATACTCAAGCGAGAGATACAACTCAAATGAAAAATATAATCCGCACCCTACAAAGGAGGAGGGGTGATTTAAAGGCAGAGAAATCAAACACAGGAGGGACAGCTGGGAGGAAGGAAACAGAAAGTAAAGACCTCATCACAGGGGCGGAGAAACAGAGCAGAGAGGACTCCTCCAAGCTCTAGTAGTGACATCATCACAGGGGTGGAGAAACAGAGCTGTGAGAACGTCTCAAAGCTCTGGTAGTGACAGTACCCCCCCCCCCTCTACAGGTGGACTCCGGACACCCAGGACCCACCTTCTCAGGATGAGCCCTATGAAATGCCCTGATGAGGCGAGTGGCTTTAATGTCCGACACCGGAACCCACATCCTCTCCTCAGGACCATAACCCTTCCAATGAACGAGGTACTGAAGAGAACCGCGGACAATGCGAGAGTCCACAATTCTGGAAACCTCAAACTCCAGATTGCCATCAACCAAAATCGGAGGAGGAGGCAAAGAGGAGGGTACCGTGGGCTGGACATATGGTTTTAAGAGAGATCTGTGAAATACATTATGTATCTTCCAAACCCGTGGAAGATCAAGACGGAAGGCAACAGGATTGACGACTGACAAGATTTTATAAGGCCCAATAAACTTGGGACCCAATTTCCAGGAGGGAACCTTCAGTTTAATATTTCTTGTAGACAACCACACCAGATCACCCACATTCAGGTCCGGACCAGGCACACGTCTCTTATCAGCCACACGCTTATATTTCTCACTCATCTTTCTAAGATTACTCTGAATCTTTTGCCAAATGGTAGACAAAGACTAGGAAAATCTCTCCTCCTCAGGCAAACCAGAAGGAGCCCCTCCCGAGAATGTCCCAAACTGCGGATGGAACCCATATGCACCAAAGAATGGTGACTTATCAGAAGATTCCTGACGACGGTTGTTCAGAGCAAGCGTTCAGTCTGACCATTCGACTGCGGGTGAAAAGCAGAAGAGAAGGACAGCCAAACCCCCAGGCGAGAACAGAAAGCCTTCCAGAATCTGGACACAAACTGCGTGCCTCTATCGGAAACAATATCAGAGGGAATGCCATGCAATTTAACAATATGGTCGACAAAAGCTTGCGCCAATGTTTTAGCATTGGGTAAACCAGGGAAAGGTACGAAATGAGCCATCTTGCTAAAACGGTCCACCACCACCAGGATCACCGACTTCCCTGAGGAACGAGGAAGATCCATGATAAAGTCCATGGACAGGTGTGTCCAAGGACGGGAAAGTATGGGTAACGGGAGAAGGAGACCTGAAGGCCGTGAACGAGGGACCTTAGCGCGAGCGCACGTCTCACAAGCAGCCACAAAACCCTCCACCGACTTACGAAGAGCCGGCCACCAAAATCTCAGAGCAATGAGATCTACCGTGGCTCGACTCCCGGGGTGACCAGCAAGAACAGTATCATGATGCTCCTTGAAGAGTTTGTGACGTAACTCAGGAGGCACAAACAACTTCCCAGAAGGACAACGGGCAGGTGCCTCAGTCTGGGCAGCCTGGACCTCGGCCTCCAAATCAGAATACAGAGCAGAAACAACTACCCCCCTCCGCCAAAATGGGACCCGGGTCCTCTGAGTTTCCTCCTCCCGGAAAACAGCAAGAGAGAGCATCAGCCTTCACATTTTTGATTCCAGGGCGGAATGTAACGACAAAATTGAATCTGGAGAAGAACAGAGACCATCTGGCCTGTCTCGGATTCATACGCCTGGCCGACTCCAAGTACGCCAGATTCTTATGGTCGGTAAAAACGGTGATAGGGTGCCTGGCCCCCTCCAACCAATGGCGCCATTCCTCGAAAGCCAACTTGATGGCCAACAACTCCCTATCTCCCACATCATAGTTTTTCTCTGCCGGGGAGAGTTTTTTAGAGAAAAAGGCACAGGGTCGCCATTTGGCAGGAGAAGGGCCCTGGGACAAAACCGCACCCACACCCACCTCGGAAGCATCCACCTCAACAATAAAAGGTAAGGAAACATCGGGATGCACCAAGTCAGTGAGGGGTTTGACAACAGAGGAATAATTCAAAATGAACTTTCTGTAATAGTTCGCAAAACCCAGAAAGCGCATCAATGCCTTCTGATTCTCAGGAAGCTCCCACTCAAGTACAGCACGGACCTTCTCCGGATCCATGCGAAAACCAGAAGCAGAGAGGAGAAAACCCAGAAATTGAATCTCCGATACCATAAAAACACATTTCTCCAGCTTGGCGTACAATTTATTTTCCCGCAGAATCTGCAGAACCTGAAAAAGATGATCCTGATGGGTCTGAACATCAGGGGAAAAAATCAAAATATCATCAAGATACACCAATACAAATTTCCCCATTAAATGGTAGAAAATACTGTTAACAAAATGCTGAAAGACGGCCGGAGCATTCATCAGGCCGAAAGGCATAACGAGATTCTCGAAATGCCCGTTAGGGGTATTAAAGGCCGTTTTCCATTCATCCCCCTCTTTGACCCTGACCAGGTTGTACGCGCCTCTCAAATCCAATTTGGAAAAAACCTTGGCCCCAACAATTTGGTTGAAGAGGTCCGGGATCAGAGGAAGGGGATAGGGATCGTGAATCGTGATACTGTTCAGCTCCCTAAAATCTAGGCAAGGTCTCAGAGAGCCATCTTTCTTTTTAACAAAAAAAAAACCAGCGGCAACAGGTGATTTTGAGGGACGAATATGCCCCTTATCGAGACTCTCGGAGATATAGGTTCGCATTGCGATTCTTTCCGGTTGTGAGAGATTGTAGAGGCGTGCTTTTGGCAGCTTGGCGCCGGGAATGAGGTTAATGGGACAGTCAAACTCCCGGTGAGGAGGTAGCTCCTGAACACCGCTCTCGGAAAACACGTCCGAGAAATCAGAGAGAAATGATGGCACAGTTTTAGTAGACACCTCTGCAAAAGTCGCTGTGAGACAATTCTCTCTACGAAAGTCACTCCACTCATTTATTTGCCTTCCTTGCCAATCAATAGTGGGGTTATGTCTAGTGAGCCAGGGTAACCCCAAAACTAGAGGAGAAGGCAATCCGTTAAGGACAAAACAAGATATATCCTCCACATGAGTGTCACCTACAACTAACCGGATAATGTGAACAATGCCCTTCAGGGATCTCTGTGAGAGTGGAGCAGAGTCAATAGCAAAAACAGGTATATCCTTTTCTAATCTGCAAACCTGAAAACCATGCATGGCTACAAATTGAGTGTCAATAAGATTGACGGCCGCTCCACTATCGACAAAAATTTCACAAGAAATGACTTTGCTCTCTACCGCCACCCTGGCAGAAAGGAGAAAACGGGAACTGCAGGTCAGAGGAAAAGCATCAATTCCTACATCAACTTTGCCCAAAGTAGCAGATGAAGCAGAGTTTTATGATTTACCTTTTGAGGTTTTTCACTTATTATCACTCTTAGTACAGTTCATGAATCTCCTAGACGGACAAACATTTGCCAAATGACCTATGCCCCCACAACAAAAACACACCATACTCTGAGGACTAAATCCTCTTTTATCAGGGGCAAGTCGACCTAGCTGCATGGGCTCCTCCTCAGAGGGGACCGAGACAGGATGAGGCCCCTGCACACTGAATGAGTCCGCACCACTGCCCCTAGACTGACAATGGCTGGACAGAGAGGTCTCGTTTCTTTCTCTTAGACGCCTGTCAAGGCATACCGCCAATGAAATGGCAGACTCTAAGGACGTTGGTCTCTCATGGAAAGCAATCGCATCTTTCAATCTCTCTGAGAGACCATGACAGAACTGACTCCGGAGTGCAGCATCATTCCAACCTGAATCAGCTGCCCATCTCCGAAATTCAGAACAATAAAGCTCCGCAGACAGTTTGTTCTGGCATAAAAAACGTAAGTTAGATTCGGCCAGCGCAACACGATCCGGGTCATCATATATCTGCCCCAGGGCCACAAAAAATCTTTCCACGGATCGAAGGGAGGGATCCCCCGATGGCAGCGAAAAAGCCCAAGTCTGAGCATTACCCCTGAGCAGGGAGATGACAATCCTCACCCTCTGCTCCTCATTACCAGAGGAATGGGGACACAAGCAAAAATGGAGTTTGCATGCCTCTCTGAAGCGAACAAAATTCTCACTGCCCCCGGAGAACGTTTCCGGAAGTGAGACCTTTGGCTCGCAACAGACTCCATGGGCCGGAGCAGAGCCCAATGCTTGAAGCTGAGTCATAGATTGACGGAGATCCGCTACCTCCAAAGAAAGACCCTGCATGCGGTCAACCAGGCCAGAAAGCGGATCCATGTCAAAAAGGACGGTTTTGGCGGATTATAATGTCACGGCTGTATGTGAGCAACAAGAGCATACACAGTGAATTTAGCTACTGACCGGACCCAAACTAGGGAGGATAAAGGGTGACCCCTGTCAGACCCTAAACGCTCTCCCTATGCTGCTAAGCACATGTCCGGATCCAAATGGTGGATCGAGACATGCCCGCGTACCTAAGGCTGATGACCACTGTAACCCCTACAATAGTGGAAGGGGCACGGCCACCGGTGCCCTGCTCAGTATATGGACGGAACCGGGGTCGCCTCGGATCCAATCAGCAAACAAACAGAAACACACAATCTCTGCACACTTAACTGAAGGAGCTGCAGTAGCAGTGAAAACAGATCCAAAGTCAGCTGACAATATCCGAAGTACTTGCTTCAGCAGAACACAGGTCCAGTGAAAAGATATCACACAAGTGAATATACTCAAGCGAGAGATACAACTCAAATGAAAAATATAATCCGCACCCTACAAAGGAGGAGGGGTGATTTAAAGGCAGAGAAATCAAACACAGGAGGGACAGCTGGGAGGAAGGAAACAGAAAGTAAAGACCTCATCACAGGGGCGGAGAAACAGAGCAGAGAGGACTCCTCCAAGCTCTAGTAGTGACATCATCACAGGGGTGGAGAAACAGAGCTGTGAGAACGTCTCAAAGCTCTGGTAGTGACAGTATTGCATTCTCTTTCTTTACTAAAAATTCTTAGCAGCAAAACAAAACAGGAAGAGAAAATCAGTGACCTAGGCAACAGGCCACTCCCCTGACACAGCTGGTATAATAACCAGCCACTCCTATCAATCCTCCTCTTTCTTTGTAAACATGCCATGCGAACAGGCCGACGATGAACTGGAACCGTGGGACTCTGAAACAAATACCCCACAGGAACTCGAACCAAAAGAAACTGGAACCTGGAGTACACCGGCGCAACCTCAGAACTGCAGACCCATCAGCGCACGGATAAAGTAAACAGGAATCCGGACAGTCGGATCATGGACGACTCATCCTAAAAGGGAAGGAGAAGAAAATATGCCAAATCAATGCCGCCCTACTAATATGGGAGAGCACATCTGCATAGCTGGAAAAACATATGGAAAATACAACAGAAGATACGATTAACCATTTTCCCTCAGATTCAATACTTACCATACCCCTGGAGGAAGAATGGGTGGGAGTTGCAAACCGGGAGGGTCAATACTCGCCTCCGTGTCTTTAATAAAATCATGACTTTACGTCGTCAGACTAGTAAAATCCACAATTTTATGGCAGACATGGAGGCTTCGTATTGCAAGTTCAAAGCTGCATGACTACCGTGAAGAAAACATGAGGTGATGGGTGAAAGTAGAAATCCCGAAAGGTGGATTCACGCGACCAGTCGGCCGCTTTCAAAATGTCTTGCAAGCGTGCCCCCAAGACCATCATAGAAGTGGCGGAAGTACTACAGGTGGAATGTGCAGAAAAGATGGAAGTGTCCACCCCAGCAAGCGACAGTACCAATTTGACCCAGCGCGCCAAGGTGGTGCTAGACACCGGAGCAAACGGAGGGCGATACGAGAGAAAAAGATTGGGAGAGGTAGAAGATCGGTAGGCCTCCGTCCTTGCCTCATATTCGCGCAGGCAGGAAACCGGACACAAGGCTGGCCTAGCCGGGAAACTCAGGTAAGAGACCAACCGAGACGCAGATTTGGTGCGCCTAGAGATCCCAAAGGTCACCCCATCCGGAGTAAAAGACCTGGCGGAAAAATCTAAGGCCTGCATGTCGGAGACCCGTTTGCAGGGACACCAACTTAGGCGACAGTTGGCGCAGGGAGAGATCCACGTTAGAGGGCCAGGAAGAAAACAGAGTCAGAATGCAGGAGACATCCCAGGTAGCCGTATACCTGGGCCTAGGAGGACGTGCAAGGCGAGAACCCTTGAGCAGACGGCACACCAAAGGATGTTGCCCAGCCGGGCGGCCGTTGAAACCTTGGTGAGCCGAGGAAATGGCTGATCTGTAAACATTGATGGTGTGATAAGCTCGACCGGCCTTAAATAAGGACGTCCAAAACTGAAGAATGGTCGTCACAGGGGCTAAATGGGATCCATGTCCCGTCCCAACTAGCCCAAGCCTTCCATGCGGACCTATATGAGCATCTAGTGCCGGGGGCCCAAGCGTTAGCCAATAAGCGTCGAGTCGAGATCGGAAGTCCCTGGAAATCTCAGGGGTCCCCAAAAGTTAGTGTTAGTGAGCCCTCCAGGAGAAGGGGGTGACCCTGACAGAGGGGTCCCGACAAGAGATCCGGAAGGGCCGACAACAGCCTGGGGAAATCCACTGTCAACTCCAGAAGTTGGGGAAACCACACTTGAGACCTCCAAAACGGGGTCAGAAGAACCAGTTCGGCGCCTTGGCGCCTGACCTGAAGAAGGACTCTGGGAATGAGGGCAAACGGAGGGAACGCATAAAGCAGCGAGGTGGACCAGTCCTGGAGAAACGCATCCACAGCCTCTGCTGCGGGATCCGGGCACCAGCTGTAAAAGCACGGGAGTTGGGCGTTGAGCCGGGAAGCAAAGAGGTCGATGGCAAAGGGACCCCAAAGAGAAGATATAGCGGAGAATACCTCCACCTTCACCTTCCATTCGCTGCTGTCCAACCAGTGGCGAGAACTCCAGTCCGCCTGGGTATTGAGGAGCCTGGGAGATAGTGTGCCTGGACGAGCAGATTCCTGGAAAAACTGTAATTCCAAAAATCCTTCGCCAAACGAGCAAGCAACGCGGAATGAGTGCCGCCCATGTGGTTGACATAGCGTACAGCGGACACGTTGTCCATGCGAAGTCGTATGCAAGCATCCACTGTGTTGCTCGTGATGCTCCGGATCGCAAAGGAGCCGGCCAGCAGTTCGAGGGCATTGATATGGAGGCCTGACTCCTCCAATGACCACAGGCCTCCTGTGGATACTCGGTCGCAGTGGGCTCCCCAGCCGAGGAGGCTGACGTCGGAGTCCACCGTGAGATCCGGTTGGGACCCGAAGATGGCCCTGCCGTTCCAGGCCGACAGATTGTGGATCCACCACGTCAACATCCAGTGACACCATATCTAAATACGAGGCCCCCCTGCGAAGATGGGCTATCTTCAGGCGCTGGAGAGCCCGATAATGCAGGGGGGCTAGGAAGACCACCTGAATGGAGGATGAAAGGAGGCCGATGATGCGGGCCAGGTGGCACAATAACAGCTGCCGGCGTGTCAACGCACGCCGCAACTCCTTGCGAATCGAGCACACCTTTACCAAGGGGAGACTGAGGGATTCCGCTTCTGAATCCACCTGAAAACTGAGAAACTCCATGCGCCTGGACGGAGACAGACAGGATTTCTCCAGGTTGAGGAGGAAACCTAGATGCGAAAGGAGGTCCATTGTCCACTGAAGGTGCGACAGCAGCGTCTCCCGATTCTGGGCCATGAGGAGGATATCGTCCAGATAAATAATCAGACGGACACCCCTGCCCCGCAGCCAGTACACCACCGGGCGCATCAACTTGGTGAAGCACCAAGGAGCCGAGGAGAGGCCAAAGGGAAGGTAGGTGAAGCGCCAGGGTTCGTTGTTCCAGAGAAACCTGAGAAGGTCCCTGGAATGTTCCGCAACCAGAACTGTTAAATAAGCGTCCTGGAGTTCCAATTTGGCCATCCAATCCCGGGAAGGAGCAGATCCCGCAGGAGGTGAATGCCCTCCATTTTGAAATGCTGGTAGCGAACGAAGGCATTCAAAGCGCGGAGGATGATAACCGGTCGCATTTGACCACCCTTTTTCTCTACTAGGAAAATGTTGCGGAAGACCCCCAGTGACGGGGTGGGGACTCTCTCTATGGCCCTTTTGAGGAACAGAGCAGAGAGTTACTCTGCGACCAAGGCGCGGTCGGACGAAGATAAAATCATTGGATGGGGGGGGGGATACGGTCCGGGGTGTCCACCAGCTCTATTCAGAAGCCCCTGACAGTGGAGAGGACCCAACTGTCCGAGGTGATGGCTTGCCAGGCAGGGAAAAAATTATGGAGTCTGCCCCCTACAGATGTATTGGAAGAAACATGAGGAAACCGTAGACTTACCATATGGACGCCTTGAGCTGGAAGTTCCTCTGAAACCTCAAGAGAGCCAGGGTCTTCCACGGGCAGGGAAGAACGGGGATTGATGGCGCGTCTCCTGGAAGGACGACCCATGGAAACCAGGTGTTTGGGTGAAAGAGCCTCGGCCCATGTTACGGGCTTGGTTGGAGGACCGGTCGGACAGATGGCCCCTGACACTGCCGGCCCTGGTAGAGACCCGGCCCTGAAAAACTCTCCTCATGGAGGACTGCGCCGTGAAGGCCCCCACGAAGCGTCCCAGCTCTTTGATAAAAGAGTCACCGAACAGGAGGCCCTGGGCGTCTTTGCCCGGTTCCGTGAGGGCGAGGTTCGCCAGCTTGGGCTCAATTTTGAAAAGAATGGCTTTTCGCCGTTCAGTAGACAGGGAAGTGTTAACACTTCCAGCAATACAGATTGCTCTTTGCACCCAACCTCGGAGCTCCTCCGGGTTAACTTGTTTATCTTCAGCTCTGGCGGATTCTGCTAGATCAAATAATTTTGCTAGTGCACCAAAGATATCCAATTGCTTATCTTGGCACGCCTTCAAAGCGGAATCCAATCCCTTACGGGGATTCCATCCTAGTTTGGCTAGGAATTGTGTCATTTTTGGATCCACTGTAGGGGTCTCACACACCTTATTAGGGATTAAGGGCCTAGGACACTCCGCTTTTAGTTTGTTACAGGCCGCTTTGCTAAGCGGGCGGCGGACCCATGTCTCTAGATACTTAGATACGTGGTCCGCTGGGAGCCATTCTGCGGACCTCGAATGGTGTAAGGCATCCGGGTCAAACAAAGGATCCCCAAAAGAGTCCGTGAACGCGCCGTCCGCGGTAGCGGGGGGATCGTTGGGGGTGCCTAAAGGGAGGACCTTAGGTGGTGCTGAAGTAAAAGGACCTAGGTCCTGCATCTCCATGCCATCCTCTGAATCATGAATGGACTCATCCTCAGCCTCCTCACCTGACCCAATTTCTGAGTCAGAGTCGCTCTCTGGTTGTGCTCTAGCACATTTCCATTGCCGTGCCCGTTCTGCCTGGCGTGGAAAGGCTCTTTTGCGTGATTGAAACACGCTATCCTGTGGGTGAGATACTTCACCGATCACCTGGGTTCTGGAGGCCTGAGCGTCATGATGGGGATAAACAATTGCAGGGAGCTCAGAACGTGCCGAGCTTGCACTATGCGCCGTGCCCTGGGCGCCAGAGGAGTGCGCCATGAAAGCTTGCGAGAGAGTGTGGGAGATGGTGGCAGAAACGGATCCCATGGCCGTGGCAATGGCATCCGCCACTGACTTTTGAAAAGCCAAAGGGTCCTCAGATACTGGGCCTAAGGGAATGGGGGATGATTGGCGCCGTAATGTCTGAGTATTGGACTGTGCCTGATGGGGTGGCTGGGTTAGGCATGATGGAAAAAACAATGGCTACCAACAGCAAATAAAGACCTGACCTGGCTAGAAAATATTGAGAACTGCAGTACCGAAAAGGGGGGGGGGGGGAGAAAAAAACCCCAGGAAAGAGAGGAGCGCAGCAGGGACCGGGATCTCCTGAGCTCGGCAGCTGAGGAGCGATGTGAGTCTAAGGAAGATGGCCGCCAAGTCATGCAATATTTCTGGCACCCGGAGGACAAAGCGGGATGCGCTCGCCTCCGAGATCTCGCAAGATTTCTGACGTCATGGCCGGAGAGGAGCAGAGAGAAGCCGACGGGAAGCGCGATAAAGACGGAGAAGAGGAGCAGAGCGAAACACTCTGGGGGGAAAACTGGAGGAGGTAGGGAGCCGGAAAAGAGGCCAGATGGCTAGAGAAACACCAGAGGGGTAATAACCAGGAAAAACCGCACGACAGTGACAAATAAGCCCCAAAACATCCAAAACATATACTTATCTCCTCCTGTGAGCAGCAAAGAAAGAGGGGGATTGATAGGAGTTGCTGGTTATTATACCGGCTGTGTCAGGGGAGTGGCCTGTTGCCTAGGTCACTGATTTTCTCTTCCTGTTTTGTTTTGCTGCTAAGAATTTTCAGTAAAGAAAGAGAATGCAATACTCGCCTCCGTGTCTGCCATAAAATCCCAGTTTTTTCTGGGTTCAACCTGTTCCCATAAAGAAGCTGGAAGAACAGGCTAAAGAGCCTAGCCGAGAAAGATTCTGGAAAACAAAAAATGATGGACACAGAGACCAGGTAAGTCTTCAGCATATTAACCCTTTCTCTATAGGTCAGCCTCCGGTTCTTTCATCTTTATACCTTTAGATTTCCAGCTTCCAATTTCTCCTCCTGGAATAGAAATCAAAGTCCATAGTCTCAAGGTTAGGCCTCATGCACACGACCGTTGTGTGCATCTGTGTCCGTTGTTCCGTTTACCGTGATTTTCTGTGGACCCATTGACTTTCAATGGGTCCGTTGAAAACTCGGAAAATGCACCATTTGTCATCCGCGTCCGTCATCCGTGTTTCCAGTCCGTCAAAAAAATAAGACCTGTCCTATTTTTTTGACGGACAACGGTTCGCGGACCCATTCAAGTCAATGGGTCCGTGAAAAAACACGGAGGCACACAAGATTGTCATCCGTGTCACATAATCCAGTTCAAGAACCAGGGAGGTGTACCTGCTCTACTGATACTTCCTTATCTAAGATTTCAGTCGGTTGGTTCGTTGGTCATACCCACCTGCTGAATACAGTGACTCAAATTCTTTCTGCAGCTTGAGATACTGGCTGTACTTACTCTTTCCTAAATGACAGTCTCCTTAAGAGGGATCTGATCTGATTCTTGATATCCTCCCATCAGTCAGCCATGTTGTCATAAAAATCTACTTTATCTAGTTGATGCTGAAAAAGAGAGTGGAGGACTCAATGAACATCCTCCAGGAGACTGCAGTTAAGGGTACTTTCACACTAGCGGCAAGGAAGTCCAGCAGGCTGTTTCGGCGGGTGAACAGCCTGTCGGATCCATCCTGCCGCTAGCGCACACATGTCCCCGGACTACCGCTCCGGCCCCATTGACTATAATAGGGGCGGGGCGGAGTTCCGGCGGTGGCACGGCAGCGCATGCCGAGAGGGCTGGCCGGACTAAAAGGGTTTCTTTTTGGTGGGGGGATCCTCAGTGTTCCTTTTACATTCATCATCTATTCTCAGTTCTCTCTCATAATCCCCCTCAGACTCTGACAGGACCTCATATCTGTTGGATATGACCATTACCACTGACCCCTTATGGACTTTCTTCCTGACACTTTCAGTCATTCTGTACTCTCCTTCAGGCTTACGGGAGGACTTGTCTTTTTTCTTCCTCTTGTTCTTATTTTCCTCAAATACTGCTGGTGATGAAGAAGAAGAAGCTACCTCTGACTGTTGTTGGCCTTCAGAGACAACCTCCATACTCCCCTGTGCAGTATCTGCTACCTTGTGTTCTGGAGCTGCAGTACCTGATCCCTGCTGGACTTCTTGTCTAGTGAGAATGGACCCTGATATTAAGGCATCTGCCCTTAACAATTCCTCATCAGGAAGCTCCTTACAGATGTTGTGCCATGCGTCCAGACAATCCCTGTGAGGGTGATCCATTGTGCCACATAGTCTACAAACTCTACATCTGATGTTCTGGCAGTTGTCACTTACCTGGCCGACCCCACTGCACAGGTTGCACTTCACCACAGAGCACACTCTCACGACATGACCTGCTCTGCCACACTTAAAACATTTCCTGGGCTGGCCTGGATAGAAGCAGACTCATTTCTCTCTCCCAATGAAGAAGAAGTTTGGTAGATGCCACGTGATCTTCACCAAGGCCTTCCACCCTCCAATCCAGATACCATCTTCATCTCTATTCTTGGTGAGATCAAAGACCATGTGACAGTGCCTTCTGAGCCACACCACAATATCCTGGGGAGGAACGGATTCATTCCAGAGGATGATATTAACTGTTGTGGTATCTGGCTTAGAAATTAGAATAAAAATAAATTTACTTCAATGATCAGCGTCTCTTAACCTGGGGAAATTAGTTCAGAATCTATCCAGATTAGACATTAGCGTGAAGCGGACATCATAGCCCTGTCTGTCCAGGAGATTTATGACTGCCAAAATGTCAGCCGGCGCGAACCCCATCTAGTGACACAGAATAGGATGTTGTTCCAGAACTGTGAAGGCTTTTTTAGATGTCGTTTGGCAAACTCTAATCTGGCCTTCCTGTTTTTGAGGCTCACCAATGGTTTACATCTTGTGGTGAACCCTCTGTATTCATTCTGGTGAAGTCTTCTCTTGATTGTTGACTTTGACACACATACACCTACCTCCTGGAGAGTGTTCTTGATCTGGTCAACTGTTGTGAAGGGTGTTTTCATCACCAGGGAAAGAATTCTTCAGTCATCCACCACAGTTGTTTTCCATGGTTTTCCGGGTCTTTTGGTGTTGCTGAGCTCACCGGTGAGTTCCTTCTTTTTAAGAATGTCCCAAACAGTTGTTTTGGCCACGCCTAATGTTTTTGCTATCTCTCTGATGGGTGTGTTGTGTTTTTTCAGCCTAATGATGGCTTGCTTCACTGATAGTGACAGCTCTTTGGATCTCATCTTGAGAGTTGACAGCAACAGATTCCAAATGCAAATAGCAGACTGGAAATGACCTCTGGACCTTTTATCTGTTCATTGTAATTGGGATAATGAGGGAATAACACACACTTGGCCATGGAACAGCAGAGAAGCCAATTGTCCCATTACTTTTGGTCCCTTAACAAGTGGGAGGCACATATGCAAACTGTTGTAATTCCTACACCGTTCACCTGATTTGGATGTAAATACCCTCAAATTAAAGCTGACAGTCTGTAGGTAAAGCACATCTTGTTTAATTTCAAATCCAGTGTGGTGGTGTATAGAGCCTAAGTCAATGGGGGACAGATCCATTTTCTATTGTGTCAGACTGTGTCAGAGAAAACAGATCCGTCCCCATTAACTTGCATTGTGGGTCATGAAGGATCAGTTTTGCTCTTCATCCCATGACGGAAAGAAAACCGCAGCTTGCTCTCCGGTATGGGAACGCAACCGAACGGAATGCATTCTGGTGCACTCTGTTCTGTTCAGTTACATTTTGTCCCCATTCCTTGTCATGGGGGACAAAATGTAACTGAACAGAACAGAGTGCAAAACAGAAGCATTTTTCTCCGCCATTGAGATCCTATGACGGATCTCAATACTGGAAAATAGAAACGCTAGTGTGAAAGTAGCCTAAGAGTTAGTATTATATCAGTTTGTTCTTGTATATATGGGGAAGTTTATGGTACTTGTATTCTTTGCTTTGCCCTTCTTCTCTGATCTTTTACGATTTAAGATGTCAGACAGGTTTCAATGAAAGCAGAAACCAGATTATTCGTTTCCAGATCACCCGATGCTCGAATTTTTATTTGCTAGAAATTTCTTATAGTAAATACCGTATGTGATCATTTTAAATAATGGTATCCTCCCCAGCGCTCGTATGTTTTTATTCCCTATTCCTTAATTTGCAATCGTGAGTACATTTAGAACAAACCACATTGTACTTAACCTAAACTATGATTAAGAACAGTGCAGTTTGTTAGTTGTTTCGAAACATGTGAGCGCCTTCCTGCTGTACTCACAATGCTGTTTTCAAGGAACATGGAACAAAGATTTCAAGATTTTAACACTCGAGATCTGAAGTGGATGCCATTGCTTTGGAAATTACAGGCGCGTACTGCTTTCCTTCCTGCATCGTATCAAATAAGGAAGAATAAGCAGGATTCCATCAAACCTATTTAATACATAATTTACTGTACTTAATTGCCACAGCAATCCACATCTATTATATTATAAGTATGCCCCTGGCACCGGTTAGACGATGCAATATATTGAACTGCAAGCTTTATGGCTCCTTACTTATTCAATTTGATTCATCTCCCCATGTTTTTAGCTTCATTGTGCCTTCAAATTGGACCCATTTACTATTAAATATGTGACCCCCTCACCACAAACACCACAAACTCTATCAATATTGCAGCAAATTATGCAAATTTATTTCATTTCATACACTTAGAAGAGAATTAGGTCAGTTGTAATGTAAAAGATTGCATGTTTTACTACTTGGGAACTGTCTGTGCTTTCAGGATAATGCAACGTATGGCCTTTATGTTAAAGGTTGATATAATTCTAGCTCTGGCTATTACTTACAGGACTCCTCCTTAGCCATAAAAGATATACTCTGTTAAAACAATGTCACAGTATGGAGGCTAGAAACTCGTGGAAAACGGGTACACCGATTCATTAAAATCTGGTTAATGTTGATGCTTGAAGGTCTGGGTCACCGGTGAAATGACCAAGAAGATGTCCCTAGTGCCCAGTACTCTTAATAGAGTTTGGGTCGTGGACTGGACCAAACATCCAACACTTTTATTATTTTTGCTAAATCTTCTGCTTCTTTTTGTCTAACACTTTCGTTTTTCTGTTCTGGTTATTATCAGATTTCTCCAGCCAGATATATATAGGAGTTTCATAAGTTCTCAGATCAGGTGAAGGACATGTACAGACATCTGGCCAGGTCCTTAGAGGTAAACCTATGAGGAAACATTCACTTAGCCCAAAGCTAAGGGTCTGGTTTATATGTCCAACCTGCCAATTGTAGGTTTGGACTACAAGTGGTCTAGTGGTCCCAGCGTTCCTCAACATGTTCTTCTTTGCCTTTTCTTGTAGCTCAAGACATCTTGAAATCAGCAGAGCAAGATGATTAGGTTGGGAACAAAAAAAATGTTTGCGTTATTTGCAACACCCTACAAAGTAACACAAACATTTTTATTTTTTTATTTTAAAGCTGGTCATCTTGTATCACTCATTCCAGGATATATTATGCGGCTATGCCAAGTGGAAAGTTATGGAAGGGCAGATCTATATTTCTCTACATTTTTAGTTATGGCTCCGGCCCCTATTTAAGAAACTTTGAGAAGAGGGTTTGGGCTTGGTCTAATCCATATAGATCTTCATGCAGCTAGACATTTGGTCCCAACATTAGTGGGCAACATAACCACATTCTCTTCATCCTTGCTCCATGCATACTGGGGCAGTATCTTTGAGTCAGATCCATGATGTAGACCATGGGTACCAAACCAGACTACTATCCCTGTCTATCCATTATCAGTCATGAACCAGGTCCCTTATTTAGTAAATAGGATGACAAGTTCATTATAGTCTCTGGAAGTAAACACAATCTTAAACCCTGTGGCTTTGATATTGGTGAGTAAGCCACACCAGATGGTCTAGAACATGACTGAAATCTACTCCCAAGTTTAGCTATTAGCAGATATTAACTACATCTCCTAGCAGAGACCAGTGGTAAGAAGGTCTACTGAAACTGTGTGCCCTAAGTAAATATCTCTGTTTGTCTAAAACATGACCAGAGACTGGATAAATCCAAATGTTCAACCCATTAGTCAATGGTTTATTAAAAAGTAGGGTTGAATAGTCCAACAAAGATACCTACAGGTCCAGTGGTCCCACATTAACAAGCTGGTCTACCTAAACTGGTTTTGGACTACAGTTTGTCCCAGTCAGTCAGCTTTGGTTCCCAGTGTTTAAAAGCTGAGTTGCTAAGTCTGTGTCCCATATCCATATCTTCTACAAGCCTGCACCATAGATATACCGTAGGTCGCATCTGAAGGTCTAGAATATGGGTCACAAATGGAATTTGTCCACATTTTTACAAATGGACCTATTGCCCTGTTTTAGAACATGATAAAACGGAGTTAAGACCTGGTCTAGCCCTTGCAGATAGACCTGTGCTCCCAAAGATAATAACCAGTCCAACCTAGACTATGTGCCATTATCTCCAGTAGTAAAATATCGGACTTGGGTCAAGACATACAGTATTATTGTGTATGAGGTGAGGGTTGATGGGGTCTCCATCTGAGCTTTTCTTCTGATTTTAGAACTTTATAAATTTGGATTTTTTGTTTTTGTTTTACAGCATAGCTATATGGAGATACATTGTATACTGCATTATTAATTGGTCTGGTTCTGCATTATTTGTATCCTTTTTCTAAAAACACATTGTGCTTTTTGCAAAGCAACCACTCCTTGAAGGGACTGACACTCTTTTGCATGCGTCTCTTTGTAACCTTCCGATATACCGTAACCAAACAACAAAAGGCAGCCAATTAGTCGCAGGCTGGTATGTCAGAAGGCGTCGTTACTTATGCATTAGGGTGCGTTAGCTATGCTTATTGTGTTTTCCTGGAATTGTTAAGGTAAACAGATCCGCACATATGATAGAATTGAGTTTGGCTGCACGAGAACCATCGGGTTCCAGCTCTTCCGTTAAAAGGGTTTCCGAGACAGCTAGAGGAGCACAAACAAGCGGAAGAAAGACAAGATATTTGGCATGCAGGAGGCAGATAAGAAAACAAGCAGGACTCATGTAAAAAAATTCTCCATCTTAGCGGCCAGACCACATGCTGGCATCACTGGCGTCCTGCTACGTCTATATCACTCACTCATCAGCTTCCAGTCCTATGCTGCTTGTATCTTCCAGGATGGTAGTACACTGCTACATTGTGTTCTCTTCCAGTTTATCTTCCTGCTTCGTTGCTATCCACTGATTACTATATGATATTATGTGCATGTCAAGTGATTATATAACCGCTGTTTACTGATAGAGTAGAGTTTATATTGTAAATTACAAGTCATTGTACAGTTTATAGTGCTGGCCGTAAACTTACTGCATTTACCTACAGCTAAGTGCACTGAGGGCGGGCCCAAGCCACTCTGTGCACCCTTGTTCCTCCTGCTTCCTCTGCCAGCCCCTCACTTTCATTCTTGACTGACAGATCCGGGCAGGATGATGATGCAGGAACCTGGCCCTGCCAGTTGTGTCTGGGGTAACAGTGAATATCCTGGTGACAGGAAGAGACAGGAGACGGCACATGCCTTCTCTTCATACAGCTGATTGGCGGGCGTGTCGGACCCCCACCGATCTGATATTGATGACCTATCCTGAGGATAAGCCTGGAAAAGAGTTGTCTCATCATGGACAATAGGGGCATATCGCTAGGATACTCCCCCATTGTCTTATAGGTGCGGGTCCCACCTATATCGAGAACGGAGCCCCACAAGTGAAGGAGGGCGCACTGCGCATGCGCAGCCGTGCTCCATTCATTTTCTATGGGGCCGGGGAAAATAGCCAAGCGCTGGCTCGGCTATTTCCGTCGGCCCCATAAAAATAAATGTGAGCGGGGGCCGTAAGCTCCCATTCACTTCTATGGGGAGCCGGCTTAGTGGTGGCCAGACTGGAGTCCTCCAGCCACCACCTAGCAGGGCTCCGTTCTCTATAAAAGGTTCTGGGACCCGCACCTATAAGACAATGGGGGCATATCCTAGCGATATGCCCCCATTGTCTATGATGAGACAACCCTGCACACCAGTTTCCATACAAAACATCAGATACAATGTAAGAGGAACTCATATATGGAAACAATTAGGAAAAAATATGGCACCAAATGTATAACTTCACACATTCCTAAAGGGTGCCATATGGTATATATCTTTCATACAGAAATGCGTAGGAGGCCATAGACATGAGACAGTTGCTGACCAAACACTCATTCAGCTCTCTCTCTCTCCTGACTCAGCCAAGCATGCATGTGTCCTGAATGGGGCGAGGAGAGAAAGCCACTGCCAGACACCTCTGGTGGTAGCTTATCTCACAGAGGACAGAAGGATCTGCCATTATCCAGCTGAAATCGACTACTTTGACATCTAATGTGTAATATACAAATGATAGAGCCCTGAGAGAGTTACATGACAAATGCAGCTCTGCTACATATATATATATATATACATATACATACATAGGATAGAGATCTTATGCAGTATCAAATAATACAATGTATTCAGTCCCTTATGCCAAATAGGTTCCCAAAATGAAATT
This sequence comes from Bufo bufo, assembly GCF_905171765.1. Taxonomy (NCBI): domain Eukaryota; kingdom Metazoa; phylum Chordata; class Amphibia; order Anura; family Bufonidae; genus Bufo; species Bufo bufo. The sequence goes on from NC_053393.1 coordinate 37,379,643, forward strand.
TCCTATCAAATTTCATAGGAAAGGTAGATGACCTTTTTGACCTTAACCAGTTTCAAGGAACACTCCAAATAAAGCTGATACACTGTGCAGGGCCCAAGGGAGTGGAGCGTGACATCAGCATTCTCTCTTTGATGATTGATCTGTGAATCCCTGAGTCATCCGAGGGCATCACTGGCAGGTAGGTGATGTGCCGGGTGCAACAAGCCTCAATGCATGGCCAAAATATTTAGATACAGGGCTATATCTGCAAACAGATGACTGTGGTGTCACCGTCTCGTCAGTCCGTATTTACAGTATATAGTTTGGGTTGTGCCACTTTATATTGATCAAGGTCAAAAGGGTCAAGTGGTGTCCAATGATATTGTGTGTCTGTGATAGGAGGGTTCGACTGTGATCCCCTCCTGGGACTGATGTGAATGACTGCGCTGCATGTTCAGTATTATATCAGATGTCTGTTCTCTGTACAGATTTGTCGAACCATTCAGATGCCGTCATTATGCATCTGTTGCACGTGTCGGGTGCAAACTCTGAAGAATAAATCCAGTACACAAGTCACTGGAGTGATGAATGGCGCTCAGAGGTGAGGGCTGAAGCAGCCGCCCTTCTGTGTACGAGAATTCATTTTACCCATTTCTGGCGCGTTACAAGGTGATCGTTCACGTGAAATGAGTTATAATGTATAATCCATTTATTTGTGGCGCAGGAGCGTTGGCTGGTTCACGTCTACACAAGAGCGGCCTCGCAGCATCTATCACATCCTGCAGCCGGATAATCCTGTTGTGATCGTCTTCATTTATTGAAAGTTGCTTTCTGTGGAAGCTTTTAAATATTTGATGAGTCCTGTAATGGGAAGAGACATTAAGATTAATATCCAGACGTCGGCTGATACTGAGGCTGATATAGAGGGCAAACATAGGGTTGTATAGAGGATACACAGAGGGGATACATACAGGATACATAGAGGGGATATATACAGGATACATAGATGGGATATATACAGGATACATAGGGGGGATATATACAGGATACATAGAGGGGATATATACAGGATACATAGGGGGGATATATACAGGATACATAGAGGGGATATATACAGGATACATAGAAGGGATATATAGAGGATACATAGAGGGGATATATACAGGATAGATAGAAGATACATACAGGATATATAGAGGATACACAGAGGATATATAAAGAGGATACATACAGGATACATAGAGAGGATATATACAGGATAGATAGAAGATACATACAGGATACATAGAGGATACACAGAGGATATATAGAGGGATACGTACAGGATACATAGAGAGGATATATACAGGATACATACAGGATATATAGAGGATACACAGAGGATATATAAAGAGGATACATACAGGGAGTGCAGAATTATTAGGCAAGTTGTATTTTTGAGGATTAATTTTATTATTGAACAACAACCATGTTCTCAATGAACCCAAAAAACTCATTAATATCAAAGCTGAATATTTTTGGAACTAGTTTTTAGTTTGTTTTTAGTTTTAGCTATTTTAGGGGGATATCTGTGTGTGCAGGTGACTATTACTGTGCATAATTATTAGGCAACTTAACAAAAAACAAATATATACCCATTTCAATTATTTATTTTTACCAGTGAAACCAATATAACATCTCAACATTCACAAATATACATTTCTGACATTCAAAAACAAAACAAAAACAAATCAGTGACTAATATAGCCACCTTTCTTTGCAAGGACACTCAAAAGCCTGCCATCCATGGATTCTGTCAGTGTTTTGATCTGTTCACCATCAACATTGCGTGCAGCAGCAACCACAGCCTCCCAGACACTGTTCAGAGAGGTGTACTGTTTTCCCTCCTTGTAAATCTCACATTTGATGATGGACCACAGGTTCTCAATGGGGTTCAGATCAGGTGAACAAGGAGGCCATGTCATTAGATTTTCTTCTTTTATACCCTGTCTTGCCAGCCACGCTGTGGAGTACTTGGACGCGTGTAATGGAGCATTGTCCTGCATGAAAATCATGTTTTTCTTGAAGGATGCAGACTTCTTCCTGTACCACTGCTTGAAGAAGGTGTCTTCCAGAAACTGGCAGTAGGACTGGGAGTTGAGCTTGACTCCATCCTCAACCCGAAAAGGCCCCACAAGCTCATCTTTGATGATACCAGCCCAAACCAGTACTCCACCTTGCTGGTGTCTGAGTCGGACTGGAGCTCTCTGCCCTTAACCAATCCAGCCACGGGCCCATCCATCTGGCCCATCAAGACTCACTCTCATTTCATCAGTCCAGAAAACCTTAGAAAAATCAGTCTTGACGTTTCAGCTTGTGTGTCTTGTTCAGTGGTGGTCGTCTTTCAGCCTTTCTTACCTTGGCCATGTCTCTGAGTATTGCACACCTTGTGCTTTTGGGCACTCCAGTGATGTTGCAGCTCTGAAATATGGCCAAACTGGTGGCAAGTGGCATCTTGGCAGCTGCACGCTTGACTTTTCTCAGTTCATGGGCAGTTATTTTGCGCCTTGGTTTTTCCACACGCTTCTTGCGACCCTGTTGACTATTTTGAATGAAACGCTTGATTCTTCGATGATTACGCTTCAGAAGCTTTGCAATTTTAAGAGTGCTGCATCCCTCTGCAAGATATCTCACTATTTTTGACTTTTATGATCCTGTCAAGTCCTTCTTTTGACCCATTTTGCCAAAGGAAAGGAAGTTGCCTAATAATTATGCACACCTAATATAGGGTGTTGATGTCATTAGACCACACCCCTTCTCATTACAGAGATGCACATCACCTAATATGCTTAATTGGTAGTAGGCTTTCGAGCCTATACAGCTTGGAGTAAGACAACATGCATAAAGAGGATGATGTGGTCAAAATACTCATTTGCCTAATAATTCTGCACGCAGTGTACAGGATACATAGAGGATACACAGAGGATATATAGAGGGATACGTACAGGATACATAGAGAGGATATATACAGAATACATAGAGGATACATACAGGATATATAGAGGATACACAGAGGATATATAAAGAGGATACATAGAGGATACACAGAGGATATATAGAGGGATACGTACAGGATACATAGAGAGGATATATACAGAATACATAGAGGATACATACAGGATATATAGAGGATACACAGAGGATATATAAAGAGGATACATACAGGATACATAGAGAGGATATATACAGGATAGATAGAAGATACATACAGGATACATAGAGGATACACAGAGGATATATAGAGGGATACGTACAGGATACATAGAGAGGATATATACAGAATACATAGAGGATACATACAGGATATATAGAGGATACACAGAGGATATATAAAGAGGATACATACAGGATAAATAGAGGGGATACATACAGGATACATAGAGGGGATATATAGAGGATACACAGAGGATATATAGAGGGGATACATACAGGATACATAGAGGGGATATATAGAGGATACACAGAGGATATATAGAGGGGATACATACAGGTCACATAGAGGGGATATATACAGGATATAATATATAGAGAGGATGCATAGAGGGGATACATACAGGATACACATGGAGGGTACGTAGAAGATACATAGAGGATACATTGAGGGGGTACATAGAGAATACATAGAGGGGATACATAGAGTATACATAGAAGATACATAGAGAAAATACTTAGACAGTACATAGAAGATGCACAGGATACATAGAGGATACATGGAAGATACATAGAGAGGATACATAAAAGATGCATAGATGATACATTGAAAAAATACATAGAAGGTACATAAAGGATACATAGATAATAGATTGAGGGGATACATGCAGGATATTTAGAAGACACAGAGGATACTTAGAGGGGATACAGTATTTGCAGGCAATACATAGACAATACGTAGAGGATACATAAATGATACGTAAGAATACAGCTGAGATTTGCTTACCGACATTTTCATTTTTTTAAGTCCGTAGACACTTCACCATTGGGTAATACAATCCCTCGATACAATCAGAAGAGAACAAGAAAAAAAAAAAAAGGAAAAGCAGTAATTCAACAATTAACCAATTAATGTAGTCTAAGGAACAACCCCACATCAGTATTGTATGACGTTTTGTATGAACAAAATAATTTATTTAGGAGGGAAAAGTTGTGCTGCCTACAGACTCCAAGAAATGAGAATATCAGTAAGCAAATGTCATCTTTATCTATCATGCTATGGCAGCACACCATTGGGATTTAAGAAATTGTACTGCTTTGCCATAGATAGGCTGAGCCCTCCAAGGGTAAGATGTCTACAGGGAGTGCAGAATTATTAGGCAAGTTGTATTTTTGAGGATTAATTTTATTATTGAACAACAACCATGTTCTCAATGAACCCAAAAAACTCATTAATATCAAAGCTGAATATTTTTGGAAGTAGTTTTTAGTTTGTTTTTAGTTTTAGCTATTTTAGGGGGATATCTGTGTGTGCAGGTGACTATTACTGTGCATAATTATTAGGCAACTTAACAAAAAACAAATATATACCCATTTCAATTATTTATTTTTACCAGTGAAACCAATATAACATCTCAACATTCACAAATATACATTTCTGACATTCAAAAACAAAACAAAAACAAATCAGTGACCAATATAGCCACCTTTCTTTGCAAGGACACTCAAAAGCCTGCCATCCATGGATTCTGTCAGTGTTTTGATCTGTTCACCATCAACATTGCGTGCAGCAGCAACCACAGCCTCCCAGACACTGTTCAGAGAGGTGTACTGTTTTCCCTCCTTGTAAATCTCACATTTGATGATGGACCACAGGTTCTCAAAGGGGTTCAGATCAGGTGAACAAGGAGGCCATGTCATTAGATTTTCTTCTTTTATACCCTTTCTTGCCAGCCACGCTGTGGAGTACTTGGACGCGTGTGATGGAGCATTGTCCTGCATGAAAATCATGTTTTTCTTGAAGGATGCAGACTTCTTCCTGTACCACTGCTTGAAGAAGGTGTCTTCCAGAAACTGGCAGTAGGACTGGGAGTTGAGCTTGACTCCATCCTCAACCCGAAAAGGCCCCACAAGCTCATCTTTGATGATACCAGCCCAAACCAGTACTCCACCTCCACCTTGCTGGCGTCTGAGTCGGACTGGAGCTCTCTGCCCTTTACCAATCCAGCCACGGGCCCATCCATCTGGCCCATCAAGACTCACTCTCATTTCATCAGTCCATAAAACCTTAGAAAAATCAGTCTTGAGATATTTCTTGGCCCAGTCTTGACGTTTCAGCTTGTGTGTCTTGTTCAGTGGTGGTCGTCTTTCAGCCTTTCTTACCTTGGCCATGTCTCTGAGTATTGCACACCTTGTGCTTTTGGGCACTCCAGTGATGTTGCAGCTCTGAAATATGGCCAAACTGGTGGCAAGTGGCATCTTGGCAGCTGCACGCTTGACTTTTCTCAGTTCATGGGCAGTTATTTTGCGCCTTGGTTTTTCCAAACGCTTCTTGCGACCCTGTTGACTATTTTGAATGAAACGCTTGATTGTTCGATGATCACGCTTCAGAAGCTTTGCAATTTTAGGAGTGCTGCATCCCTCTGCAAGATATCTCACTATTTTTGACATTTCTGAGCCTGTCAAGTCCTTCTTTTGACCCATTTTGCCAAAGGAAAGGAAGTTGCCTAATAATTATGCACACCTGATATAGGGTGTTGATGTCATTAGACCACACCCCTTCTCATTACAGAGATGCACATCACCTAATATGCTTAATTGGTAGTAGGCTTTCGAGCCTATACAGCTTGGAGTAAGACAACATGCATAAAGAGGATGATGTGGTCAAAATACTCATTTGCCTAATAATTCTGCACGCAGTGTAGTTTGTAATGCTTGATAAAAGCGGAAGATAAGTACTGTGTTGCGGCTTTACATAACTGATCCAATGGCACTTGACCTAAGTCAGCACTGGAAGCTGATGTAGAACATGTAGAATGAGTTCTCAAATATAATGGCAATACCCGACCTGAGATGGAATAGCATCCTTTAATCGTGCCTTTTATCCAGCGAGCTAGAGTTGCTTCACTAGCTTTTTGTCCTTTCTTGTTACCATAAAACTGAACGAACACGGCTTCCGAAGATCTGGAAGACATAGAAACTTGGAGATAACTTGAGATAGATGTCAAGAGAGCTAATGAGTGCCATAGTCTGCTGGTCATCTGTTGGATTTGGGAAGAAGACTGAAGGGGAAACCTCTTGTTTAATGTTCCGTAAAGGAGACTTTTGGTAAGAAACCTGGCATGGTTCTTAAGATTAGGCAGTCCTGCATGTCTCTCAGCTAAGGCTCTTTACAGGAAAGTGGCTGTAGTTCTTCCAACCTTTAGCTGACATAATGGCAACTAGAAAGAGTTCAAATGGAGGATCTGACAGTTCTTCAAGTCCCAAAATGGTACTGGGGTAAATAATGTAGGCTTTAGATTCCAGGCAGTTTTAAAGAACCTTTTATTAGAGAATGGATGAAGAACCTTGATTAAAATTGGGCATATCATCAAGAGTGACACTGGTAGAAGAACACTATCTTATATCTATAGACCTGACTCTGTTGTATACAGAACTAGTCGCTGGCTTCCTAGCAGCCAAAATGGTTCTGATGGCTTTTTCTGAAAGGCCAGAAAGCTTTAGGTTTTCCTGCTCAGCCTCCAAGTCAGTTGCAGATTGAGCTGAAGAAGATGAAGTACTTCTGCTTGGGATAGAAGAGCTTTCTGTACTGGAAGTTTCCAGAATCTGCCAGTCGATAGTGACCCAGTGGGCCAGATGGGAAGGATCGCAATGGCTTTTTCCTGGTCGAGAACTTTCTGAATAATTGGTAGAAGAGGAAAAAATCTGTTTGTTCAGCTTATTGATACACCATCTATTGCCACTGGTTTCCCCTATAAGGACAGGGAGCAAAAGTTATTGACTTTGACATTTTTGGATGACCCCAGATCAGAACGATCTTCTAAAAGATCTTGGTATTCAGGCTCCACTCTCTTTTGTGGAGAGGGTTGCGACTGAGATGGCCTGCCATGTCATTCAGTGTCTTTTTGATATGGACCGCTGCAATGCTGAATAGATTACATTCCCACCATTCCATTATATTCCTGCCTTCCCTGGAGGGTCCCTTCCTGTTTGTTGATGTAATACACCACCGTTAGATTGTCTCTCTGGTAGAGGACATTCAGGTTCTGTAAGTGAGGTAGTGTCACAACCAGACAGCTGAGAAGCTCTGACAGGAGCCTTCCAGATCCTCCTCCTTGAGTTTCTTTGTTTTGGTTTCAGTTCCTCATCTCGTTAGTCTATCTCAGCTGTCATGCAGTTGGACTGATTGCTTCCCTTTAAGTTCCTCCCCATAATGCAGTAGTGTGCGGCTTATACAACTTCCTGGAGTGTGTGTGCTTGCTGTTCCTATTTCCCAGTCCTCTGCAAGATAAGTGCTGTTCCTTTATTTGTGATTTTCTGTCTGCTGGATTTCAGGAGACCCTGACTCCCTCCGTGTCTAGTGTAGGGAGCCGGTGGTCGTGTCCCCTCACTATTGTAGGGTCTTCAGGTATTAGATAGCCGAGGTACGTGGATATGCGCCCATCCACCTTTGGGGTGTTCGCATAGGCTGAGCAGTCAGGGAGAGTGGCAGGTCTCATGCAGGGGTCTCCCTTTTGTTCCTTAGTTGTGGATCCAGTGAGTCATTGATATTATTGCATTGTCTTGTTTCCTGTACACCATCCGTGACATTATAAGCCGCCAAAACCGTCTCAAGCATGGATCCGATTTCACTTTTGGCTGAACGCTTCCAGGGTCTTTCATTGGAGGTAGCTGATCTCCGTAAGACTTTTTCTCAGTTTCAAGTGACCGGTTCAGCTTGCGTTCATGGAGTTTGTTCTGAGCCTAAGATCTCGCTCCCGGATACGTTCTCCGGGGGTAGTGAGTATTTTGTGTGTTTTAGAGAGGCTTGCAAACTCAATTTTCGCCTTCTTCCCCATTCCTCTGGTGATGAGGAACGGAGGGTGGGGATCATTATATCGCTGCTCAGGGGTAACGCTCAGTCCTGGGCCTTTTCGCTGCCGGAGGGGGCACGGCCCCTCCGTTCAGTGGATGAATTCTTTTTAGCCCTGGGTCAGATATATGATGATCCGGATCGTATTGCTCTGGCTGTGTCTAGACTACGTCTGTTATGCCAGGGTAAACAATCCGCAGAGATATACTGCTCAGAATTTCGGAGATGGGCAGCTGATACTGGTTGGAATGATGCTGCACTCCAAAGTCAATTTTGCCATGGTCTTTCAGAGGGATTGAAAGATGCATTTGCCTTTCATGAGAGACCTACCTCCTTGGATTCTGCTATGTCTCAAGCCGTTCGTATTGACAGGCGTCTTAGAGAGAGAGGAGAGATCTCTCCTTCCTGTCATACTCAGTCCCGGGACAGTGCAGCGGTCTCATTCTGTGCGCAGGGGTCTCAGTCGCTGTCAGCCCCTTCTGAGCAGGAGCCCATGCAGCTGGGGTTGATTACCTCTGACAATAGAAGATTCAGCCCGCATGGGAGGGTTTGTTTTTGTTGTGGAGGTATAAATCATTTACAAATGTTTGTCCCTCTAGGAGATTCAGGCAGTCTTCTGGGAGTAATAAAGAAACTCAAGGAGGAGGATCTGGAAGGCTCCTGTCAGAGCTTCTCAGCTGTCTGGTTGTGACTGGTAGGAAGTGACACAAAGCCAGTCTGAAAACCTTCAGTTCTTTCATATTGGAAGATAAGGATCTGTCTTGCCTGGACCAAAGTTTTTGACATCCACTACATGTGCACCCCAATCTCAAGAGGAACCATCCATGGTGAGGACTATTTGTCTCTAATGAATCAGAGACCTCCCTCTGAATAGTCTCTTAGGGTTGCGCTACCTCTTTAGATATTCATTTGTGAAGGTATTTATGGACATCCATCTGTCCAGGGGATGCACTGTTCTTGTTCCAGTTGTCCAAAATGTTGCATTGAAGAATCCGTATGTGGGCTTTTGGCCAGGCGACTGCATCTATAGCGGAAGTAAGCAGCCCCAAAGTACTCATGACTTTGCGGATAGTGATCCGTCTTACTGATATAGATGATTCACTGCCTGAATGACTTTCTCCCTCCTCTCCAATAGTTTGAAACACATTTGCTGAGAATTGATAAGAAAACTGAGGAACCTTACTTCTTGGACTCACTGAGACTTCTTTTAATTGATGAGAAATCCGTGACTCATCAGAATGTCAATAGTTAGCTGGAGATTGGAAAGTAGAAGTAGTCTGGAAGGGGCTATAATTTACCATCCTTCGAGATAGGGGAAGACTGTAACTCTCTGAAGTCGGAATGCTGCCGATAGGACCACCAATATCTTTGTAAAGACTCACGGTCCTGAGGTGATGTCAAATGGCAGACTTTTTGACTGGAGATGAACAAGGCCAATTTGAATCTGAACAGCAATCCTCAGGAATCTTCTGTGGCTCTGAAAAATGGGAATATGAAGATACACATCTGTAGGATCTATTGATGCCATGCAGTTGCCATCTGAAGAATCGGCAGAACTGAGGATATGTCTCGTAACCTTTTTCTTTAGAAGATACTTTTTGGCATCAGAAATATCCTGGAGTGTGCTCCTCTGAACCTCTGATGACGAGGAACCATCTCCAGAGCTCCCTTCTGTAAAAATTCCTGAAAGAGATGACAAAGAATAAGGTTTTCTTAATTTACCAGGAACTTGTCTGGAGGAAAATCTCTTAATTCTAGGATATAACCCCTTCTGATGGTGGAAGAACCCAGTTATCTGATGAAGTCTGAAACTATATGGTATAAAATGGACTTAATCTTGCACTCATTTGGGGATCTATAGGCCTGGTAACATTGTTCTGCAGATTTTTTTATGATTTCCTTTCTTTTTGAAGGTGGAGTTGTCCTGTCTAGACTTGTATCTGTTTTGTTTGTTCTGAAATCAGTTTCTTCTAAACTTCGGGGGGATCTTTTCTTGTAAAAACAAAAAGGACCTGAAGCTATGTTTTAACTTGTATGAGAAAATATGTGACTGTTTCTTCTGAAAAGGACTCTAGATTTTTTTCCAATTGAGGGCAGGTTTCCAATCCATTGGCTCTCGCAACAAAGAAGCTTCTTTGGAGGGAAACAGAGACTTTTGGGATAATTTGTCAATTTGTCAGAATCAGATTCAGAGGAAACATAGACATCCTCAGATAAAGAGCTTTCAGAAGAAGATGAGACATGAGGAGTAGAAGGTAGATATGAGACACTGCGTTTCTTATTTTTGTGGGAAGGTTTTACTTCCATAAACGTAGCAGAGATTGTGCATCTGCATGTCTCGGTGTGCTGTCCTCTGGTGATGAGCATGGAATACAGATATCAGCAGTGCCATCACCTGGCAAAGGTAGACCACATTTAATGCAAGATCTGTGTCTGGATTTGTGTCTCCTTTTTCCACTTTCTTTCCTGGATAAGGACATCTACTGTAGGGAAAAAAAAAAGTACAATCGATAAGCACCGTAAATTAAAACAGAACAAGCGTGTAGCACTTATAATACAGGCGAGATGACAGACAGTAGTAATGAGAAGAATCCAACACAAACTGCCAACAGGAGACCCAGAACACCAGAGGAGACACATCCTGAATATAATAAAGTTCTGCACAAATACAGTAAATCTCTCGCCTTACTTATCAGAAGACAGTGGTGCCAGTGACAATAGTCATGGCGTCGTGAAAGGAGAAACCTGCCATCACATATAGGAAGCCTTCGTATGGCTAAACAAATGGACTCATTTCAGTTTACAATAAGAACAGCATTCACGCAGACCATAATGGAAAAGCTCACAGTATACATCCCGGCATGTTTAATAACACCTGCACTCTTCTTTGTACCTAAGAGAATGAAAAATACTGCCGTGGGGTGGTTCCTTTCAGCCAACAGTATATAGTCAGGCTACATTGATTGATAGTTTTATTATTGCTCTTAAACCTGTTCTCTTCTGATTGTATCCAGGGATTGGATAACCCAATGGTAAGACAATTACGAAATAGAGGATACATAGAAAATACATGGACGATACATAGATACACATGGAGGATACATAAAAGATATATAGAGGATACATGGAGGATACATAACAAATACATAAAGAGTACATAGAGGAGACACATGGAGGATACATAGAGGATACATGGAGGATAAATAGAGGATACACAGAGGATCCACGGAGGATGCATAGAGAGGACATAGAGGATACATAACAAAATACATAAAGAATACATAGAGGAGATACATGGAGGATACATAAAAGATATATAGAGGATACATGGAGGATACACAGAGGATCCATGGAGGATACATAGAGAGTACATAGAAGATACATAGAAAATGCAGAGAGCATCCACGGAGGATACATTGAAAAAACGTAAAGAATACATAGAGGAGACATAGACGACACATGGAGGATACATATAGGATACATAAAAGATACACAGAGGATACATGGAGGATAAATAGATGATACATGGAGAGTACATAGGGAATGCATGGAAGATACAGAGAGGAGAGGATACATGAAGAATACATACAGAATGCATAGAAAATGCATAGAGGATACATGGATGAAACATACAGAATGCATAGAGAATAGGTAGAGGATACATGGAGGATACATTGGACCGATACAATATATCTGGGGTGCAAATCAGATATAGAAATAGTTTCATTATAGTATTAATTAGTATCCTTACCCTCCCATGGTGAAGAGGGTAATGCCAGTGTGTGATCACGCCTCCTGAGCGGAATTACTAGTTTTAGGGCCCAAAACCATAGTTGGCATCATTTCTGATTTTTCTTGGACTCCACCATGAGCTAGACCTTAAAATGATCAGAATTGATGGTACTTTTATTTCGAAAGGAGTGTTTCTGTTTGTTTTGGGCCATTTCCAAGCAACATAGACATAAAGTGATTCCACAGTCACTGGAGCCTGATTTGCTTCTCCAAACCTGTTATCCAATAAGACCTGTTTCACATCTGCTGTAAACAGATCCAGCAGGATGTGCTGTCCAGCCCCATTCACTACAATGGGGACCGGTGGGGATTCGGTCCCAACCCGGCAAATATGTCGAGGAGTGGCTGAAAAAAATACCGCTGCACACAGCAGTTTTCACCTGGCTGCTTCTCAGCATATTTGCCGGGTATAGTGAATGGGGTCAGATGGTATCTCGGCAGCGCACAGTATTCACGTATCCGGCAGGCTGTTTCCTGGCCAGAACAGCCTGCTGGATATGTTTACTGCAAATGCGAAACAGGCCTAAGTTTCCACCTTACCGAGCGATGCCCACCTACTTTCTCCACTCCGATTTCTGTCCCTTTTTCCCTTCGGTAGTCCTAGCCTACAGACCTACTGGAAGATTTGGGGTTTGGTGACCTCTTTGCTTCCTCAACTTTTTCCTATAAATCTGAGCTGGCGATTCGGTTAATCTCTGTGATTGTGTTACTTGTTTGTTTCTCCATAACGCGGGGGTTTGATCAAAGGAACATGACAATGTGAGAGATGATTTATGTGATTTGATCCGAGTAGTTGGTATCGTGTCTTTGTAGTGGGCGTCTATACGGCAGGGGGCAATTTAGATAGTTTAGTGTCCTTCACTGCGTTTCAAGCCCAATTATCATCACAGTACAGCATTGTTATTCATCTCTCGCCTTAAAGACATAATACCCGGCAGGACTGAAGTGCCGTATACTGAATACAAACCATTACGCTTAGATGTAAGCTGACTCAGTCGTCTCACTTTTATCGGTCTGGGAGTGAGAATTTGGCACCTCTATGGAAAGTGCTCTAGACCCTTCCTAGTGGACAAATACATATTGAGATTGCTAAGATCAGCCAGCCTGTTAGAGCCCTATACATTCCTCATAAAATAAAAGTTCATTGTCATCAGCCCTCTGTTATTCCTATCAGAAATGTATGAATAAATAGACCACTGGGTGTTACCAGTTGGGGGGATTGCTTCTGCCCCCTCTGACATTGTCCAGTCAGTGCTGCCAGTATCAGGCTGTGTAGGGACAACGCTCAGTTGTAAATTTACTTATACATTTGCAAGAGGAATAACAGAGGTACTGTATGGCACAAAGCAGAGTTCCTAGAATTGTTATTTCATGGGGAATACAAATTCTTTTTCTTATAATACAAACATGTGAGGAGAGTTGACAAGTCTTCTATAAATGGAGCCTATTCACTCTTGGGTGGTGGGTGACAACTATGTATGGGCCACTGTAAAGAAAACATCAGTCTCTGACTATGGGGCCCTTACTGCACCCTGTTTATTTTCCTTTACATACCATATGACAATCGTAGGGGTGAGGCAGGAGCAATATCCAGGAACAAGACCAAGGTCAGGGCCAAACAGAAGTCAGAATCAGCAGCACAAGGAGCAGGAAAAGCGTGGTTAAATATTTATGGCCTATCCTCAGGATAGGTAAAGGTCCGACACCTGACTCTGTCACTGATCAGCTGTTTTGGGCAGCTGTCAGTACTAGAAACTGTACAGAGTCAGAAGCAGAAGGCTCCATCCACTGTCATTTTCAGTGCAGGCATACTGCAGCTCAGATCCCATTCACTTGAATGCTGCGGTACTCCGGTATGGATACTACACAGTGGACGTAATCTTGCACGTCCGGTTCCATCTATGGCATCATCAGCCCTTCACTATGGGGGCTTTACTGCAACCTGTTTGTTTTCCTTTACATGCTGTATGACAATCCCAAGGGTGAGGCAGGAGCAATATCCAGGAACAAGACCAAGGTCAGGGCCAAACAGAAGTCAGAATCAGCAGCACAAGGAGCATGAAATGAACCCCAGTCAGCAGGCAAAAATGATTTTTCGAGTAGTTAAATATTGATGGCCTATCCTCAGGATAGGTGAAGGTCCAACACCCAACACTCCCACTGATCAGCTGTTTTGGGCAGCCGCCGTGCTGGAAACTGTTTAGAGTCATAAGCAGAAGACTCCATGCACTATGTCACTTTCGATGCAGGCATACTGCAGCTCAGCTCCCATTCACTTGAATGGCTACTACCCAGTGGACGTAACCTTGAACTTCCGGTTGCATCTATATCTTCTGGTAGCTGCCCTAAACAGCTGATTAGTGGGGGTGCTGGGTATTGGACTCCCACTGATCTGATATTGATGGCCTATCCTGATGATAGGTCATCAATATCCACGTCCCGGAAATCCCCTTAAAGTGAATGTCCCAGTTGTCCTTACCACCCACCTCCACCAGCCATGGTGAAGAGCAGAACCTTGGCCAAAACCGGCAAGGCCGTAGATAAAGACATTTTCCATTCACATTTATTTCCACATAACACATGATTTTGCAGGGATTTTACGATTTTCCCAGGAAAACTCCCTTAACTGCTGCCCCCCCCCCCAAACCATATGGCACCGCGGCCCTTGTGCTGATGTTCTTTTTGACTTTCTTTTGCGAGGACTGGATATGAATGACGTGAGTGACTCGCAGGTTAATGGTTGCACTCGCTTATACAGGGTCTCCTGAGTGAATCTATTGACCAGTGTTCTGTAGACACAATTATGGGTCAGCGGTAATTGTATCAGCGCCTCCTCAGAGGTGCGCAGGCTAATAGGTTTTAATGGCTTGGGAGAAGAAAGTGTTGGTAGGAATCGGATTACAAGGGAGATGCTTTCTATCTTACTCTAATTGTCCTATTTACTAAAGAATTTCCTGATCATCTCAGCAGTGATTCGGTGCTCAACAAGTTCTTCAATTTATACCATTTAGATTTCCATTTTTCTGATAGTCGCAAATCTCTGGGATAGCCATGGAGTCGAATGATAAAATATTTGCGGCTTACAGCCACCACTAGAGGGAGCTGGCTGCATAATGTTAAAGGGAACCTGTCAGCAGGAAACTCCCTGTTACCCCAGGTACATGAATGCATTGTAGGGCTAGCTTAGCTGAATGTAATGATATATTTTACTTAAAGATCCATCGCTTCATTCTGGAGAAGGAAGTGCTTTTAATCTATATGGAAATGAGCAGTTAAGTGCACCGAGGGCGGGCCCAAACCCTATGTGCACCGTTGAGCCTCCTACTTCTTCTGAAATCTCCTTCCTATCATTCCTGCCGGGGAAGTTGACTGTGAAGGAACCTGGCTTTGTCAATCAAGAAGAAAAGGGAGGGGCTGGCAGAGGAAGCAGGAGAAGCAAGGTTGCACATATGGCTTGGGCCCGCCCCAGGTGCACTTAACTGCTCATTTGCATATTAATTAAAAGTACTTTTTTTCTCCAGAACGAAGCAACAGATTGCCAAGTGAAAGGTATCATTACAGTCAGCTGAGCTAGCCCTACAAGACATTGTGCCTGGTGTAGCAGTGAATTTCCTGGTGAGAAGCTCCCTTTACAGACAACCTGTCACCTCTCCTGACATGTGCGTTTTAGAAAATGTTTGTATTTTCATTAAATATTAGTTCTGGGGCCTAATTTTTTCAAATAAATATTTATTATACCGTTTTGCTGTTATTCCTTCTTAAAATGTTTGAATACATTGACAACTGGGTGTTATCAGTTGGGAATGGGGGGGGGGGGGTGTCCTTGCATAGAGTCATAGGAATAGATGCTTCAGAAATATTATTACATGGGGGATGCAAGTAGTTACTAAAATAGACATGCCAGGAGAGGTGAGAGGTCCTCTTCAAAAGTTGTTTTTGAGGAGTAAGTTTTTGTAAAAAAAAACAAGGTAAAAAACTGTTTTATTCAAGTTTGTAACTATCCCCCTTTCCTTATACTTACCGATCCGCCAATTCCCGTGGTCATGTGATCCCATCTCCCCTCCTCTGCTTTTGCTGTAGATCACAAGCAGTAAATCGGGTCCTCCTCTGCGCATGCGCAGAAGCATATAGTGATGTGGGAGGTGCTGAGCAGGGCCGATTTGCATTCTGGGAACTGTAGTAGAGGGACTTCTGACGTGTACCTAAGCCGGAAGTCGGGTGGCAAAACAAACTAAAAATATGCTGTACAGGTAGTGATTTATCATTATTAACAAATAAAATGACTTTAAACTCAGGAATATAACAATATGCATGGGCTCCCCCTAGTGGTGGCTGCATGCAGGAAGATTTTTATCATTGAAAAGGTTTTTTCCAAATTTGGCAGGCAGGGAGCAGAGGGTTATGTGCAAAAATCCTTACTGACGTGCTGTGGACCCCGACCATTCGATCCCCTCTGGGCCTATCATGATGACGTCACTCTCATAGTTAGTGTGACCATTGCAGCCAGTCACTGGCTTCAGCAGTCATGTGGGCATATAAAGCCAGTGCTTAGCTGTCGCATGACATGAAGGGCATTCGACAGCTGCAGTATCAGCCGGGACAGAAGCGGCAGCGCAGGACGTTTTTCAGGTGACTACGTTTTTTATTTTATTTTAGATTTCCAGCTGAATATTGGTGGGTATCCTCAACCCACCTCTGGGATCTAGACCCCACCTGATCCCCTAGCGCAGCTGCATATAAAAGACATGGGAGCGCATGCGCCTGACCCTCCAAGTCTATAGACATAACTGAATCACATAACTGAATCTTTTTACACTTTTTATAGACATAACTGAATCACCCACTCCCATAGACCACACATGTCCAGTCACCTCTTGAGGATCGCTGAATGGTCATCAGAGAGGGTGGGTGTTGGAGATATCAAAGGTCCAGGAAGCCCCAGGGTACCTACCCCATGTACTCTACCTATACTCATGCCCTTGTGTCAGTTCTTTTGAATGTTCTAGGGATTGACATCTGCGAGTGAAGATGATAGCCACCATGCTGGCCACCAGGCCTTGACCAGTCTGCCCGGCTTCTGGCCACCAGGCCTTGACCAGTCTGCCCGGTTTCTCTCTAAGTAGATTGTTATTTTTGCAGATTGTGTTTCCTCCATTGTTCCTCCGCTAATAAAGACGAATGGGAATAATCTCACATCGAACACGACAGATGTGAGCGGGGCGCCGTTTGTCTGCTGAATACATTTCACAAAAATTAAGATGTTTTTTGTCACATGGCAAGTTTTTGACAAGGAGATAGAAGAGGGTGAACAGGATTAATAGTCTGCGCCAAGCGTGCGTTCTGCAGAGGCGAAAAATGTGATTACGGAAAATGAATAATGGACTATTAATGTGTAAATCCGTACTGTCCTTATTTCACTCCTAAAAAGTTAACTGGAGAGCGAAGATTCAGAAATTCAAAAACACAACCCGAGAAATCCTTAGGTGTCAGCCATAGAGATCAGTCATACGCTGTTACGTCACGGAGTGCACTAATGCGCCATTCTGTAGTAGTACGTCACAAGAGACCGGGCGGGATCAGGAGCTGGACCTGTGTCTACGCTTGTATTATACAGCTAGCTCCCCGCCCTTACTGCCAAGATCGGACATTACTCCGATCCCAGCAGTTTAACCCTTAGTCAATAGTAATCGCTGCATCTAAGAAGATAGACAGAGGGAGCGCTGTCCTCCAATCAGCAGACCCTGCAGATGCAATTGCATCATGCCGAGTACTTGTCATGACAGCTGTGGGCTTTCTGAAGGCCTGCCATGTCACAGATGCTATTATTTTCTGCCTCTGGCAGGACGTAATAGACTGCCGATCAGAATGACTATAATTCAGGGGTATTACCGTAGTGTCCAAAAGATCGCAGGTTTGAGACCCCTAAGGGGACTAAAAAATGTAAACACTTGAATCATATTTTTTTTTAAATATGTAAAAAAAATGTTTTTTTTTTAGATATGTACTGTATATATATAAAGAAACATAATTGGTTTGACCATGTCCATAACAACCCAACTATTAAATTATCCCATTTAGTGAGATGAGAATTGATTTGTCTCATCTAGCAGGGTTTTGCATTTGTGACGTGATATCCCAGAAGCTGAGGATGCTCCCCCCGCCACTTGATTGACAGTGTCGGACACCTGGAAGTGTAGTGGCGCATGTGCAGTCACTGGTCTTAGTAGCGGAAGCAAATCCTCTGTGCTTGCGCCACTACTCGGAGCAGCGGCACAGGATTGTCAGGGCCAGGCAAGATGTCCTCAGCGCCGGGGTCACCCCGTCACAGGAACAGAACCCTGCTTGATGAGAAGAATCGATTCACCATCTCTAATCCCGCTACTTAACCAGTTCAGTGAATGGCATAACAAATAATAATCCCCAGGGCCGGAATTGGCATTTTTTGGTCTCCGCTCCTTCCCTAAAAGTGGAGTGGAAAATCTTTAAAAGATTCCATGTATCCCAAAATGGCCCAGTAAAAACCACAGCTCCAGATGTCAGCATATGATGACGCAAAGAAATCTTTTTTTCTAAAAAAAAAAAGAGCTATTTAATTTTTTTAAATAATAAAACATGAGAAAAAACTGGTAAATGTGGTAAATCTTCATCATAATACTGACCGACAGAATAAAATTGTCAGTTACCCCACTGTGAACATCGTAAAAACCAAACCCTAAAAACAATGGGGTTCATTTATTAAGACCGGCATTAATAACCCCCGCACTGGTGGTGGATCCGCCAAAGTTATGTAGAGACACCGACCCGTTCATAACTTCAGCGTATCCACTGACAGACTAAATCTACGCCAGCTCCTTTGCTGGCGTATATTTAGAACATTTTCTACGCCTAAAACAGGCGTAGAAAATGATAAATGAGACGGGCATCCCGACCCATCCCCGTCCACGCCACACGCTTTTTTTTAGACCTATCGTGAGCAGGGAAAAGTCGCAGATTGCGGCGCAAATAACCTTTGCACCGCAATCTGCAACAGATATACACCATAAAAAACTGGCGTATATCTGATAGCAAATGACCGCCAATGGACCTAAGTCTTCGTTCACATCACCGTTCAGCCTTTCTGTTCTCCTGCACATAACCGAGCCTAACGGAGCCCTTAGGACCCCAAAGACTATAAAGGGGTCCATTATGTTTCCGCTCAGAAGATGATTTTGGAGCGGAGACAAAAGTTGTGCATGCAGGACATTTGTGTCCGCTTCAAAATCATCTTCTGAGCGGAAACATAACGGACCCCATTATAGTCTATGGGGTCCTAAGGGCTCCGTTAGGCTCGGTTATGTGGAGGAGAACAGAAAGGCTGAACGGTGATGTGAACGAAGACTTAGGTCCATTGCTCACGACAGGTCTAAAAAAAAGCGTGGGTCGGCAGGTCCGTCTCATTTATCATTTTCTATGCCTGTTTTAGGCATAGAAAATGTTCTAAATATACGCCAGCATTACCGGGTTCTTATCAGGCTGCACATTTTATCAATAATAATATTATTATAATAAATAATAACAATTAATAATATAAATAATAATCCTAATGAAATAAATAAATAGTAATCATTATTAAAATAAATAATAATTTATTTTCATTTTTGTTTTAAGTTAGTATTATTTTGTAACATTGTTTCCTTCTGCCGTCACATTCTCCCTTTTTTATTCAACCATCTGTGGAAGCCGGTTTTGTAGCAGGGATTTTAGAGGAACGCACCATCTGTAATACCCTGCATTCTTTAAATGTAGGTCAGTAGTCTTCGAAAATTCAGATTAAAAAAAGAGTTGGTTTACACCCAAGTGATTACATTATCTAATGACATGAAGCTGGAGAGGCTGAAGCAACGTGTTTTTCCGGCCAAAGACGGATTTATGAGGTTAGATGGGAGACTGTGGGGGCAGAGTGTAACCGAGGGCATAGCATTAGGGGATGAAGAGGTAGCAGTCACACCCAGGCTGGGGTTCCCAATAGGACCCTTGGCCATAGAAGAAGACACCAGCACTATAAATGGCACAGGGTAGGTAGGTAGGGGTCCTGTTGCAGATTTTGTGGTGGCCTGGTGAACATCAAGAGTTCAACTAGATCTGTTGAGCATGCAGGACCGGTTCCCCATGATTGCATGATGCGTATGACTGTATAGATACCGCTGATCAGAGCCTGACCATCACTACCTTTGACTTCAGATCTTCAGACAATGCAGTTTCATTCATTCATTCCGTAATGCGCAGGGGGACCCACTGTGCCACTGAATGGATTTGGCTTGGGGCTACTACTGAGGGCATTGTCAAGGTGCACCCCTGGTTTTCACTCTTTCATCCCCTTACAGGGATCTGGACTTTGCTGCGGGGCCACCAGGCCGCTACCTCTAGGAGTAGCCTCCGTTCAGAGGCTGCTGACCCAATCAATAGACACCGGAGAGGGCACAAACAAACGCATGGTGAGAGGGCAAGCCGAGGTTAGGACGGGCAGAGTTTGTGCATTACGGTAATCAGGCAATAGGTCTGGGCAGGCAGCATATGGTCAATACGCAGATCAAGTAGGGGTTAGAAGAACAGTGGGCACAGGGTCAATATTCTGATCAGTCAAAGTCACAGGGTCAATGCGCTGATAAAGCAGGGGTCAAGAGAGTGGGCACAGGGTCAATACATTGATCAAGTATGGGTGAGGACAGGTGACACAGGGTCAATATGATGATCAAGTATGGGTCAGGACAAATAGCACAGGGTCAGTATAATAATCAAGCAGGGGTAAGCAGGTGGCACAGTGCCAGGCATGATGACGTTTTCACTGACTAGCCCTGTCAATCAAAGTGCAGAGGGTGCGGCAGTGTCAGAGAGAGCAGAGCCTCTAGGTGTAACGGTAACGCCCCCGTTGCTCCTAGACGCTCATTTGCATATATTAAAACCTCATTTTTCTCAGCAATGTGGACACATAGGAACATGGGACCAACACAGACGTCTTCAGCTGCCAAGTGCACATGTAACAGGTCAGCCAGTGTCATAGGGACAAAACTGCTGACAGATGACTTTAAACAAAAAAGTGAAAAAGAAAGTGAAAAAAAAGTTTTTTAATTGCTGCATCCCAAAACACTCATACTATTAAAATATAAATATATTTATCCAGTACGGTGAACAGGGTAACAGAATACTAAATTAAAATGGCCGATTTGCCATATTTTTTTTCAAAGGTTTTATTTAAAAGTATTAAAACACAAGTAAAAGTATATACCGAATTTTTCACCCTATAAGACACACCTTCCCCCCCCCCCCCCCAAAAGAGGGGGAAAAGGTCAGTTAGTCTTATGAGGCAAATACTAATGAGCGCATCCATAAGTACAGGCGGACCGGGGAGCGGTGAATGCAGTACTCACCACTTCCTGGTCTTCCTGCCACACTGTGCTGTGACCTGCGCACAGCGTGAGGACGTTGGCACCCTGTGACCTCACGCTGTGCGCATTGGGTCACAGCACAGTGTGGCAGGAAGACTAGGAAGAGATCTCAGGGCCTCCGGCGTCTGGAACAAGAGAGGTAAGTTGATTTATTTATTTTTGTCTGCTCCGAGATCTGATTAACATGGGGGTCTGATCTGAGGTCTGAATGGTGTCTTATTAACATTGTGGGTCTGATCTGAAGGATCTTTTTTACTTTGGGGGTATAATCTGAGGTCTTATTCACATTGGGGGGGGGGGGAATATTTGAGGTCTGATTAGAGGTCTTATAAACATTGGGGGTCTGAGTTCTGAATGGGGTCTTATTAACATTGGGGGTCAGATCTGAGGTCTGCTTGAGGTTCTTATAAACATTGTGGCTCTGATCTAAGGTCTAATTCAGGGTTTTAATAACATTAGGGGTCTGATTGGTGGTCTGATCTGAGGTCCTAGGGAAGTTTTACCACATAGGGAATGCCATAAAAATACAACCTATAAAATTATCGCTAATTGTGTGTTGTTTTTTTCCCCAATTCCACTTTTGGAATTTTTTTTCCAGCTCTCCAGTACATTGTATGTAATATTAAACGGTGCCATAAAAAACAAGCCCTGATATGACTAATGTGAACAAAAATAAAAATAAAAAAAAATAAAAAAGTGGCTATGGCTGCGGGAAGGCAGGGAGTAAAAAATTTAAAATGGAAAATTGCTGGATCAGGAAGGGGTTAAGGAAGAAGAAAGATAAAACATGGAAAATAAAAATAAAAACTGCTTTTAACAATGATGTTAAGAGGAAAAATATATAAAAATAGGCTGCTTATTTCTGTCAGTGCTGTTGCTTTCAAGGATCTGTTTTTATGGAAAATACCACATAAAATTCTTTATTCCCATGGGCTCCTAGAGGAGAGAACAGCTTGTGTGCAGCAGTCACCGGCACTGCCATTATATACAGGCACCGGGCACAGAGTGACGCTGCAGTAGTAGATAACACATCTGTAGCTTCACTGCTTCTGTTCTGTGTCATTTCCATAGGGTGTAGCTATAGGGGGAGCAGTAAGTGAGGGTGAGGCAATGCTTTCCATATTCTGTGTTATACCACACCTGAGGGGGAGGTGCATTCAAATACCTTGTGTCTTTCCTACACAGTGACTCCACCAGCAGAATAGTGAGTGCAGCTCTGGAGTATAATACAGGATGTAACTCAGGATCAGTACAGGATAAGACATGTAATATATGTACACAGTGACTCCACCAGCAGAATAGTGAGTGCAGCTCTGGAGTATAATACAGGATGTAACTCAGGATCAGTACAGGATAAGTAATGTAATGTATGTACACAGTGACTGCACCAGCAGAATAGTGAGTGCAGCTCTGGAGTATAATACAGGATGTAACTCAGGACCAGTACAGGATAAGTAATGTAACATCTGTACACAGTGACTCCACCAGCAGAATAGTGAGTGCAGCTCTGGAGTATAATACAGGATGTAACTCAGGATCAGTACAGGATAAGTAATGTATGTACACAGTGACTGCACCAGCAGAATAGTGAGTGCAGCTCTGGACTATAATACAGGATGTAACTCAGGATTAGTACAGGATAAGTAATGTAATGTATGTACACAGTGACTGCAGCAGCAGAATAGTGAGTGCAGCTCTGGAGTATAATACAGGATGTAACTCAGGATCAGTACAGGATAAGTAATGTAATATATGTACACAGTGACTGCACCAGCAGAATAGTGAGTGCAGCTCTGGAGTATAATACAGGATGTAACTCAGGATCAGTACAGGATAAGTAATGTAATGTATGTACACAGTGACTGCACCAGCAGAATAGTGAGTGCAGCTCTGGAGTATAATACAGTGTATAACACAGGATCAGTACAGGATAAGTAATGTATGTACACAGTGACTGCACCAGCAGAATAGTGAGTACAGCTCTGGAGTATAATACAGGATGTAACTCAGGATCAGTACAGGATAAGTAATGTATCTACACAGTGACTGCACCAGCAGAATAGTGAGTACAGCTCTGGAGTATAATACAGGATGTAACTCAGGATCAGTACAGGATAAGTAATGTAATGTATGTACACAGTGACTGCACCAGCAGAATAGTGAGTGCAGCTCTGGAGTATAATACCGGATGTAACTCAGGATCAGTACAGGATAAGTAATGTAATGTGTGTACACAGTGACTCCACTAGCAGAATAGTGAGTGCAGCTCTGGAGTATAATACAGGATGTAACTCAGGATCAGTACAGGATAAGTAATGTATGTACACAGTGACTGCACCAGCAGAATAGTGAGTGCAGCTCTGGAGTATAATACAGGATGTAACTCAGGATCAGTACAGGATAAGTAATGTATGTACACAGTGACTCCACCAGCAGAATAGTGAGTACAGCTCTGGAGTATAATACAGGATGTAACTCAGGATCAGTGTATAGGATAAGTAATGTAATGTATGTACACAGTGACTGCACCAGCAGAATAGTGAGTGCAGCTCTGGAGTATAATACAGGATGTAACTCAGGATCAGTACAGGATAAGTAATGTAATGTATGTACACAGTGACTGCACCAGCAGAATAGTGAGTGCAGCTCTGGAGTATAATACAGTGTATAACACAGGATCAGTACAGGATAAGTAATGTATGTACACAGTGACTGCACCAGCAGAATAGTGAGTGCAGCTCTGGAGTATAATACAGTGTATAACCCAGGATCAGTACAGGATAAGTAATCCATTGTTTTCAGGACGTTAGTTAACTTTATATGCAGATCATATGATTCATCTAATGGTGGCTGCAGGAAGTCAAAATTGTATATCTATACATATGGCTGAGCAGGGGGTTTGGAGCTCTGTATCAGAAAAGTGGAGCTTCAGAACCTATTAAAATGATGGTGTTTGAGGGTGGGCTGCTGGACACTGACATGAAGCTGTTGTCAGATGAAACAGAAGTTATCATTAATCAGAGGCTGATTCAGGGGATATATTTGTGCCACAAGCATCACTCCAAGCAATCTAAGGGTACTTTCACACTAGCGTTTTTGTTTTCCGGTATTGAGTTCTGTCACAGGAGCTCAATGCCGGAAAAAAACTGATCAGTTTTATCCTAATGCATTCTGAATGGAGAACAAACCGTTCAGGATGCATCAGTTCAGTCCGTCTTACGTTTTTGGAACGGAGAAAATACCGCAGCGTGCTGCAGTTTTCTCTCCAGCCAAAAATACTGAACACTTGCCGGAATGCCAGATCCGGCATTAATTTACATTGAAGTGTATTAGTGCCGGATCCGGCATCAAGTGTTCCGGCAAAACGGATCCGGTTTTAAAAAAAATTAATACCGGATCCGTTTCTCCGGATGACACCGGAGAGACGGATCCGGTATTTCAATGCATTTGTCAGATGGATCCGGATCCAGTTTGCGTCCGGATTGCCGGAATCCTCTGCCCTAAGGTGTAATAAAGGGCATCCTTATTTGTATAATCATGAAATCATGTTCCAAAAGCACAACCAGAAGTAAAATGACAGCAAGCGGCTCCGACAATAGCAAAATTGATGTCCAATAAAGGGCATCTTCCTGAAACGAGTCCATTCATTGATGCTGTAAAAAGTTGACGGTGACTTTAATGTGATAACGATCTACTGGGTAAAGTCTCCCGAGCTGCAGAAAGAGGCATCGGAAGAAAAGCGTCCGTGGGTCTAAATGTAGCAAATTCAATTTATTAAGGAAATCTATAACATCAAGAGTTACTGTCCATGCTAGACTGTAAACCAGAGCTATAGAGAGTGCAGACAGTGCTGATTGTAAGGGGTACCTGGAGCTAGAGATGAGCAAATCGAAGTTGACGAATCCAAATTTCCTCACGCTTCGTGGTAACGAATCACATTTTTTCCTAAAATGGCTGCTGCACGTGTTAGTTCATGGAGCAAAGAACTCTGGGAACGAGGGATCACCCATAATGCCATGCATGCAGCCAATCAGCAGCCAGACAGCCCTGTGATGTCACAGCCCTATAAATAGCGGCAGCCATCTTGGATTCTGCCATTTTTCAGTGTACTTAGTGCAGGGATAGACGTCAGCTGGCGCTAGGGACAGTGCTAGGAAAGACTTGAAAACTTTTATTTTGCTGTATAGAAGTTCAGGGAATGGATAGGAAGGAATCATTCCACAGTATTGGAGCAGAACAGGGTTCAGTAGGGGAGGTTACAGCCTGGGTGATAGGAACAATCCTATTACACCTTGCTGCACTGACTGCGGATCCAAATTGCCATTATACAGCTCTGTAATTCCAGCAAACAGTTCTTGTTATTGTGGTGCAAGTGCTGTTTGATACAGCCATTAACAGGGTTTATTACAAGGAAATATTTATACGTCTTATTTGCCCTCATGCGGTGCAGTTATATGTTCTAAAGCCTTTTTTGGCTTGTGTTAGTGGGAAAAAAGGGCGAAAATTACAGCCCTTTTTGTCGTGTTTTAGTGGCAAAAGAAAATATATTATTTGCCGTTCAGCATTGCAGTTATATGTTCTAAAGCCCTTTTTGGCGTGTGTTAGTGTTTAGGACTTATTAGCCGTTGTGTGGTGAAGTGAGAAAATTGCTGACTTTTTTGGGGTGTTTTAATTTCCTTTTTATTTATTTATTTGATCTAACAGTATGTCAGACTGAGTAGTGCCAGGCCCTGCACAGGGGAAGGGCAGAGGCCTAAATGTTTCTGGCGCAGGCACAGGTCGCAGCAGAGTAAAGGGTCGTGGCAGCAGGGGTCGCAGTGAGAGGCCTGAGCTCCCAGTCTCATCTAGCGGCCGTGTCTTGACCAGCAACCCAGCGGTTCTCAAATGGTTGACTCAATCTTTGACTTCGTAGCAAGTGACATCAGACACCCCAGCCAAGAGTCGATGGGTTCGTCAGACACAACCCTTAGTTGGCATGGCCCAGGAGCAGGCCCTGTGCCCTCACCTGTCCTCAACCTGCCTCTGTCCTTTTCTGTTCCCTCAGCCAGAGAAGTATTATATGATGTGGGCTCAGCTCCACTATACAGCGAGGACGAGCTACTAGAGGACAGTCAGCAGCTACTGGCCAGCCAAGATGTGGAGGAGACATCCTTCGCTTCCTCCGCTAGGCGGGCAAGTAGTGATGAGGAGAGTGGCGTAGGAGCTGGTGTTGTGAGTGGTGAGGCTCCTGACCCAGAGGAGGACATCAGTGAAATGCAGACAGTACTTGATGATGATGATGTAGCTGATCGCATTTGGGAGCCGGGTGAATTAGGGGCTTCATCATCATCGGGAGAAGAGGGTGGCAGCTTGCCCGTGAGGCAGTGGCGGAGCCATCAAGACGCTAGTGTGGCCAGGAGTCAGCAGGGTGGCAGCAGTGGGAGGTCGGGAGCCAAACTTGCCCGCAGTAGACCAACCACTTCGCAGGAGCCTACCTGCCCAAAAAGTAGGGTTGCAGGGGTTCACGGAAGCAGCGGCAGTAGCAGTCAGTCAGTGCAGAGTGTTGGGGATAAAATCACCTAATCGGCGGTGTTGCAGTTTTTTGTTAAGCCGCCGGAGGAGGTGAACATGGCCATTAGAAGAATCTGTGGGCAGAAAATGAAGAATGGCCAGTGTGCCAATGATGGCACCACGGCCCTGCATCAACATATACAGTGTCACCATGAAGTGGCCTGGGAGAACCATGGCTCCAATGTGGTGGTCCAGGTGGTCAGGCAGTCATGGCTTCACAACCTCACCTGAAGGGAGCTGTCTGTCCTTCCCATCATCTACCCTTCCTGATGCTCCTGCTCCTCGCCCTCCTACTCCTCGTCAGTCATTCCGTCAGCAATTCATCACCGAAGTGATTGCCTAGAGACAGCAGTATCCGTGCACTCATCCAACGATGCCGAAGCTGAATGTGCTTCTCGCCAAGTTGCTGGTGCTGCAGTCTCTCCCTTTCCAAGTGGTGGACTCTGCACCTTTCAGAGAACTGATGACTTGTGCCGAGCTGAGGTGGAGAGTCCCAAGCCGTCATTTCTTTGCCAAAAAGGTAGTACCAGCCCTGCACACACATGTAGAACAGAAGGTGGGCCAGTCCTTGAGCCTGTCGGTGTCTTCAAAGTGCACGGCAGCGCCGACGTGTGGACCTGTAACTACAACTACAGTCAGGGACAATACATGTCCTTTACGGCCCACTGGGTAAATGTGCTTCCTGCAGAGCCACAACAGCAACTTGGCCAGGTGACGCTGCTTCCGCCTCCACGTTCTCACACCGTTGGTCCTGCAACAATGTCCGCTTCTGCCTCCTCATCCTTCACCATGTCCCCAGCCTCCACTGCAGGGACAAGTCACAGTGCCCCTCCAGCATACCACATGTGCAGGGCTCGGCGGTTCTGCACCTGGTTTGCCTTGGTGAACTGAGTCACACAGGGGAGGAACTGCTCCGTGTGATGCATCAAGAAATTTTATCCTGGCTTTCTCCGCGACAAATGGAAATCGGAATAATCGTGACCGACAACGGGAAGAACATGGTGTCAGTGCTGTGTCAAGGAAGGCTGAGCCATGCGCCCTGCATGGCACAAGTGTTCAATCTGGTTGTCAAGCGGTTCCTGAAGTCTTCCACCCATCTGCAAGACATCCTAAAAATGGCCAGGAAACTTTGCATGCACTTCAGCCACTCGTACACCGCAAAGCACACCCTCCTTGAGCTGCAGCGGCAGAACGGCATCCCCCAACATAGGCTGATATGCAACGTTTTTACCCGTTGGAATTCCACCCTCCATATATTGGACCGACTATACGAACAGAGAAAGGCCGTAAACGATTTCTTGATGATCCAAGCGGACAGAAGTACTCCCCTGTGTAACTTCGATGTTAGCCAGTGGCAGCTCATATGTGACACCTGCCGTTTGCTGAGGTCCTTTGAGGAGGCCACGTTATTTGTCAGTCGCCAGGACTATGGGATAAACAACGTCATTCCACTGCTTCATGTCCTGGAACAGATGCTGGTAAATCTGGCTGGTCAGGGGACTGGAGATGTGACGCCTCGATCTCACGGCCACATGAGCCCTGTGGGGGCTGAACTGGAGGAGGAGGAGGACATTGGAGTGCAAGCAATGTGTAGCGAAATGGGTGTTTTTTTTTACACAGGTGACAGGAGAGGAGGAGCAGTAGCAGCCAGAGAAGATACAGGGCGATGAGGAAGACGAGGCAGAGGACCCAGACACACCGTGGCAGTATGCAGGGGAGATGGAAGCAGGGAGTCCCTCCAAGTCACTTGCACAAATGGCCCGATGCATGCTCACTTGCTTGCGTAGTGACAGCCGAATTGTCACCATGACTTCTGGCTCTCTACCTTGTTGGACCCTCGCTACTGGTCCAAAATGGGGGCTTTTTTACACCCGCTGAGATAGAGTACAAACTGAACTACTATAGAGACATCCTATGTAGTCAGTTGACCGCTGCCTACAGTGGGATGCGAAAGTTTGGGCAACCTTGTTAATCATCATGATTTTCCTGTATAAATCGTTGGTTGTTACGATAAAAAATGTCAGTTAAATATATCATATAGGAGACACACACAGTGATATCTGAGAAGTGAAATGAAGTTTATTGGATTTACAGAACGTGTGCTATAATTGTTTAAATAAAATTAGGCAGGTGCATAAATTTGGGCACCACAAAAAAGAAATGAAATCAATATTTAGTAGATCCTCCTTTTGCAGAAATTACAGCCTCTAAACGCTTCCTGTAGGTTCCAATCAGAGTCTGGATTCTGGTTGAAGGTATTTTGGACCATTCCTCTTTACAAAACATCTTTAGTTCATTCAGGTTTGATGGCTTCCGAGCATGGACAGCTCTCTTTAGGTCACACCTCAGATTTTCAATTATATTCAGGTCTGGGGAATGAGATGGCCATTCCAGAACGTTGTACTTGTTCCTCTGCATAAATGCCTTAGTGGATTTTGCGCAGTGTTTAGGGTCGTTGTCTTGTGGAAAGATCCAGCCCCGGCGCAGCTTCAGCTTTGTCACTGATTCCTGGACATTGGTCTCCAGAATCTGCTGATACTGAGTGGAATCCATGCGTCCCTCAACTTTGACAAGATTCCCAGTCCCTGCACTGGCCACACAGCCCCACAGCATGATGGAACCACCACCATATTGTACTGTAGGTAGCAGGTGTTTTTCTTGGAATGCTGTGTTCTTTTCCCTCCATGCATAACGCCCCTTGTTATGGCCAAATAACTACATTTTAGTTTCATCAGTCCACAGCACCTTATTCCAAAATGAAGCTGGCTTGTCCCAATGTGCTTTAGCCCACCTCAAGTAGAAAAGGCTTCCTCTGCATCGCTCTCGCATACAGTATCTCCTTGTGTAAAGTGCACCGAATGGTGGAACGATGCACAGTGACTCCATCTGCAGCAAGATGACGTTGTAGGTCTTTGGTGCTGGTCTGAGGGTTGACTCTGACTGTTCTCACCATTCGTCACTTCTGTCTATCCGGGATTTTTCTTGGTCGGCCACTTGGAGCCTTACCTTGAACTGAGCCTGTGGTCTTCCATTTCCTCAATATGTTCCTAACTGTGGAAACAGAAGCTGAAATCTCTGAGACAGCTTTCTGTATCCTTCCCCTAAACCATGATGGGGAACAATCTTTGTCTTCAGGTCATTTGAGAGTTGTTTTGAGACCCCCATGTTGCTACTCTTCAGAGAAAATTAAAAGAGGATGGAAACTTACAATTGACCCCCTTAAATACTCTTTCTCCTAATTGGATTCACCTGTGTATGTAGGTCAGGGGTCACTGAGCTTACCAAGCCAATCTGAGTTCCAAAAATTAGTTCTAAAGGTTTTGGAATCAATAAAATGACAACAGTGCCCAAATGTATGCACCTGCCTAATTCTGTTTAAACAATTATAGCGCACTTTCTGTAAATCCAATAAACTTCATTTCACTTCTCAGATATCACTGTGTGTGTCTCCTATATGATAGATTTAACTGACATTTTTTATCGTAACAACCAATGATTTATACAGGAAAATCATGACGATTAACAAGGCTGCCCAAACTTTCGCATCCCACTGTATCTGCACCATTGTCCATCCTCTCGCAGGTCTGACCGGGGGGCCTTTTGCGCTCACATTCCTCTGCCATGGCTGCTGTGGCAGGGTGGGGGGTAGGAGCAGTTCCAGCTCCATCAGCAGCAACTTGAGTGTAGAGTCGCTGATGAGCAGCTTTCTTCACCCGCCTAGTGAAGAAACTACTCACCAGCAGCAGCAGCTATACCTGGAGCAGCAGGTGGTGGCATACTTGGACAGCATCCTGCCACCCATATTGGATATCTGCTGGACTACTGGGCAGCCAAACTGGATTTGTGGCCGCAACTGGCAGAGTTTGCCCTATAAAAGCTGTCCTGCCCCGCCAGTAGTGTGGCATCAGAGCGGGTGTTTATTGCGAAGGGGGCCATAGTTACCCCAATAAGAACTCACCTGTCCACCCAAAATGTGGAGAGACTGATCTTTGTCAAGAAGAATCAGGTGTGGATCAGCCAGGATTTCCACCCACAAATGCCTGATACATCAGACTAGATCATCCATGGTGCCACACCAACACTTTGACAAAAGAGACCGGTTTCTTCTGGCTACCTGCCTCAGCTACTATTCTAATGCTGCCACCCGCCTAATGCCACACATCAGATGCTGCCACCCACCTCCCCAATCTGTCACCGGGTCTCTCTGTGGTCTCCTGATGCTGATGCTGCTGCCATCTCCACATTGTCATTGTGCCCCTTTGTATCCTCCTCCTGATACAGCTGCCACCTCCAGACTCTGTCACTGGACCACTCTGTGGTTTCCTCATGCTGCTTCCACCTCCAGACTCTGTCATAGGGCCACTCTGTGGACTTCTCATGCTGTTCCCACCCTCCCCACTTTATGACTGGGCCACTATTTTGCCTTTCAGCCTGGCTGACATCATCATTTATTTGACCCTTCTTCTGATCCGTCAGAAGGAAGGAAAAATGAGACGCACAACAGATCCTGTCTATGTAGCAGCTGTAAGGCCTGTATGACATGGTCCCTATTTTGCATCAGAATTGGCTTATGATTTGGTAGCCAAAATCAGGAGTGGGTACAAAACACAGAAGACATGCAAATATTCCATTCACGTGTCATCTCTGTTTTGGATCCACTCCTG
This sequence comes from Bufo bufo, assembly GCF_905171765.1. Lineage (NCBI taxonomy): Eukaryota > Metazoa > Chordata > Amphibia > Anura > Bufonidae > Bufo > Bufo bufo. The sequence continues at coordinate 37,411,094 of NC_053393.1, forward strand.
TTTTTTTTGTCTTTAGCAATACTGATGGATTACTGACCAAATGCTGACCGAGTGAAGGCGGATGCTCCACAGACAGGATCCGTTTTTTGTGGGTTATTGTTCTGACAGATCAGAGGAAGGGCAAAATAATCAGTGACATCAACACAAACTTACTGCTGACATCCTCTCCACTCTGTCAGGAAGGCTCTACTTGTATAAGTGTTTAATAGAACAGGTTCTGTAGACATCTATGTGGATTCAGCTGCCGACGGTGTAAAAGGAGTGCGCTTCTTTTTGGTGCTAACATCGACCCGTAAGGCTAAGTTCACACTTGAGTTATTTGGTCAGTTTTGGCCCCGTGACTGCCCAAATAAGTGAAGTGTGCAGTGATTCTAAGAGCTACGCCTGTCATCTGCATGTCATACAGACTGACAGTATTATTTCACTACCAAAGCAGGCTCCCTATGTGTGTTACTGCAAGGCACAGTGTTCTACACCACTATACAGGCACAGTGTTCTACACCACTATACAGGTTCTCTGCAGCCAGGAAATAGCTGTTTTTTTACGCGATTCGCCGCAAATAAATTCGAATTTTGAAAAATTCAGCTAACCGGCCGAATCAAATTTTTTAGAAATTCGCTCATCTGTACCTGGAGCCTCAGTCTCTGACAGGGTGCTGGGCAGTTTCCTAGTTTTTAGTCTTATAGTAGTTATATAATTGTACATAGGAGCAGTATTATAGTAGTTATATTCTTGTATATAGGAGCAGTATTATAGTAGTTATATTCTTGTACATAGGAGCAGTATTATAGTAGTTATATTCTTGTACATAGGAGCAGTATTATAGTAGTTATATTCTTGTACATAGGGGCAGTATTATAGTAGTTATATTCTTGTACATAGGAGCAGTATTATAGTAGTTATATTCTTGTACATAGGAGCAGTATTATAGTAGTTATATTCTTGTATATAGGAGCAGTATTATAGTAGTTATATTCTTGTACATAGGAGCAGTATTATAGTAGTTATATTCTTGTATATAGGAGCAGTATTATAGTAGTTATATTCTTGTACATAGAAGCAGTATTATAGTAGTTATATTCTTGTACATAGGAGGCAGTATTATAGTAGTTAGTTTCTTTTACATAGGAGCAGTATTATAGTATTTATATTCTTGTACATATGAGGCAGTATTATAGTAGTTATATTCTTGTACATAGGAGCAGTATTATAGTAGTTATATTCTTGTACATAGGAGCAATATTATAGTAGTTATATTCTTGTACATAGGAGCAATATTATAGTAGTTATATTCTTGTACATAGGAACAGTATTATAGTAATTATATTCTTGCACATACGGGCAGTATTATAGTAGTTATATTCTTGTACATAGGAGCAGTATTATAGTAGTTATATTCTTGTACATAGGGGCAGTATTATAGTAGTTATATTCTTGTATATAGGAGCAGTATTATACCGGTAGTAGTTATATTCTTGTACATAGAAGCAGTATTATAGTAGTTATATTCTTGTACATAGGAGCAGTATTATAGTAGTTGTATTCTTGTACATAGGAGCAGTATTATAGTAGTTATATTCTTGTACATAGGAGCAGTATTATAGTAGTTATATTCTTATACATTGGAGACAGTATTATAGTAGTTATATTCTTGTACATAGGAGGCAATATTATAGTAGTTATATTCTTGTACATATGAGGCAGTATTATAGTAGTTATATTCTTGTACATAGGAGTAGTATTATAGTAGTTATATTCTTGTACATATGAGGCAGTATTATAGTAGTTATATTCTTGTACATAGGAGCAGTATTATAGTAGTTATAATCTTGTACATAGGAGCAGTATTATAGTAGTTATATTCTTGTACATAGGAGCAGTATTATAGTAGTTATATTCTTGTACATCGGGGCAGTATTATAGTAGTTATATTCTTGTACATGGGAGCAGTATTATAGTAGTTATATTCTTGTACATAGGAGGCAGTATTATAGTAGTTATATTCTTGTACATAGGAGCAGTATTATAGTAGTTATATTCTTGTACATAGGAGCAGTATTATAGTAGTTATATTCTTGTACATAGAGCAGTATTATAGTAGTTATATTCCTGTACATAGGAGGCAGTATTACAGTAGTTATATTCTTATACATAGGAGGCAGTATTATAGTAGTTATATTCTTGTACATAGGAACAGTATTATAGTAGTTATATTCTTGTACATAGGAGCAGTATTATAGTAGTTATATTCTTGTACATAGGAGCAGTATTATAGTAGTTATATTCTTGTACATAGAAGCAGTATTATAGTAGTTATATTCTTGTACATAGGAGGCAGTATTATAGTAGTTATATTCTTGTACATAGGAGCAGTATTATAGTAGTTATATTCTTGTATATAGGAGCAGTATTATAGTAGTTATATTCTTGTACATAGAAGCAGTATTATAGTAGTTATATTCTTGTACATAGGAGGCAGTATTATAGTAGTTAGTTTCTTTTACATAGGAGCAGTATTATAGTATTTATATTCTTGTACATAGGAGGCAGTATTATAGTAGTTATATTCTTGTACATAGGAGCAGTATTATAGTAGTTATATTCTTGTACATAGGAGCAATATTATAGTAGTTATATTCTTGTACATAGGAGCAATATTATAGTAGTTATATTCTTGTACATAGGAACAGTATTATAGTAATTATATTCTTGCACATACGGGCAGTATTATAGTAGTTATATTCTTGTACATAGGAGCAGTATTATAGTAGTTATATTCTTGTACATAGGGGCAGTATTATAGTAGTTATATTCTTGTATATAGGAGCAGTATTATACCGGTAGTAGTTATATTCTTGTACATAGAAGCAGTATTATAGTAGTTATATTCTTGTACATAGGAGCAGTATTATAGTAGTTATATTCTTGTACATAGGAGCAGTATTATAGTAGTTATATTCTTGTACATAGGAGCAGTATTATAGTAGTTATATTCTTATACATTGGAGACAGTATTATAGTAGTTATATTCTTGTACATAGGAGGCAATATTATAGTAGTTATATTCTTGTACATATGAGGCAGTATTATAGTAGTTATATTCTTGTACATAGGAGTAGTATTATAGTAGTTATATTCTTGTACATATGAGGCAGTATTATAGTAGTTATATTCTTGTACATAGGAGCAGTATTATAGTAGTTTTAATCTTGTACATAGGAGCAGTATTATAGTAGTTATATTCTTGTACATAGGAGCAGTATTATAGTAGTTATATTCTTGTACATAGGAACAGTATTATAGTAATTATATTCTTGTACATAGGGGCAGTATTATAGTAGTTATATTCTTGTACATGGGAGCAGTATTATAGTAGTTATATTCTTGTACATAGGAGGCAGTATTATAGTAGTTATATTCTTGTACATAGGAGCAGTATTATAGTAGTTATATTCTTGTACATAGGAGCAGTATTATAGTAGTTATATTCTTGTACATAGAGCAGTATTATAGTAGTTATATTCCTGTACATAGGAGGCAGTATTACAGTAGTTATATTCTTATACATAGGAGGCAGTATTATAGTAGTTATATTCTTGTACATAGGAACAGTATTATAGTAGTTATATTCTTGTACATAGGAGCAGTATTATAGTAGTTATATTCTTGTACATAGGAGCAGTATTATAGTAGTTATATTCTTGTACATAGAGCAGTATTATAGTAGTTATATTCCTGTACATAGGAGCAGTATTATAGTAGTTATATTCCTGTACATAGGAGCAGTATTATAGTAGTTATATTCTTGTACATAGGAGCAGTATTATAATAGTTATATTCTTGTACATAGAAGCAGTATTATAGTAGTTATATTCTTATACATTGGAGACAGTATTATAGTAGTTATATTCTTGTACATAGGAGCAGTATTATAATAGTTATATTCTTGTACATAGAAGCAGTATTATAGTAGTTATATTCTTATACATTGGAGACAGTGTTATAGGACATTTCTGCTTTTACCTTTGTCGTGTTCCACATTATCCCGTGCCAGATCTGTACCCGATAGGAGTTTATGTATTTTATTGCAGTATTGCAGTAGTTATAATCCTGTATGTACATAGAGTGCTGTGTTATAGTAGTTTTATTCTTGCACATACTGTTGGAGGCAGTATTATATTTTTTCTAGCAGGATGGGCAGTCATTCCGTCATGGCACAGAAGACTTCCCCTCCCAGGGCTAATAAAATATGACATATGATTTTTTTTTCTGGGTCATGTTTAGAGGGTACAGCTTTGTATTCCATATACTGTATACATTAATATCTAGAGCTTTTCTCCTTGAAATTTGAAGTATCATGTTATAATGTGCTTATTTGTATTAATGTCCCCCTTATATAAACCACTGCACAAACAAACAATTATTTGCATTAATGAGCGAGCGATAAGTGGGCTCCACTCTCGTCTCAGATAACTTAATTAAAGCCCTCATTCTTTCACTTTGCCGTTGCTTGCTGTTTCTTTCTATCCAGGAACAAGCAGAGAGTGATATGAATAATTAATTATGTCAGTGATAATTTATATTATGAAGTCGCTGCAATTAGAGAACAGACATGCTGGAAAAATTGTGACTGTTAGAAGGAACAAATAGCAATAATAATTAGAATAATACAAGAAATATTTGCAGAAATAACTGGAAGAGGGTGTGCCAGCCTTACACAGGGACTAGAGATCGAGAATGTACAGTAAGAAAACATTAACCCTCTGACTGCAGGATGTGCCAACAGGGCACCCTTAAGGTGGGGTTCTCTAAAGCAATGTTAGTGTGGGGCTCCTAATTCTACTGGTCATAGGGTAATTAGATGGCACTGTTTATGGGGGGCACTACAGTATGACAATGTTAAAGTGGAGCACTGAAAATGTACTTTTTATAGGTGAATTTCTGATGGCTCTATTGATGTGTGGCCACTTTATGAGAGGCCCTAATGGCACTGGTAATGTTTCGCTCTCCAATACCACTGTTAATTTTTTCTCTCTACTGGCACTATTAATGCTTGGCTCTCTACTGGCACTATTAATGCTTGGCTCTCTACTGGCACTATTAGTGCTTGGCTCTCTACTGGCACTATTAATGCTTGGCTCTCTACTGGCACTATTAATGCTTGGCTCTCTAATGGCACTATTAATGCTTGGCTCTCTACTGGCACTATTAATGCTTGGCTCTCTACTGGCACTATTAATGCTTGGCTCTCTACTGGCACTATTAATGCTTGGCTCTCTACTGGCACTGGTAATGTTTGGCTCTTTAATGCCACTGTTCATGAGGTGCGCTAGCTAATGGCACTATTAATGCTTGGCTCTCTAATGGCACTATTAATGCTTGGCTCTCTACTGGCACTATTAATGCTTGGCTCTCTACTGGCACTATTAATGCTTGGCTCTCTACTGGCACTGGTAATGTTTGGCTCTTTAATGCCACTGTTCAAGAGGTGCGCTAGCTAATGCCACTATTAATGCTTGGCTCTCTAATGGCACTATTAATGCTTGGCTCTCTAATGGCACTATTAATGCTTGGCTCTCTAATGGCACTATTAATGCTTGGCTCTCTACTGGCACTGGTAATGTTTATCTCTGTTATGATACTGATTATAGCGGGCGATGTGATGGTGCTGTCTATGTGGCACAGAACTATAGTATTGTTGAAGTGGCGCTCTTGTGCAGTTTATGCAGGACTTTACGATGGCACTATTGGCACCATTTATGAGAGGGCTCTATTCCAGTGCTGTTTATAGGGGACAGTTTGAAGAAACTATGTAGCTGTGCTCTAATGTCAGTGCTTTTGTGGAGCGCTAATACAGGAACTCTCATACAACATTGCTAAAGTGGAGCCCTCAAATCACCCTGTTTATGGAGATTTCTGATGGCATTATTAAATGTGTGGCTCTCTAATAGCACAATTTGGATTCTCCAATAGCACTGTTAAAGTGGGGTCCTCTAATGGTAGTGATTATAAGGGTAATCTGATGGCACTCTCTTGGGGGCACTTTAATATCGTATCGTTAAAGGGGGCTCTCTAATAGCACTGTTAATGTGGGGCTCTCTAATGGTACTGATTGCCGGGGCAATATGATGGTGCAATCTCTGGAAGAACTTTAATATTGCATTGTTAAAGTTGGTCTCTCTTATTGTATTGACTGTGGGGGGCTTTCAGATGGTACTATTAATGTGTGGCTCTCCAATGTCACTGCTTATGTTGGGCTTTATAACAGGACTGATTTGGGGTGCAGTTTAATGTCAGTTTTTATGGGGAACACTCTAATGGCACTGTTGAGAACACTCTAATGGCACTGTTTATTGGGAACGCTCTAATGGCACTGTTTATGGGGAACACTCTAATGGCACTGTTTATTGGGAACGCTCTAATGGCACTGTTTATGGGGAACACTCTAATGGCACTGTTTATGGAGAACACTCTAATGGCACTGTTTATGAAGAACACTCTAATGGCACTCTTTATGGGGAACACTCTAATGGCACTGTTTATGGGGAACACTCTAATGGCACTGTTTATGGGGAACACTCTAATGGCACTGTTTATGGGGAACACTCTAATGGGACTTTTTATGGGGAACACTCTAATGGGACTTTTTATGGGGAACACTCTAATGGCACTATTTATGGGGAACTCTCTAATGGTACTGTTTATGGGGAACACTTTTAATGGAACTGTTTATGGGGAGCACTGTAATGGCACTGTTTATAGGGAACACTCTAATGGCACTGTTTATGGAGAACACTCTACTGGCACTGTTTATGGTGAATACTCTAATGGCACTGTTTATAGAGAACACTCTAAAGGCACTGTTTATGGGGAACACTCTAATGTCACTGTTTATGGGGAACACTCTAATGGCACTGTTTATGGGGAACACTCTAATGGCGCTGTTTATGGGGAACACTCTTAAAGGAACTGTTTATAGGGAACACTCTAATGGCACTATTTATGGGGAACACTCTAATGGCACTGTTTATGGGGAACACTCTAATGGCACTGTTTATGGGGAACACTCTAATGGGACTTTTTATGGGGAATACTCTAATGGCACTGTTTATGTGGAACACTCTAATGGGACTTTTTTATGGGGAACACTCTAATGGCACTATTTATGGGGAACACTCTAATGGCACTGTTTATGGGGAACACTCTTAATGGAACTGTTTATGGGGAGCACTCTACTGGCACTGTTTATGGAGAACACTCTAATGGCACTGTTTATGGGGAACACTCTAATGTCCCTGTTTATGGGGAACACTCTAATCGCACTGTTTATGGGGAACACTCTAATCTCACTGTTCATGGGGAACACTCTAATGGCACTGAAAAGGTAACTACACTAACCTGTCACCCACTACTTACTATTCCCTGCCCTGTTTAATAGGACCCCACTATCTATATTCCATATTATTATTATTAATATCATTATTATTAATATTATTATCATTATTATTATTATCTGCTTTATGTCCCCATCCACATTTGACAAAGATTTCCCTCACCAACTCCATGGGCCCATCTTATGTACACAATGGGGTAGTAATATATACCATTATTCTCCCTATAAGACATACTTAGGTTTTAGAGGAGAAGAAGAAGAAAAAAAAAATTTCATTAGACCTCAGCTCACAGCACCAATCAGACCCCCAATGTTAACAAGACCCTCAATCAGACCTCAGATCAGACCCCCATTGTTAATAAGACCACAATAAGACCTCATATCAGACCCCCAATCAAACCTCAGCTCAAACCCCAATTTAAATGACCTCCAATCAGAACTCAGATCAAACCCCCAATATTACTAAGACCCCGTTAAGACCTCAGATCAGACCCACAATCAGACGTCATCTGAGACCCCAATGTGAATGACCCCCATTCAGACCTCAGATGAGACCCCCATACCTCAGATGAGACCCCCCCATACCTCAGATGAAAGCCCCATGCTTTAGATCAGACCTCCATGCCTTAGATTAGACGCCCAAGCCTCAGATCAGACCCCATGCCTCAGTTTAGACCCCCATGCCTCAGATCAGTCCCCATGCCTCAGATCAGACCCCCATGCCTAAGATTAGACCCCCATACCTCAAAGCAAATAAAAAATAATAATATTAATTTACCTCTCCTGCTCCAGACGCCGCCGCTCCTAGGACACAGCTCTCTTCTTCTTCCTTCCGGACGTCCTCATGCTGTGCACAGTGACAAGAGGAAGTGGTCAGTACAGACCCCGGGGAGGGCTGCATTCACCACTTCCCGGTCCTCCGGTACTAATGAGCGCTTCCATGATGGAAGCACTCGTTAGTATTTGCCACATAAGATGCACTGACATGTTTCTCCCACTTTGGGGCGGGGGGTGCGTCTTATAGGGAGAAAAATATGGGTAATTGACTGTCGCTGTTCAGATTTGCTCGCTGCAAGCCCCTCACACACACACATTTTTCTGTTCTGTCTGCGTGTCGGTCTTGACTGTAGTTTTGGCATTCTGTTCAACAAGCAAAAACCTCAGGAAGAGCAGAGTGTGAGATTTGTTAGCATTAATAATTAATATAATAAACTATGATTATCATCAATAAGCATCTATGGCTGTAATCAGTGGTGTCCTTCTGGAATTGCTCTTTAATAAAGAGGTTAATGGGAATTTAATGCATTTAAAATTTATGTGCAATATCGAGCTGAGGACAGGAGAACAGATCCTGCATCCATACCTAGCAGTTTATGTAATCCTCATCCTTCTCTATCCATCCGTTTTATTACCTTGTTTGATGCCGCCAGCGAACCGCGATCATATCTCCCGTGGTCTTATTTGTATCTGTTTATGTACAGAAAGGACGACTGGAAAACAGTAGTAAATGAACTATTATGAATTGATTTTTAAAGGGCGTGTGGACTTTAGCAAACAGCTTTTTTTTATGGATCCATTGCGTCTAAAATCATACAAGAGGAAACTTTGCAAGTAGTCTTGATTAAAAATCTTTCACTGTTTTGTGCATACAGCTCCTAGGCAGATCTATGCCCCTCCACGGTGACAGACTACAAAGAAACCCTGTGTGGTCCTGCTGTCATGTGTTACACTGTACGGGTGAAACACGAAAAATTTAAATATTGTGCAAAAGTCCATTTATTTTAGTAACGCAAATTAAAAGGAATTGCATTAATGCAGCTTAAAATTAGAATTTTGTGAAAAGGTTCAATATTCTAGGCTCACAGTGTCCCCCTCTAGTCAGCTAATTAATCCATAGCCCCTGAGCAAAGGGGACCTGAGATTGTGACTTTGGGGTCTTCATAAGCTGTAAGCCATAATCATCCAAATTATAACAAATAAAGGCTTGAAATCTCTCGCTTTGCCTGTAATGAGTCTCATCTGTTAGTTTCACCTTTTAAGATGCATTACGGAAATAAATGAACTTTGCATGATATTCTAATTTTTCGAGTTTCACCTGTATAACCTGAAGCCCCTGGGCCCCAATACAAAATTTGTAACAGGCCCCCTTCCCAACATATGCCATTTATAATACTGGTGACTTCTTAGGGTACGACCTCATGGTGCGGTCATGTCACGGTTGTGACGCGGCCGTGCTGCACTCGAGTACCGCGTGACCGAAAAGTAATTAAACTAATGAATACCGCACTGTTCAGTGGGTCTGTATTGGTAATGGCTGCACGGCACCTTCAGTATTGCGCGGCCGTTATCAGTACAGACCCACTGAACAGTGCAGTCTTCATTAATTTAATTAGAGCCCCCTGCGGCCCCTTCAGCAGCACAGCGCAGCCGCGTCACAACCGCACAGCATGGTCGTTCCCTTATGTGACAGAGGAGTCTTTGGGCCCCCTCAGACACTAGGACCCCGGTGTGGTTGGTATAGCTACACCCCTGCATGCGTTACTCCAACGCAGACTTAGGCCTCATGCAGACGACCGTATGTTAGGTTTGCATTTTTTTCGGATTGGATGCAGACCCATTATTTCCAATGAGGCCACAAAATACGCGGTCAGCGCACAGTGTGCCGTCTGCATCTATATATCCGATCCACAGCCCCGCAAAAAGATAAAACGTGCCCTATACAAGGATGGGACATTTCTTCAGGAGTTAAAAAAAAGAAACGGCGGCATGCACTTAGCCGGTATCCGTGTTTCGTGAATCCACAATTTGCGGACTGCAAAACAGATACGGAAGTAGATGGAAAAGAGTACAACTGCAGAATCAGACTACACAGGGTTTGTTTGCAGTCTGTAACCATGGAGACCCATAGGTCTGCCTAGGAACTGCACACAAAAGGATAGATTTTAAGTCAAGTATTTTCTTGGTTACTTCACAAGTGCAATGCATTGTTATCATTGTGCTCTATATTTACAGCCTTGGCACCTGTGAGGGAAGTAAGCAGTTATACCAGCATCCAGTAATCCCATAATTCTGCACTTGTCTCCAACACAGAACCGAACTGGGGGGTTGTCCGGAATTAGAAAAAATATGGATTCCAGAAATAGCGCCACCTCTGTCCATGGGTTCTGTCTGGCATTCAGCTGCCATACCACACACAGCAAGTGAAGTGGTGTGATGATGTTTTTGGAAGAAGGCAGCCATGTTTTCCTAATTTTAGACAACCCCTTTAATACTTTCTCTCCACTTTATACGGGACTGATAATCCAGTGCCTGTCAGCCTATTGATGCCAGATTAAAGGCGTTTTGCTACATTCATATTATTACTGTTATGTTACATAGTTAATACGGTTGAAAAAAGACATAAATCCATCAAGTTCAACCAAGGGACGGGTGGGGACGCGAATCCCAGATGGAATTGAGAGGTTTCGTTGCAGACAATTTTTTTTAAAAGCGCATCAATTTTTTTACCCAAATTGTTTTCGCCTTTTAATAATTCACAGGTGAAGCCATTTCCATTTTTAAATAAATCAGTGTCACAGATGATGTTGCAGATAGCTGGAAGTTATGAATAAACGTCCGACTGACTTGATCCCAAACTAAGGAGCATATAGGTGACCCCTATAAAACCCTAAGAGCTCACCCTGACTGCTAAGCACATACAAGTATCACGGTCGGCGTGGCTATCACATACGTGACACAGAGGGAGGGAACGAGGAAGGCCCTGCCCAAGTGAGAGGGAAGATGGTGACCCCTGACTCACCTGGCGGCTGGCACCTGGCTGCCCTGACGTCCCTAGACGGGTTCCTCACCCGTACGCCGATCACGTGCCTAAAGCCCTGGCTTTCCCTGAGCTGAGCCCTAGGTAGTGAACCGGGCGATGGGAACACTAGTCCGCACCACTAACTCTAAGGGAAAACACCAAGGGGAGGACAGACAACACAGACTCAACATATATCCCCAGGTGGGCGACAACAGGAGACAACAATAAGCCAAACAGGGATCCGGAGGGTAGCACTCAGGAACAACAACCAGGATTAACCACTCCAGTGGGTCAGTATAGATGTCCAGGCAGGAAGCTCTATAACTGGCAACTAGAGAAGTGTGAGGGGAGAATATAAGGAGGTAGGGAGTGGCAGACACGAAACAGCTGAGGAGGAGAAGCTACGGATCCCTGAGAGAGGCAAAAAGGATAGCAAGGCAAACACAGAAAACAATAACTAAGAAACACCATGATCTTTAGATATAGAGCGCGCAGCCACCCGCTGCGACTTCCTGACCCCGGGTATAACGGAGTCAGACGTGGCTCTTGATACCCTCGTGACAGTACCCCCCCTTTCACGAGGGGCCTCTGGACACTCAGGACCAGGTCTCTCCGGATGAGAGGCATGGAAAGTCTGAATTAACCTGTTGGCGTTTACCTCTGACGCTGGAACCCACATTCTTTCCTCGGGACCGTAACCCCTCCAATGCACAAGATACTGAAGAGAGCGGCGGACCCGACGAGAATCAACAATTCTGGCTATTTGAAACTCCAGATTACCATCCACAATAACAGGAGGAGGTGGCAGCGGCGATGGTTCTAGAGGTGGAACATACTTCTTGAGTAACGATTTATGGAAGACGTTATGGATCTTAAAAGTCTGAGGTAGCTCCAGGCGAAAAGCCACAGGGTTAATGACGGCTACTATTTTATAGGGACCAATGAACCTAGGACCCAGTTTCCAAGAAGGAACCTTCAACTTAATATTCCTAGTAGACAACCACACATAGTCATTCACTCCTAGGTCCGGACCTGGCGACCGTTTCTTATCGGCCATGCATTTATATTTACCACTCATCTTTTTCAAGTTAACTTGCACCTTCTGCCATACCGATGAAAGAGATGAAGAAAACCTTTCCTCTTCGGGAACCCCAGAAGACCCGCCCTCTTTGAAAGTACAAAATTGGGGATGAAAACCGTATGCACCAAGGAATGGTGACTTGCCAGTGGACTCCTGATAATGATTATTTATGGCAAACTCAGCTAACGGTAAGTATGATGACCACAACTCTTGGTTTTCAGACACAAAACACCTTAAATATGTTTCTAGGTTTTGGTTGGTACGCTCAGTCTGTCCATTTGACTGAGGATGGAAAGCTGAGGAAAAGGACAAGTGAACCCCCAAACGGGAACAAAAAGCTTTCCAAAACTTAGAAATAAACTGGGTTCCCCGATCCGAAACCACATCGGAAGGGACCCCGTGAAGCTTCACGATTTCACTGATAAGCACCTGAGCGAGAGTTTTAGCATTAGGAAGTGCGGGTAGCGCAATAAAGTGTACCATTTTGCTAAACCTGTCTACTACTACCAAGATAACTGTTTTACCCGCCGACAACGGTAAGTCAGTGATGAAATCCATAGACAGATGTGTCCATGGCCTATTGGGAATGAAAAGTGGCAATAAAGACCCTGCTGGACGTGTATGAGAGACTTTCGCGCGTGCACAAGTAGAACAAGTAGACACGAAATCCATTACATCCTGACGCAACCTTGGCCACCAAAAACGACGAGATAAAAGCTCCAAGGTTGCTTTACTACCCGGGTGTCCAGCAAGTGCCGAATTATGATGTTCTTTTAATAATTCAAGACGCAGGTTTAACGGTACAAACAATTTCTCTGAGGGGCAAGAGGCCGGGGCGTCCCCCTGAGCCTCTAACACCTTTCCCTCTAGAACAGAGTGTACAGCAGAGACACCCACTCCTCTTTGTAAAATAGGTACCGGATCACAAACATTACCCCCTCCAGGGAAACTACGAGATAACGCGTCTGCCTTGGTATTTTTTGCCCCAGGACGATAGGTGATTACAAAGTTAAATCTGGTAAAGAATAGCGACCACCTAGCTTGTCTAGGGGTGAGACGTTTAGCCGATTCTAGGTACAGAAGGTTCTTGTGATCCGTAATCACCGTGACGGGGTGGATTGCTCCCTCTAAGAAGTGACGCCACTCTTCAAGCGCCAGTTTAATCGCCAACAGTTCCCTATTTCCAATATCATAATTCTTCTCTGCAGAAGATAATTTTTGGGAAAAGAAAGCGCAAGGACGCCATTTGCCAGGAGATGGACCCTGAGACAATACAGCTCCCACTCCCACCTCTGACGCATCTACCTCGACAATAAAAGGCTGGGAGACATCAGGTTGAATTAGAACAGGTGCCGAGGTAAACCTCTCCTTTAGAGAGGAAAATGCATCTTTAGCGGCGTCAGACCATTTGGAAAAATCCGTCCCCTTCCTAGTCATGTCGGTAAGGGGTTTAACGATCACTGAATAATTTTTAATGAACTTTCTATAGAAATTAGCGAAACCCAAAAACCGTTGTAGGGCTTTAAGGTTCTCAGGAAGATCCCAATCTAAAATTGCCTGGACCTTCCCAGGATCCATGCGGAAACCTGAAGCAGATAATAGATATCCCAGGAACTGTAATTCCTGAACGGCGAAGACACATTTTTCAATTTTCGCATATAATTTATTCGTCCGTAGGACCTGCAGTACTTGCCTGACATGCACCTCATGTGTTTTCAGATCAGCCGAATAAATTAAGATATCATCTAGGTATATGACTACAAACCTGCCGATGAGATGACTAAAAATATCATTAACGAAATGTTGGAAGACAGCAGGGGCATTGGTCAGACCGAAAGGCATAACAAGATTTTCATAATGCCCCTCAGGGGTGTTAAAAGCTGTCTTCCACTCATCCCCTTCCCTGATACGAATCAGATTGTAGGCCCCCCTAAGATCAAGTTTGGAGAACCACTTAGCACCCGCAATCTGATTAAAAAGGTCAGGAATGAGAGGAAGAGGGTATGGGTCACGGATGGTTATCTGGTTTAACTCACGGAAATCTAAGCAAGGACGCAGGCCCCCATCTTTCTTTTTAACAAAGAAAAACCCTGCAGCCACGGGTGAAGAAGAGGGTCTGATGTGTCCCTTAGCCAGACTCTCGGAGATATAATCTTTCATGGCTTGTCTCTCGGGACCCGAAAGATTATACAACCTGGACTTGGGTAATTTTGCCCCGGGAATCAGGTTAACCGGGCAATCATAAGGACGATGAGGTGGTAGTTTCTGACAACCCTTTTCAGAAAAAACGTCCTCAAAGTCCGAAATAAATGTAGGTAGGGAAGCTATGGAGGCGATTAAGCAATTGTTATTTAAGCAATTCTCTCTGCAATGCTCACTCCACTCCAATATCTCCCTGGCCTGCCAATCCACCACTGGATTGTGCGCTACCAACCAGGGAAGACCCAATACCACCGGAGAGGGAAGGCCCTCCAGAACGTAACATGAAAGACACTCATTATGGTGGTCCCCTACCCGAAGGTGTAAATTACGAACAATGTGGGTGAGGTTTCTCTGAGACAGAGGAGCAGAATCTATAGCGAATACGGGAATAGGTCTCTGCAGCGTACAGAGAGACAAACCCATAGTGCGGGCAAAATGGGCATCAATCAAGTTTACCCCTGCTCCACTGTCTAGAAAAACAGAAATAGACTCCGTCTTAACACCAAAAACAATGACCGCTGGTAACACAAATTGAGATGTTCGTATGGAGGAAACGTATACCCCACGGCTGACATCCTCCACACAGCCCGGGGTTAGTAGTTTTCCGACGGTCTTTTGTTTTTGAGAAAGGAGGGACAGACATTAATGAAATGACCCCTCCCCCCACAGAAAAAACAAGCCCCCTCCCTACGGCGAATCTCGGGAGGACGGACCTGACGAGAAGTTCCGCCTAGCTGCATAGGCTCATCTAAGTCAGTACAGGCTGACTGTTGCTTGGGAGAGGTAACCAATTGCTCCGGAATTTTCGATCTCTCCCTAAGACGTCTATCTATTCTGATAGAGAGGGACATAACAGCATCAAGGGAAAGGGGGGTCTCATACAGCGCCAGTGCATCCTTAACCCTTTCAGATAACCCAGAGCAGAACTGACTCCTGAGAACCGGGTCGTTCCACTGAGTATCCGTAGCCCACCTACGGAACTCTGAGCAATATTCCTCTGCTGACCGATCTCCCTGTAGGAGTCTCCGTAACTTCGACTCAGCCAGGGCGACTCGGTCAGGGTCATCATATATGAGACCCAAAGCCCCAAAAAATCCCTCCACTGACCGAAGAGCCTGAGAACCAGGGGGTAATGAGAACGCCCAGGATTGCGGATCCCCCTGAAGCAGGGAAATGACAATCCCAACCCGCTGTTCTTCATGACCTGAGGAGTAAGGGTGCAACTTAAAATATAATTTGCAGGCCTCACGGAACGTTGCAAATTTGTCCCTTCCCCCAGAAAATCTGTCGGGAAGAGCAACCTTGGGTTCAGTGACAACCTGGTTACCCATAGCAACCGCTGGGGGTGCGGTCTGCTGCATTTGCTGCTGTTGTTGGAGAACAGACGCCTTCAATCCTGCCACCTCCAAAGACAGGCTTTGAAGCTGTTCTGCCAAGGCATCAATAGGATCCATATTGGATTCTAAGTAGAGAGAGAAAAAAAAACAACAAACAAAAAATTTAAAAAATTTATTTATTTTTTTCTCAAAAAGTAAGGGCCAGTTATAATATCACGGTCGGCGTGGCTATCACATACGTGACACAGAGGGAGGGAACGAGTAAGGCCCTGCCCAAGTGAGAGGGAAGATGGTGACCCCTGACTCACCTGGCGGCTGGCACCTGGCTGCCCTGACGTCCCTAGACGGGTTCCTCACCCGTACGCCGATCACGTGCCTAAAGCCCTGGCTTTCCCTGAGCTGAGCCCTAGGTAGTGAACCGGGCGATGGGAACACTAGTCCGCACCACTAACTCTAAGGGAAAACACCAAGGGGAGGACAGACAACACAGACTCAACATATATCCCCAGGTGGGCGACAACAGGAGACAACAATAAGCCAAACAGGGATCCGGAGGGTAGCACACAGGAACAACAACCAGGATTAACCACTCCAGTGGGTCAGTATAGATGTCCAGGCAGGAAGCTCTATAACTGGCAACTAGAGAAGTGTGAGGGGAGAATATAAGGAGGTAGGGAGTGGCAGACACGAAACAGCTGAGGAGGAGAAGCTACGGATCCCTGAGAGAGACAAAAAGGATAGCAAGGCAAACACAGAAAACAATAACTAAGAAACACCATGATCTTTAGATATAGAGCGCGCAGCCACCCGCTGCGACTTCCTGACCCCGGGTATAACGGAGTCAGACGTGGCTCTTGATACCCTCGTGACAACAAGGGTCTCAGAGGTAGACGATTGTATGCCCACGTACCTAAGACTGTGTGACACCTGAAAACCCTATAATAGTGAGGGGACACGACCACCGGCTCCCTGCACTTCATACGGAGGGAGTCAGGGTCATCTAGAATCAAGCCAGCAAGGAAACACAATACATGAAAGGACTTATCTGAACAAGCAGCAGCAGAAGCCTCCAGCAGTGAACACTTCAATCCAGGAAGTAGTATAAACCGCAAAGTGAGGCAGTATGGGAGGGAATATAAAAGAAAGAGGATTAGTCTAAATAGGTGACACCTGGGAGAAGGAAATGAGATGAGAAAGTGAAACCAAAACAAAGAACATCATGCAAGAGGTAGAGAAGGACATCTGTCAGACCTTCTCACAGAACTGGCAGTGACAATCAGATGTCCAAACCTGTGGAGCAGAGAAAGTAGGGGAGGAGGGGGCACGCAAAGAGAAGGAGAAATGAATATTCGCAGTGCAAGTTTGGGGGAAGAGGGGGCAAGAAGGGCACAGTCACGGAGGATCGATGCCAATTGCACAAACACCCACCATCTGCAATCACACATGTTCTTAGGAATCGGTATTGTCCACTTTTGAAGCGGCGTATCCTGCAATGGCCATTAGGGCATCATTAACCCATCAGGATTATCTCTCTCTAGCTCCACATCCTGACATTATGGTCATGTGTCCAGTCCTGTGTCCTGTGTCTCCTATGGGCATGGATAAAAGCAGAAGGAAGAATAAGCTGGTAATAAATGCCGACGTAATGCTCATGTCAGTGGCTCATTTGTTTGTTTACGCACCACTAGAGGGAGCTCATGGGCTTACTGCATACAGTGTTATTAGGCAGCTGCCACACTACTTCATTTTTTTGCTCCAAGAAATTTTTTACAGGCGTTTTTTGTGGTGATGTTAATTAGTTGCAACGCATATTTTCAGTATATTTTTTTTTCCTATATGGAAATCTGAACAAGGACTGAAGAAAACGGTAAATCAGGAGCCTGCTGTGATTTAAAGGAAATGGAGCAAAGAAATGACAAAATATATCTACAAAAAAAAACAGCAATATATGTCGGCTGTTTCCTATTGACTGCGGTGATTTTTGCTGAAATTTAAAAAAGGCTAAACAATGTGTTTTTTTAAAGCTACAGAGGGGAATTTATTATGAGGATAATATTTGAAATCCGTTATCCTTGAATTTGCGTTGATGTATTTTGTGTAGTTTGTTTCTTAAATATGACTCATCTTTAAATCTAAGGCTACTTTCACACTAGCGTTCGGGGCTCCGCTCGTGAGCTCCGTTTGAAGGGTCTCACAAGCGGCCCCGAACGCAGCCGTCCAGCCCTAATGCATTCTGAGTGGACGCGGATCCGCTGAGAATGCATCCGTCTGCCAGCGCTCAGCCTCCGCTCCGCTCAGTGAGCGGACACCTGAACGCTGCTTGCAGCGTTCGGGTGTCCGCCTGGCCGTGCGGAGGCGAGCGGATCCGTCCAGACTTACAATGTAAGTCAATGGGGACGGATCCGCTTGAAGATGACACCATATGGCTCAATCTTCAAACGGATCCGTCCCCCATTGACTTTCAATGTAAAGTCTGGACGGATCCGTTCAGGCTACTTTCAGACTTAGAAAATTTTCTAAGTAATAATGCAGACGGATCCGTTCTGAACGGATGCGAACGTCTGCATTATCGGAGCGGACCCGTCTGATGAAACATCAGACGGATCCGCTCCGAACGCTAGTGTGAAAGTAGCCTAACACTTTTGTCTGGAAATGCTACTCCAGTTTTCTACACCTGACCCCTAGTGGGAGTGGCTTTTGCAAAAAAATCTGGACTTAAACGCAATAACATAACTAACCACTGCTACTTTTCTACTTATTTTTTAAAACTGGTGTGGTGTAAAAATGCAAAAAGTCCCCAAAATGGTGTGCAAGTGAACCCAAAAAGTTGCAATAGCCCAGTTTTGAGACTTTTTGAAAACAGAATTCCGCAGTGCAGGGAGTGTTAAATTCCACATATCATGTGGAACCACCCTTACAGACCCTACATACAGGACTAGTGTTTGTTTACACTAAAAACCACTTATGTTTTTTTCCCACACCGCGTGGATTTTTTATGCCGTTTTCAGTGTTTTTTTTGTTTTTTTTTTCCTTTAAAACAATTGTGCGTTTGGTGTTTGTTTAGGCTTTTTTCCATGCAGAGAAGAAGAAGAGAAAAATCCTCTGAAATAAACACCATAGCTTTAAAATTCTGCATTTAAAACTAAAATACCAGAGACACAAAAACGTCAACTGATGGCAAAAAATTCCACAAAAAACGCCTCTCTCCCCTGCATTTCATATTTCCCATAGACTTTCAGCTGACATATGGAGTTGGCATTTTTTCGGAAAAAAGGTACCAAAGACGGCATATAGAAAAAAAGGCAAAAGTAGGCAAAAACACCATAAAAAAAAATTTGGTCCCAGCCTTACTGTATGCTATACTATGGAAACAAAAATCATAGGGTAAAACATGTTAAGTGCAATATATATATCAGCTGTTTTATGTCAGAAAAGTGACAGCTTTTGGCGCACTCCGTAGTTAAGCTAAAATTTGAGTCTTTTCAAAAGTGGCTTAAAAAGTGGTCAGGGCCTAGCTAGAGGGGTATAGTGTCCCCCTGACGTCAGGTTTACTATAAGTGATGCCAGAAACTGGTGTAAATTATAGTTTAACTCCATGGCACCTATGAGCTGGTGTCCATTTAAATTTTTGGTGGGAAATGTGCCAAATTTATTAACAGGCTTGTGCCAGTTAATAAACTTACTGGAGTTGACGCCACCAGACTTTACACCAAGATTTGCTTATGTAACCCTAGTTTGAATATCTGCCTCGCTGTGCATAGAGAACATCAAAGGGTGTTTCGGGACCCAGCAGGCACACAGTGCCCACCTGTAGAAGAAAGTCTATAATATTCTTACCATCCCAAAGTTGCTTGGGTTGGCCAGTCGGGAACCTGGTCACGTGATGCTACTCTTCTGAAAATCCATCTTTTTGCAACACATCATGTCCTTGACAGGTTTCAGGCCATGGATGGTACTTTGCTGTAGATGGGGCCAGAACTATTCCTTTGTGAAGACTCCTGGTCCTGAATCTACTTCTTCTGCGCATGTGCCAGGGAGAGGAATAGTTCTGGCCTCTTCCACAGTGGGAGTGACATCTCATCCATAGTCCAGACCGGAAACCAGGTAAAGCATGTAATGTCAGCAGAAGCTGGATTTTTTCAAAAGAAGAGTTTCACATGACAAGGTTCCTGGAGGCCGATCCATGCATGTTCCGAACAGTAAGTATAGTACAGTCTTTTTCCTACAGGTGTGTACTTTGTAGACCCAAAAAATCCCTTTCATATTCTCCTGTGGACTACCAATAAACTTCTGGCCGATGCATTCTTTGGAAACCAAAAACAGTCAACAACAAAACCCACCATAAAAAATGTACCCAAGTGCTGTGTTTGAATCCGGCCTAAAGGGATACATGGTGATGTAGGCGCAGTGTGCAGAGTGTGAATATAAAGGGCATAGAGGTTGTTGTCACACCTGGGACCTAAAGCCTAAGAGGACTTCTGACATGTGAGAAGGTGGAACATTTCTGGGCCATTAGCTTGCAGAGCTCCACAACTGAGTTACCAATTATGCTTTATATGTGTGTCTTTTTGTTTTTTATCCTATGGGCTTTCTTTAGGAATTTTGAGAAATGCGTGACTTTTTGAAATGTTTTACAATTTCTTTTTACTTATTTTTTTTTTTAGATCGTGGCACAAGCTGTGTTGTTTATGTGTATGAACACTGCAGGAATCTTCATTAGCTACCTGTCAGATCGGGCTCAGCGACAAGCGTTCCTGGAAACGAGAAGATGCGTGGAAGCCAGGCTAAGACTTGAGACCGAGAACCAGAGACAGGTATTTGTCTCCACTGATTTCAAAGCCATCATACGGGTGAATCTGAATAAAGGCTCATGCAAATGAAAGTTGCAAATTGCGGATCCGCAAAACACAGATACCTGCCTTGTGCATTCCGCATTTTGCCGAACGGAACGGCCAGCCCCTAATAGAACTGTCCTATCCTTGTCAGTAATGCAGATAATAATAGGACATGTTCTTTTAGCCATACGGACATACGGAAACGGAATGCACACAGAGTATATTACATTTTTTATGCGGACTCATTGAAGGGAATGGATCTGCATATAGGCTGCCAAAATCGGCACAGAAAGACAAAAAAAAATACATTGTGTGGATGAGCCCTAAGGCTGTGATAATAATGGAAATTGTGTGTAAACCGTCTGTAAGACTACATTTACATGACCGTATGTGTTTTGTGGTCCGCAAATTGCAGATCCGCAAAAAAAACGGATGACGTTCCGTATGGCATCCGTTTTTTTGCGGATACATTGTAACAATGCCTATCCTTGTCAGCAAAATGTACAAGAAAGGACATGTTCTATCTTTTTTGCGGGGGTACGGAATGGACATACATATGCGGATAGCACACGGTGTGCTTTCCGCATTTTTGGCTGTCCAATTGAAATGAATGCGTCTGCATCCTATCCGCAAAAAAAAACGGAACGGACACAGTAACAAAATATGTTCATGTGAATGTAACCTAATTGTGATATTTTACCACAGCCTCCATGCTGACGCACAAATAGAAATAGGAACAGTCATTTTACACTGAACTTTATATATGGTATTGTGGCATACTGTGTATATTACCGAAAATGTGCTCACAAAAGTAAACCTGTCTTACAGTGAAAGGGCAATTCCAATTACAACTCTTATGAAGAGCAAAGGTGTGGTAAAAGTTTCCAGATGATATGACAACAATGTAACAAATGGTTCTAGATATAGGTATACAATGAACATATTCTATGTGTCTGTAACTTTTTTATTCTAATTGTTACTCCCGTCATTCCTCAGGTTGGAGAACATATTCTTTTTGCCTAGTGAGGACATTTATTCTGTAATCATTGCTGCCCTCTGTTGAGTAATGTACTTCATAGGAATTTGGAAATACACCACAGTGAAGTTGTAATGCTGTCCCTTATGTACAGTACAAGAATATAACTACTATAATACTGCCCCTATGTACAAGAATATAACTACTATAATACTGCCTCCTATGTACAAGAATATAACTACTATAATACTGCTCCTATGTACAAGATTATAACTACTATAATACTGCTCCTATGTACAAGAATATAACTACTATAATACTGCCCCTATGTACAAGAATATAACTACTATAATACTGCCTCCTATGTACAAGAATATAACTACTATAATACTGCTCCTATGTACAAGATTATAACTACTATAATACTGCTCCTATGTACAAGAATATAACTACTATAATACTGCCTCCTATGTACAAGAATATAACTACTATAATACTACCTTCCATGTACAAGAATATAACTACTATAACACTGCTACTATGTATAAGAATATAACTACTATAATACTGCTCCTATGTACAAGAATATAACTACTATAATACTGCTCCTATGTACAAGAATATAACTACTATAATACTGCTCCTATGTACAAGAACATAACTACTATAATACTACCTTCTATGTACAAGAATATAACTACTATAATACTGCTCCTATGTATAAGAATATAACTACTATAATACTGCTCCTCTGTACAAGAATATAACTACTGTAATACTGCTCCTATGTATAGGAATATAACTACTATAATACTGCCTCCTATGTACAAGAATATAACTACTATAATACTGCTCCTATGTACAAGAATATAACTACTATAATACTGCTCCTATGTACAAGAATATAACTACTATAATACTGCTCCTATGTACAAAAATATAACTACTATAATACTGCATCCTATGTACAAAAATATAACTACTATAATACTGCTCCTCCTATGTACAAGAATATAACTACTATAATACTCCCTCCTATGTACAAGAATATAACTACTATAATACTGCCTCCTATGTACAAGAATATAACTACTATAATACTGCTCCTATGTACAAGAATATAGCTACTATAATACTGCCTCCTATGTACAAGAATACAACTACTATAATACTGCTCCTATGTACAGGAATATAACTACTATAATACTGCTCCTATCTACAAGAATATAACTACTATAATACTGCTCCTATGTACAAGAATATAACTACTATAATACTGCTCCTATATACCAGAATATAACTACTATAATACTGCTCCTATGTACAAGAATATAACTGCTATTATACTGCTCCTATGTACAAGAATATAACTACTATAATACTGCCTCCTATGTACAAGAATATAACTACTATGGGAGCGGAGCCTGGCTGTGTAGCTTGATGGCTGCAGATTGCTGAGCTCCTCATCCATACCGGCGAATTAACCCCTATATTAAGCTAACAGCACAGCTCTGATGGGTAAAACAGGTAGGGATCGACCTAAGGATCAGGCTGATCCAGTCCATGTTAGATCCAGACAGCCTGACATGGATCAATTTGTTAAAAAACAACCGAAGCTTTGGTCGGCTGAGACCCCCAAGATGGCGCCCGCTCCTGCCCAGGCATCCGACATGGAGGAAGACACAGATGGCGGGAGTGTCTCGGATGCCTCCACCTGCAAATCGAGGAGGCAGAGGGGCTCATTCACTAAAGCGGCACTCCTGGAGGTGCTTAATTCAGCGTTAGCACCGATTAAAAGAGACCTCTCGGAAATCAAAGAGGACCTCCGGAACATGGGTCACCGGGTGTCAGACCTGGAAGGCGCGCAAGAGGCGGCAATCCGGAGGGAAGAGAAGACGTATAAAGCGATCAGCTCCCACACTGACCTGCTTAATGAAGCGCTCCTGAGGGTCGAGGACCAGGAGAACCGGAGCCGCAGGAGGAATCTGAGGATCCGCGGGCTCCCTGAATCGTTCGCCAGTGAAGCGCTGGAAAAGGTGGCGCATGAGATTTTCACTGACCTGCTGGGGCCTGAAAGAGCAGAGCGTATCGTGATCGAAAGAATCCACAGGGCACTTAGGCCTAAGCCTAAGAATACGGATCCCCCACGCGATGTCATCTGCGGCCTCCTAAGTTTTGTTGATACAGCAGCAATCATGAGAGCCGGCAGAGAGAAGGAGCAGCTGCAGTATGGAGGTACGTCGCTCATGTTTTTCCAGGATCTGGCCCCGTCCACTTTAGCCAAACGGCGCATCCTCAAGCCGCTCCTGGATGCCCTTAGAGCTGCAGCTACCCCGTTCCGGTGGCTTTACCCGTTCGGGATCGCAGTCCTCAAAAACGGACGCCAGATCTCCATCCGTTCGCCGAGGGATCTGCATGCCAGCTGGGCCCAGTTGGGGTTACCCCCGATCGATATTCCCTCATGGATGCCGGCCGACATGGAGGATCCTCCCCTCCCGCCACCCCAAGCAGCTGAATGGCGCCCTGTTTACAATAAAAAGTCGCCCAAAGCTAGGGCCGAGAAGCCTGATTATCCTCCTACCTGAATATAAGAAGTTATACAGAAGATTTCTGCATTGTTTCCAGCTCTGACCGAAATGACCGGGACTGAGCGCCTCCTGGAGAAGTTACCTGGTGCCTCACCGTTTTCTGAGAGCACAGGGCCCAATTCCAGGCCTGTCCTGTCCGCCTGTTGTGGATGAAGGCTGTTCCATGGTTCTAATGAGGCTGATCCGTTTCCAGATTGTTTACTGGTTTGTTTAAAGCTCTGGACCTTGCCTGCTATTTGCTCATTTGATAATTGCAGGGGTTAACCCGGTGGTACCTCTGGGTCACCCCTTTTCTTTGTGAGATGGCCAGTATTTGGCCCTCTATAGCTCTGCGGGACCCCCCACCTGACAGACCCCGGCTGGTAGCCGTGATGAGAAAGGGTCGTGTAGTCAGGTGCTCAGTAGAGCTCCCTATGCAAAATGTATTTGCACCATTGTTTAATGTAGTACCTGTTTGTCTCCCCTCCTTTCCTCGTGTGTCTCCCCCCCCCCCTCCTCCTCCATCAGATGTCACATATTGTATTTTCAGATGCTGACTGTATGCTTTCTATTTCAGAATGTCGTCTATTGTGATTTCTTCCTTTAACGCCCGGGGAATGAACGAGCCTTGCAAACGATCCCAAATCCTGGCCCTTTTACAAAAGGATAAAGTGTCTATAGCATTCTTCCAGGAAACCCACTTCAGAGAGGGTAAGATCCCCAAATTGCCCCCCAAAAGGTTTTCCCAATGGTTCCACAGCACGTATAGTTCGGCTAGCAGGGGTGTCAGCATAGCGATCCACAAGCAGCTCCCCTTTAAGCACTCTGCCGTCTCTGCAGACCCTGAGGGTCGTTACCTGTTTGTTAAGGGCACTATCGCTGACACTCCTGTTACCCTGGCAACTGTATATGCTCCCAACAGAGGGCAGGTTGCTTGGCTCGTTCAGACCCTAGGCCTACTATCCTCCTTTAAGGAGGGAATGGTTATTCTAGGAGGTGATTTTAATGCTACCCTTGATCCTTTATTAGATTCTTCTAATGGGAAGTCTGCCATTACACATGCCCGTTTGCGGCGCCTTAAACTGGCCCTGCAGAGGTTAGGAGTTCTAGATATCTGGCGCACCACAAACCCTACTGGTAGGGATTTTTCCTTTTATTCAGCTGCTAAACTATCTTACCATAGATTAGACTATCTATTTTTATCTAAATCTTGGGCTAACAGAGTCATCAATTCTCACATAGGGAACATCACCCTGTCTGACCACGCTCCGGTATTTTTGAGTGTGTCCCTGCTGGACCTCCCAAAGAGGTGTCACGGAACCATGAACCAGACGTACAACAAGAGATAAGTGAAAATAAGAAGGCTTTATTGAAAATAAAGCTGTAAAGCAAAAGTCCAAACGGATGGTGAAACCGAGCAGAGTCTTTGCGAAGCCAGAGGTCAGGAACCAGAAGGGTAGTCAGACGAAGCCAGGATCAGGAACCAGCAGGGTAGTCAGAGGAAGCCAGGATCAGGAACCAGCAGGGTAGTCAGACGAAGCCAGGATCAGGAACCAGAAGCAGCAGCAGTCTTAGAAGCATGTGAACA
The DNA here is from genome assembly GCF_905171765.1 of Bufo bufo. Classification (NCBI taxonomy): domain Eukaryota; kingdom Metazoa; phylum Chordata; class Amphibia; order Anura; family Bufonidae; genus Bufo; species Bufo bufo. The sequence goes on from NC_053393.1 coordinate 37,436,873, forward strand.
CAAGAGGACCAAGCAAGGAACTGAAGCCACAGACCTCCTATATATATGAGCTAGGCATCCAGCTCCTCCCAGGGGAAGGAGGAGCCGCAGGGTGGAAGGCTACAAGAAACCCAGAAACCAAGATGGCCGCCAGCACATGTCAAACGAAGGAGAGCAGCAAGCAGGTAAGACCATGACAAGAGGGAATGGAACTGGCGCATTAATGAGACCATTATCTCAGACCCCTCCCATGCTGCTAAGTTATCTTCTATCATCACTGATTTCTTCACAACTAATACTTCAGGCCCTGACGCTCCCTCCCCTTCCATTATTTGGGAAACCCATAAAGCGGTCCTGAGAGGAGAACTAATAGCCTTAGGTGCACATATTAAAAAACAACGGAATCAGGCTGTGGCGACACTTCTATCCCAGATTCAGGCTCTAGAGCTAACGCACAAAGCCTCCCAGGCCCTTAGCTGTGCCTTGGAGCTCTCAGAAGCCCGCACTAAGCTCAAGAACCTGCTAAATGTCACGTCAGCTAAACTGTTACTTAGAGCCAAGTTCCGCTCGTATGCGCACGGGGATAAAGGGAATAGGCTAATGTCCGCTTTAGTGAAGAAACAAAAAACTGACTCCTTTATTGCTGCAGTTAAAGATGACAAAGGCGTCCTTCATAAAGGGACCCCAGACATAGCAAAGACCTTTTGTGCCTTCTATAGGGACCTATACAACCTTAAAACACCAGATAATATGTCACCAGCTCACTTAGGTGAGGCAACTGAGAAGTTTCTCTCCTCCCTCCAGTTACCTACTATTACCCCCGCTCAGTCAGCCCAGCTCTTATCTCCTATCACAGACGATGAAATTGGTAGGGTTCTCTCCTCCATACCCTCAGGGAAAAGCCCGGGCCCTGATGGTTTTACCATCTCTTACTACAAAACCTTTAAGCAGACCCTAATTCCCCATTTTAATACCTTATGTAACCACTTACTCCAAGGGGGCTCCCTCCCTCCCCAATCACTTTCAGCCCATATCACGGTAATCCACAAGGAAAATAAGGACCCCCTAAATTGCGGGAGTTACCGCCCTATCTCGCTTCTAAATACAGATGTGAAGTGGTGGGCCAAGATTTTGGCTCAACGGATTCAGTCGGTTCTCCCTGGCATTATCAACGAGGAGCAGGTGGGGTTCGTCTCTGGCAGACAGGGGAGTGAGAATACGGTCCGTGTCATACAATTGATCACGCATGCTCGCCAGCACTCAATACCTTTAGCTCTTCTCAGTACAGATGCAGAAAAGGCCTTTGACAGAATCAGTTGGCAATTCATGTCTCGGGCACTGTCGAAGTTTGGCCTTCCGGACCAGTTCATCCAATCCATTTTCTCACTTTATTCGCTCCCCTCTGCCAGAATACGGATTAATGGAACACTCTCTCCAGCTTTTCCCATTACTAATGGGACGAGGCAGGGGTGCCCACTCTCACCTGCCCTCTTTGTTATTGTCATGGAGACCCTACTAGCCAGGATCAGGCAAGATCCGGACATTAAGGGGATCACCTTGGGGTCGCATACCCATCTAACGGCCGCTTTTGCAGACGATCTTTTGGTCATAACGTCCAACCCTCTAACCTCTTTCCCCAGACTTCAAGCTCTTTTTGAAGAATATGGAGCGGTCTCAAATTTTAAGATCAACTATACTAAGTCACAGGCCCTGAATATTTCTTGCCCATCCGCTACTGTAGACACGCTTAAAGGTTCTGCTGCTTTTTCGTGGGCCACCACGTCAATCCCTTTTCTAGGTACCCATATCTCAGCAAAACCAGAAGATCTTTTCGTGTTAAATTATTTCCCTCTACTGAAATCCATTAGATCACACTTACAATCTCTAAAACTTCCGTTTATCTCTTGGATTGGGCGGAAAAACTTCATTAAAGCTTTTATTGTCCCCAGACTGCTGTACCTCATCCAAACACTCCCTATCTGGCTACCCCATTCTTTCTTTGTGGAGGTCCGCAGGGTCATCTCATCCTTTGTTTGGTCTGGTGGGTCCCCTAGATTGGCTTATGCCACTCTCACTCGGGAGAGGAGGTTGGGAGGCTTCGGCCTACCCGACATCTACCTTTACTACAAAGCATCGATGCTGAACAGAGCTTTGAGCCTCATCTCTTGGCGCCCTCTCGGCCTTGTCTCCCGACTGGAGTGTTATTTGCTTTCATATAAGGACAAGTTAGTCCTATGGGGCTTACGCAAATGTACTGCTAATAATAAGTTTACCTCGCCCTTATGGAAAGGTCTATTACTGGAATGGACTAAACTATATGGGTCCTCGACCCTTAGGTTCCCAAGCTTGAGTCTCCCCTTAGAGCTGCTGCAAGCACATGTTCACCCTACCACCTCTGATGCAACAGGAATTTGGGCTTTACTATCTAACTTTAAACTGAAAGACATCATAACTGTATCAGGTGCCTTAAATTGGAGTAAAATATATGAAATCCCGAGGGTTCAAGGAGCCTCTTTCCTAGCGCTTATGGCTTTTAAGAAAGATTTGGCGCTTTTGGAATCTTTTCCCAGGCCTACAGTAGATCCCTCATGGATAGAGGGGAAAATCTCGAACGCCCTTCGCCCCAAGAAACCTCTCTCCACATTCTACAGGGAGCTACTCTCCTCCGCACCTCCAGATCTGTGGTTCCTTGCAGCCTGGGAGAAGGAGCTGTCCCTGTCCCTGTCAGAACCTGAAAAAGCGTTCATCCTCACACACTCACATGGTTTCAACCGTTGTATTAAAATCCAGGCAAACTCTTATAAATTACTTACAAGATGGTATAAGACACCGGAGTTCCTTCACAAGCTCAATCCCGCTATCCCAAATAGTTGCTGGAGGTGTGGAGGAGACATTGGTTCTTTATCTCATATCTGGTGGAGCTGTGAGAAAATAAAACCGTTTTGGGTTGAAGTAGAAGCAGCTATAAACAGGATATGTAATAGCCAGATTACCTTAGATGCAAAACTCCTGCTGCTCTGGTGTCCAAATGGCACGCTAACCCCCTCAAAGTATAATCTACAAACCATGCTTATTACAGCAGCTCGACTGCTGGTCCCTCTATTGTGGAAAAATGAATCAGCTCCCTCGTTCTTGATGTGGACCGAAAAAATTGACCAACTATATCGGTTTGAAGAATTATCCCACTGGGAAGATCACTCTAGAGCAGTCTTTGTAAAACTATGGTCTCCTTGGAAGCTATACCGCAAATTCTAGGCTTAGATATGTCTTGACTTAAGATTTTGACTGACATCCAACTTCCCCCCCCCTCCCCCCTCTCCCCCAACCCGCCTTCCTTTGTCTTGTTATGGCCCCCCCCTCATCAGTTATTAGTTTACATATGTCACTTTATTATCTGAAGTCGGGTATGCAATCATCTTGAACATATTGTGTTTGCTGACTATGCACTTATCCAGCTGCGTCTGGACACAAGATGTATGACTCTCTACATGACTATGTATTTTTCTCAAATAAAAAGAAATTTGATAAAGAATATAACTACTATAATACTGCTCCTATGTACAAGAATATAACTACTATAATACTGCCTCCTATGTACAAGAATATAACTACTATAATACTGCCTCCTATGTACAAGAATATAACTACTATAATACTGCTCCTATGTACAAGAATATAACTACTATAATACTGCTCCTATCTACAAGAATATAACTACTATAATACTGCTCCTATGTACAAGAATATAACTACTATAATACTGCCCCTATGTACAAGAATATAACTACTATAATACTGCTCCTATGTACAAGAATATAACTACTATAATACTGCTCCTATGTACAAGAATATAACTACTATAATACTACCTCCTATGTACAAGAATATAACTACTATAATACTGCCTCCTATGTACAAGAATATAACTACTATAATACTGCCTCCTATGTACAAGAATATAACTACTATAATACTGCTCCTATGTACAAGAATATAACTACTATAATACTGCTCTTATGTACAAGAATATAACTACTATAATACTGCTCTTATGTACAAGAATATAACTACTATAATACCGCTCCTATGTACAAGAATATAACTACTATAATACTGCCTCCTATGTACAAGAATATAACTACTATAATACTGCCTCCTATGTACAAGAATATAACTACTATAATACTGCCCCCCTATGTACAATAATATAACTACTATAATACTGCTCCTATGTACAAGAATATAACTACTATAATACTGCTCCTATGTACAAGAATATAACTACTATAATACTGCTCCTATGTACAAGAATATAACTACTATAATACTGCTCCTATGTACAAGAATATAACTACTATAATACTGCCTCCTATACACAAGAATATAACTACTATAATATTAACCCTTACTGACAAGGTTAATAATCTCTTGCCATTTAGCCATGTTTTCCAGTTTTTACTATCGTGCGATAAAAAGTTCTGCAGGTTTCTGTTTCTTTTGATTTTCGTTTTCTCACCATGTATGTGATATATACACTTGCAGATAGTGAGTGAAAACCTTTATTCTACTTCCAGAGGCTGGAAAACTTGTGTGGACCTAATACTTTTCACAGTTGCGGTTTTGCCACAATTGTTTCCAATTTACACATTCCTCTGAAATGATGTGTGTTAATATGTTTCCATGTTGTTTACAACATTCCCAACCAGTTCCTCCTCACTGACAGCAAGTAAAGATCTTGCAGATAGTGAGGAAATCAAGCACAAAGTTTATTTGAAAGTTGCGGAACTCTTCATAACTCAGCAATCCGTTTATTTTTTATTTTTAAGTTGGCTGCAGCGCTTGTGTCGTACGTTTGTGGTGGACTTCTATACCTCATGGTATAGTCCCCCATGGCTCTTGCGTAGATAGAATGGACACTTTGTTGCCAGGTCTGAAGTAATCAGATTTCTCTCTTGCATTTTAAATACAGTGCATTTAGATGGCTTTCTGAAATCCACTGTGCCAACGCGAGAGCGCCGTGTGTGCCCCAGTAAGCCCTATCCAGATTACAGGTGTTTCTATGGAGACGGGTCTCTTGGGATTGCCATGGTGATAGCATTTATAGAACGCATGGAGGAATGCAGCCAAAATAAAACTGGAGGAGAGGAGAGTGTCCATTTCAGTCGCATTCCCCCGGGAGTTCTGTGCGCAGCCATTGGCTTGACCGGTGGGAATAACTGGGGGGCGCACTGGGTGCAGGTGCCAATCTCTAGAGCGTCTGTCAAGTCGCATCATCTGCATCTGATGGAGATACTGGGACTGTGGTCTGGTGGTGACCTTCATTCACTGACAGTATCAGTGGTGCTGACGGCGTTCTAATACATTAGACTGATTATTTTTTATTATATTTCGTACTTTACACTATCCATCAGGATTCCCAATAACAAGCATCACCTCTTGGGGGGGGGGGGGGGGGGGTACTGGTTCATATTGAAGAGATCCAGCTGGTGCATGAAGAATTAATTTCGGGCAAAGCTCCATGGGAACAATATGCAAATTAGCTCCTCCTCTAGTTGGAAGAAGGAAACTAGCTCATCCATCTGTAGACAGCTGTTTTGGGGTTCCTGCCCCTCGTCAGCATATAGCAGGGTTCTGGTTGGTTGGATGAGATGCCTTCATTGTATGAGAACCAGTGATCCCCTACAAATCTGCGTCAAATTTAATATTATCCAGTTAGTCGTCTAATTCAGCGGTACCCAACCGCCGGGCCGCGGCCCAGGACCGGGCGCTGGAAGATTGTTTGCCGGGCCGCTGCAATTAGGGCCGTCTTTAACGCGGTACAAATCAAGTGCTTCCATTATGGAAGCGCTTCATTAGTACAGGAGGACCAGGAAGCGGTGAAGGATCTGTACTCACCGCTTCCTGGTCCTCGGCTCGGCTGTCGGCTGTGCAGGGCTGCGCACAGCGTAAGGGCGTTCTGTGACCTCACACTGTGCGCCGCAATACACAGCCGACAGCAGAATGAAGAGGATCGCGATGGTGAGGAGCGGTGGCGTCCAGGAGCAGGAGAGCCAAGTGTTTTTATTTTATTTTATGTGCACTGGGGGCTGACATAAGGGCTGATGGCTGACATGATGGCTGACATAAGGAGGGGCTGATGGCTGACATAGAGGGCTGGGGGCTGACATATGGCTGATGGCTGACAAAAGGGCTGATGGCTGACATAGAGGGCTGGGGGCTGACATATGGCTGATGGCTGACAAAAGGGCTGATGGCTGACATAAGGGCTGGGGGCTGACATGGGGGCTGATGGCTGACATGGGGGGCTGACATGGGGGGCTGGGGGCTGACATGGGGGGCTGATGGCTGACATAGGGGCTGATGGCTGACATGGGGACTGATACCGTGTTTCCCCGAAAATAAGACCTCCCCCGAAAATAAGACCTACTTCCAGTTTTGCCTCTCGCTGTAATATAAGGCATCCCCCCAAAAATAAGACCTCCCCGATAATAAGGCACCCCCCGAAATGTAAGGCCCCCGAAGCTACTGTAGGGCATCTGACTCCTCTAGACCTTAGTGGCGGGCGCCGCCGCGCAGCTCACTGATTGGCCGCAGCACAGCCAGAGCTGTTCAGGCAGTGCGAGGTCTCTATAAATCAGAGAGCCCGCGCCGCTGCCAGGACAAGCTGCCGCCTGCTGCTCGCTCTGCCCTGACGGAGTCTGGCTGACTCACAATTAGACATGGAGTGAGTCGCTCGGGGCAGGAGTCGGGCACATTGTGTGGAATCTGGCCGGCACAGACACACAGGGGTGACTGAGGTAGGGGGGGAATGTCTGATAAAGTGGTGGGGGATGTCTGGTGAAGGTGGGAGGGGGGAGAGACTAAATAATCCACTGTCCGCTGGCACAGGGGAGGGGGATCACTTAAAATGACACAGGGGGATCAGAGGGGGCAATCAAAATGACACAGGAGGATCAGAAGGGGGTACTAAATTGGTAATCCCCCCTCCCTCCTCTGATCCCCCTGTGTCATGGAAAAATAAGACATTCCTGAAAATAAGACCTAGCGCATCTTTGGGAGCAAATTTTAATATAAGACACTGTCTTTTTTTCGGGGAAACAGGGTTGATGGCTAAAGGGTGGGGGGTTGATCTGAGGCATTGGGGGTCTGATCTGAGTTCTGATTGACATTGGGGTCTGATTAGGGCTGTCAGCAGAGGTCTGATTAACATTGGGGGTCTGATTGCTGGTCTGACCTGAGGTGTAATGAAAAATATTTTTTTCTTATTGTTCTCCTCTAAAACCTAGGTGCGTCTTATGGTCCGGTGCGTCTTATAGTGTGAAAAATACGGACCAGTGCAGCAGAGACCCTAGTCAGTTTATATAGTCGTTATATAGTGTTATATATTTTAATATGCACCTTGTGTTTTGTTATGCGCCTGAATCAGTCAGCGCCGACTAGCACCCCCTAAGCCCCGCCCACCCCTAAGCCCCGCCCACCCCCTAAGCCCGTGTCTTGCATGAAACTGGTCCTTGGTGCAAAAAAAGGTTGGGGACCACTGGTCTAATCTGTACTGACGAGGGGCAAGAACCACAAAACTGCTGTCTACAGATGGGTGTCTTTTCCTTTTTGGAGGATTTTGGCTAATATGAGAACATTTTCTTCCATCTGCAGGAGAGCTAAGATAAATCCTCTGCAGACCCAGGATTTCTGTGATAATATAAGCATAGTTGCCGACTGTCCCTGGTTTTAACTGTCCCAGGCCAAAAATGAGTGGGGCTAATGTAAACCCCGCCCATACATGGGTGTTCCCGGGTGGAGACAGGACATTCCCAGGGTGCGAAGCTTATATTCCCTAATTTTACCAACTAAAAAGTTGGTAAATAGGGATATGGCCTTTAAAGGGGTATTCCGGGACTTACATATTGATGACCTATCCAAAGAAATGGTCATCGATATAAGATCGTGGGGCCCCGACACCTCCACCGATCATCAGCTTCTAGCATCTGTCATAGGTTCATGGCTTCTGCTGTAAATGAGAGCAATGACGTAGGTGTGAATTTAGCCGAGTGCAATACCGTATGTATCTACTTGCAAAAATGTAATTAAAAATAACTTCCTAAAAGGACGTTAATGGCTACATTTTTTTTATTTTTTGCTTCCCTGCTGTTTCTGGATATGGCTGACTTGGTTTATGCAGTAGAAATGGCGCTGTTTCAGGATACATATAAATGTGTACTTTAAGCATTTTTTTCAAGCGTGAATGTAGGAAAAAAAGCCATCTTTACCTTTTTTTTCTACTGTCACATTTCACACTAAATAATCTGTTACATTCCTCTCTCAAGTTATTTCAGTCGTGTGAAAACCTAATAAGCGTGAGCTTTTCGGTTTTATGTAGTGCACACACAATAAAAATTTACTTTGTGCTAAATAGTGGTATTTTTTAGTATTTGGCATTTTTTTTTACACTTTTGTTAATCTTTCACATCTTTGTTCTATATATATAATGACATATAAAGGCTTCTACAAGGGCAACACGGAGTACACAGTCAGCCCTGGGGTCGCTTGTACGTCCCCAGGGCTGACTGTAGATAGGTCACCAGTCTCCGATCTAGTCGCTGGGAGTCCCCTTGATCCAATCAATGGAAGGAGTAACCTTTGCTCATGCTTTGGTGATGAACCATGGCAATCAAAGGGTTAAAAGCCTTGTTTAGAGCTTCCCGGCTGTAGTCCTACCTCTGAGACCAGCACCTATCTCCAGAAGTGGCCTCCCAAAGTATGCACCGTCCATTCACTGCTATGAAATTTCTGAAAATAGCTAAGCTCTGGCTCGGCTATTTCCAGCAGTCCCATGAACGTGAATGGAGAGGTGGCCGTGCTTGCACCATGCGCTGTCTATTCGCCGCTATGGGGCTTCCAAAAATAGCTGAGCCAGAGCTTAGTTGGCTATTTTTGGAACTCCCGTATCAGTGAATGGAGGGCACACACACATGCGCGGCTGCTCTTCTTCACTTCAGGTGCCCCATTCTAGAGATACAAGCAGATCTCAGAGGTGAGACCTGCATCTCTCTGACTTTGATAGCATATCCTAGTGATATGCTATCAAAGTCTAAGATGGGCAAATCCCTTCAACCCAACTGTACAGCAACAATGCCAAAAGACGTGACTGCAGAGACTCTCCACCCACCACTAAAAGACCTTGGATGGTCATTAAGGGATTGTTGTGTATTCATGCTCTCATTCCTCACCATACTGGGACTGTGGGGTCCAGCATGGTTTTCCTTCTCACTTTCCCATTGCAAGAAGGTAGGGTGACCACCACTGCCGCTTACAGTACCCATTTGGTAGAGTTCCTGGTTGAGGATATTTATTTATATGGATAAGCCACTTGATTATCTGGTGACAATGTCTCCTGTCATGTGATGGGATATATTAGCAGCAAGTGAACAGTCAGTTCTTGAAGTTGATGTTGGACGCTTGGGCAAGGGTAAGCATCTGATCGACTGTGATAAGGGCCAAATTGTGATTTCTAGATGACTGGGTCAGAACATCTCCAAAACAGTTTGTCATGTGGGGTATTCCCAGTATGTAGTGGTTAGTACCTACCAAAAATGGTCCAAGGAAGGACAACCGGTGAACCGACAACAGGGTCATGGAAGTCCAAGGCTTATTGATGTACTTGGGAAGCAAAGGCTAGCCCGTCTGGTCCAATCCTACAGAAGACCTACTGTGAAGCAAATAGCTTGATGTCAGATGGCAGGGGAATTTCCACTTTCCATAATTGTGGATAAAAGTATAATAGGCTATATAGTTCAATCCTCTGGGACTCCACTGTTACCCAGACAAGGGCCTTAAAATTATACACCAATCACCACCTAATAAAATTTGGATTGTGGCCAACTTGGGCCAAGGCTGCTCTCCTGAAGCCCATAGCATTTGCACGGACTGTCTCTATCAAACACACGCCCTTCGTCCAAAAGTGGGGACAAAAAAATAAACATTTCTGAAACGCTCCATTATTCGGTGCTGTTACAAAGTAAAGGCTTTGGGGGGTGATCAGGATTTGAGTATTTTCAATTCTACATGGTTGACCTCTAATATGGAATGTAGAAAAAAGTTTTTCCAAAAACAAAATTTACCGTTTTTTAACATTTTTGTGTGACTTCGGTCCAGCGCTCTTAGCGACCATTATTCAACAGTTATTTCAAGATAATGAATCCCAGATTAAGGATAATGTTACAATGTGGCGGCATAATGGCCTCCTGCCACAATGCGAAAGTGCAATGAAAGCTGGGATTTTTATGGAACCTATTATCCTGCCATGCCCGTACGCTACAGTGACGTTATTCCCATTGCAAAGTATAAATGGGATGCTACTCACTTTTGTAATTTACTGCTGGAACATCGAGGGTCATGAATTCCCCCCACAGGAAATATAAAGAAGATCATTCCAGTGCCTTTAATTGAATGGCGGAGTGACTGGAGAAGAACAAAGCACAAAAGCTTTACGAGCATGAGTTATTCCCCTGCTTTATGTTCTTCCATTCCCCTTCCCCCCAAAATGCCTTGATTGGGGCATATTGGCTTCATAAATGTCTCGGAAATACGACAATTTGTTGAAGAAATACTTGAACAATAGTCATAATAATTTTTCGATCTGTATGCCAAAACTTACTTCCACGTCCTTGGTGGGTGGTTGCCCACCTCCTTCCTTTTCTGGATCCTCTTCCCCTCTTTTGTGTATTTTTTATTTTTTTTTTAAGTCCAGAAGTTGTTAAAAGAACAAAGAATCGGTACTCCGCCGATCCCCCGCTGCTCCAGTCCCTGCTGCTCAGCACTTCCTGTCTCAGCTTGACACAGCAGGAAATATTAGGAAAGGCTAGCTCAGCCAGTCACTGGTCTAAGCAGTGACCCGCCTCAGCTAATGGCTGACCAAGTTGGCCTTTCCAAGCATTTCTAGCTGTGTTGAGCTGGGACAGGAAGTGCAGAGCCGTGGAGACCGGAGCAAAAGAAGAACTTGGATCAGCGGAGTTAAGTACCAATTGTTTGTTGTTGTTTTTTTCAATTGTTAAATCTCCCTAGAAAACTTCTTTAATGATGTAAGGCCTATGGAGAAGGTATCTAAGCACAAATGCTCACCATCCACAAAAATAAGGAATGATGCCAACCTGGGTTTGGGTCCCTCCCTCCAGGGACAAAGTGAAGGACTTTACCACCATGCAAACCAAGCAAATGGTTGGGGCCTCAGAGATCAGGGGTTCCCTATTGGCCACAAGTGGTTGCCTAAAAAGAAACAAATGACTAACGGGGCAGACATACCACCTATGCACCCAGTTCAATTGTCCAGGAGCCCAGGGGAGAGGGCGACCTTTCCAGCTGTAGAGCAGTAGCAAACGTTCCCAGGCTGCACTGCTAAACTGAGACTGGTGCTTAAAGGGGTTCTCCGGGAATTAGGAAAATGAAAATACTTAAATATTACTTTATTATAAATATGTTCATAAATAACTTTCATTAGTTATAATGGCTTGTTTTGTCTGGGGAGCAATCATCAGGAGAAATAAAATGGCCGCCATCCTATTAGTACACACAAAACCTGTCATAATCACACAGGAGGACAAGTAATTCAGAGCAGTGAGTTAAACAGCGGCCTCATCTTCTTCTATGATCCTGAATACAGTTTAATATGATCTTCAGCTAAATCTCTGTAGAAATGGAGTTCATGAGGAGGCATGAAGTACAGAGAGGAGGGTGGGGTTAATATGGATAATGAGAAGCAGCACTTGTATGCATTCTCCATGACCACAGTCTGTCCTGTCCGTCCTCTCTGTACTTCATGTCTTCTCATGAACTCCATTTCTACAGAGATTCAGCTGAAGATCTTATCAGCTGTATTCAGGATCATAACCCCTGACAAGTAGGAGAGGAGGATGAGGCAGCTCATTACGTCAGTGCTTAGAAGTCACTTGTCCTCCTGTATGATTAGGACAGGTTTTGTGTGTATTAATAGGATGGTGGCCATTTTGTTTCTCCTGATAATTGCTCCCTAAACAAAATGAGCCATTATAAATAATGAAAGGTATTGGGGAATATATTTATAATAAAGTGATATTTAAGTATTTTCATTTTCTAAATTCCTGGAGAACCCCTTTTAATGGGCTGACTGGGCAGATGTTTGGGGTGCAGTGGGGCAGATCTTAGCAATGCAATGGAGGTCCCAGACATAACTTTTCTTGGGGCTTCTGAAATGCCAAATAACAGCCCATGGGGTGCCTCTAGGGTGCATACACTCTTGGTCTTGGTCTCTAGCTGTTGCTAACTGACAGCACCCTGGGGGTTGTATTTTCACAATAGTTTGACTATTGGTTTAGATCTGTCCAAGGTAAACTTTGTAGGAAATAGGGGCGTACATAGCGGTAAGAGAGCCCCATAACAAAGATTAACATGGTTAACACCGTCACACCTCTTGCCATTTGGTGCTTATTTGTCCATATCTCTTGTCCAGGATCCCAGGGCTTATTCTCCACACCCTTATTATTCTCCACACCCTAAAACAGGGGCCCAATAGCAACCACCTGGGCTACTTCTATGGTTTATAGGATGTTAACATGAAATGTACATGTTCTTTTGCATGGGTTTTTCAGTTTTTTTCCACATTCAACTCTTGAAGGCAGCTTTATTCCAGTGCCAAGGGTCCTGTCCGTGCTGTTTCTTATCCACGTGGACCAGTCCAATCCAAGCACTGCTGCAGCCATTCAATGTCCTCAAGCAGCATGTGACCATAGAGGTTCACTGGTCATGTCCTGTCAAAGGACACATCCCTTGTAAGCCCTGTGAATGGCTGCAGCGGTGCACGTGGCCATGGAGAAGATGTCACACTTCCAGTCCACTGAGGACAAGGAGCAGCAGGGATAGGACCTTCGGTGCTGGAACAGAGCTACTTTCAAGAGGTGAGTGGCTTTTTTATTCTATATTTTGCATGCATTCTCTACGGTAATGGATTTTGGTTTGGAGTTGGACAGCTCTTTAAGCTCTTACGCTCCCCCTTGTGGTGGCTAGAGGCAGGTCATATTTTATAATTTAACTGTGAGTCTGTGAAGGTTCATTGCCATAAATGTCCGGTAGGTTCAGGTCCTATCTCAAGAACGTAGACCTTCCATTCACCACTAGGGACCTGCAAAAACAGCCAAGCGTTGCCTTGGCTATTTTCTAAAAACCCATAGCAGTGAAGGGAGGGGTGACTGCACATGCATGGCTTGCTCTTCATTCACTACTACGAGTCTTCTGAAAATAGTCAAGCACTCAGCTCAGCTACAGTCAGGTCCATAAATATTGGGACATCAACACAATTCTAATATTTTTGGCTCAGTACACCACCTCAATGGTTTTAAAATTAAACAAAAAAGATGTGATTTACCTGCAGTCTGTCAGCTTTAATTTGAGGGTATTTTCATCCAAATCAGGTGAACGGTGCAGGAATTACAACAGTTTTCATATGTGCCTCCCACTTGTTAAGGGACCAAAAGTAATGGGACAGAATAATAATCATAAATCAAACTTTCACTTTTTAATACTTGGTTGCAAATCCTTTGCAGTCAATTACAGCCTGAAGTCTGGAACGCATAGACATCACCAGACGCTGGGTTTCATCCCTGGTGATGCTCTGCCAGGCCTCTACTGCAACTGTCTTCAGTTCCTGCTTGTTCTTGGGGCATTTCCCCTTCAGTTTTGTCTTCAGCAAGTGAAATGCTCAATCGGATTCAGGTCCGGTGATTGACTTGGCCATTGCATAACATTCCACTTCTTTCCCTTAAAAAACTCTTTGGTTGCCTTTGCAGTATGCTTTGGGTCATTGTCCATCTGCACTGTGAAGCGCCGTCCAATGAGTTCTGAAGCATTTGGCTGAATATGAGCAGATAATATTGCCCGAAACACTTCAGAATTCATCCTGCTGCTTTTGTCAGCAGTCACATCATCAATAAATACAAGAGAACCAGTTCCATTGGCAGCCATACATGCCCACGCCATGACACTACCACCACCATGCTTCACTGATGAGGTGGTATGCTTAGAATCATGAGCAGTTCCTTTCCTTCTCCATACTCTTCTCTTCCCATCACTCTGGTACAAGTTGATCTTGGTCTCATCTGTCCATAGGATGTTGTTCCAGAACTGTGAAGGCTTTTTTAGATGTCATTTGGCAAACTCTAATCCGGCCTTCCTGTTTTTGAGGCTCACCAATGGTTTACATCTTGTGGTGAACCCTCTGTATTCACTCTGGTGAAGTCTTCTCTTGATTGTTGACTTTGGCACACATACACCTACCTCCTGGAGAGTGTTCTTTATCTGGCCAACTGTTGTGAAGGGTGTTTTCTTCACCAGGGAAAGAATTCTTCGGTCATCCACCACAGTTGTTTTCCGTGTCTTTAGGTGTTGTTGAGCTCACCGGTGCATTCCTTCTTTTTAAGAATGTTCCAAACAGTTGTTTTGGCCGCGCCTAATGTTTTTGCTATCTCTCTGATGGGTTTGTTGTGTTTTTTCAGCCTAATGATGGCTTGCTTCACTGATAGTGACAGCTCTTTGGATCTCATCTTGAGAGTTGACAGCAACAGATTCCAAATGCAAATAGCAGACTGGAAATGACCTCTGGACCTTTTATCTGCTCATTGTAATTGGGATAATAAGGGAATAACACACACCTGGCCGTGGAACAGCTAAGAAGCCAATTGTCCCATTACTTTTGACCCCTTAACAAGTGGGAGGCACATATGCAAACTGTTTTAATTCCTGCACCGTTCACCTGATTTGGATGTAAATACCCTCAAATTAAAGCTGACAGTCTGCAGGTAAAGCACATCTTGTTAGTTTCATTTCAAATCCATTGTGGTGGTGTATAGAGCCAAAAATGTTACAATTGTGTCGATGTCCCAATATTTATGGACCTGGCTGTATGTTCGAAAATAGCCAATAGCCGTGAAGGGAGATGACTCTGTGCATGCACAACTTGCTCTGTGTTCACAATGGGCCCCATTCTTGAGATATGAGTGAGTCCCACTTGTGATATCTGCACCTATCAGACTTTTGTGGCATATCCTACTACTGTTCAGTTGGGAATGTCACTTTAGGTTACCAAAAAATGAATTTTAGACCAAATTAGGTGCAATCAGTATAAAAGAAACAAAAGTTACACTGTAAGGCTAGAACATGGTAACATAAAACCTCTGCTGAAAATAAAGGAAAATGTACAGGACAACTGGCTACATAAGTAGACGTTATATCTTTTGCCATGAGATTTCCTTAGTAAAGCTTACTAACAGAACAGTGAGCAAAACCTTAAAGTATACCGCCATTTAAAAAAAGTTTTCAGAAATGGTACAGTTGAATATAAGAAACTTTGTAATATATCTTATTAAATAATAATGCTTCCTTGTGGGCTCCTCATCCTCTTCCCGTCACTCAGCCTCTTATCCCTAGTAGCTCCCATTTCAGTCTGTAGCCTCACACACTAAAGTCTATAGAGAGTGAAGGAGGGATAAGGAGGCTGCTGCCGGCTAGTAGGTGACTTATTGCCTCACTCTGAAGAGTGGTAGAGAGGTGTCTCTCATCCAGCAGCCTCCTCCTCCTCCTCCCCTTTGCTCTATCCATAGATGTCAGTGGTAAAAGCAGGAAAGACCAAAGCAGATAGAAACATTTTTCTTTAACAATATATATTACAAAGTTTCTTATATTCACCTTAACTATTCATGTATGGGAAGTTGTTTTATAACTGGAGGTATGCTTTAAAGAAGAGAACATGTAATAACTTGTTTTTCATAGTGATGATCTCCCAGAGGATTTCTCCGGGCACCAAATGTTCTCGATGATTCTACTTAACAATAAGAAAATAGGTAGAAAAATGTCAAAAAGAAATTACCTTTACTGGTAAAAAACAGCTCATTCATTTCAGAATTGCTTCCCCAGCTGACCTGTGCTCAACCTCACAGGGATGGTAAAGTTACTCCGACCACGGCTAGAATATCCACGGGCAAATTAGAGTAAATATTCACATTTTCTAGCAACCGGTCTGGAAGCTGCACATAAAGCTAATATAAATTTGTAGTACTGTGGCATTTGTTGAGTTTAATTTTGTAGGATTACACAGAAAGGCTACTTATGCTCACATACGGAATTTCGGCATGCTGTTCCGGCATAGAATGCAGGGAAATCGGCTGAACAAAAAACGCTGCACGGAGCGGTTCCTGTCCAGCAGATTCTTGCCATATTTGCAGGGTTGCAGCCTGATCTCCACTGGACCCCATTATAGTTAATGGGGCCAGCGGGCATTCTGGTAGCATCCAGCAATGCTGGATCCGGAGATGCTGTGCTCTTGAAACAGCTGATTGTGGGGGTGCTAAAAATATTCTTTTCAATTGGTCTTTATTAAAATATTGAGCTGTTCTGTCAGAGGGTTAACTGTTTTTCAAGTAATGTGAATCATACTTTCACTTTGTGCCGGTCATCTAATAAACCTTATCTCTAAATTACTAAAAGGTCATAAACACTTATTGAAGCTGCATTCTTATCAGTAAGATGAGACCTGAGCTATAATAAGTGTTTATAATGTCAGAGATCTGTGATAAGGTGCCCATCAGCTGAGCTACCTGATGGAACAGAGTGAAAACAGTATACTACTAGAGAATCTCAAGGCTGTACAGAGAAAAGGGCTCAACATTTTTAATAAAGACCAATTGAAAAAATTATTTTTAGCTTAAAATGAGTACAATGCAATAATAAAATTAAAATGTTCCCAAGGGTCATAATGGCAATAACAAAAAGTAGCCTATGTGGGATTTGTCATTCGTTATTGAAAAATGATTATTCTATGAAACATATGTACCTGACTAAACACATGAGGTGATTTCTGTTGTTTTATCAGGATATGATGGAGGAAGTGAAGTGGAGCTCTGTAATATATAGGTTTATATGGTTTGGATTAGATTATATCCTGACAGGACTCCTAGGAGAAGCAGTGACAGTCCTGATTGCCACGCCCACTCAGAATGATTGACAGCCTTCTGTGTACACACACTGATACAGGGAGAACTGTCAATCACCATTTGTGAATAGAGTGATCAGGACTCTCACTGTCTCTACTCAGAAGATTCACCCCTCCCTCTATCATATCCTGCTCCCTGATAGGACGGCAGAAATCACCTGGTTTTCGTTAAAAAAAATTCTTCTTATAGTATCGATAGCCCCATGTCCGCTAGTGTTTGTCCTTTTAATTACTCTTCCTGTTTTAGGAAACGATGGGCGAGGATGATGGAAACGATGAGGGGGAGGATCTGGATCAGGGATCGACTGACTAAGATTGATCTTGATCTTTTCGTTCTCCTGTTTTGCAGGAAAGGCTCGTCCTCTCCGTATTACCTCGATTTGTTGTACTTGAAATGATCAACGACATGACCAATGTAGTAGATGAGCACCTGCAGCATCAGTTTCACAAGATTTATATCCATCGCTATGAAAATGTCAGGTAAGTGTCTCTGCTGCACAGGGTTTATATGGGGATGGGACACGCCCATGACTTGTCATATACAGGGAGTGCAGAATTATTAGGCAAGTTGTATTTTTGAGGATTAATTTTATTATTGAACAACAACCATGTTCTCAATGAACCCAAAAAACTCATTAATATCAAAGCTGAATATTTTTGGAAGTAGTTTTTAGTTTTAGCTATTTTAGGGGGATATCTGTGTGTGCAGGTGACTATTACTGTGCATAATTATTAGGCAACTTAACAAAAAACAAATATATACCCATTTCAATTATTTATTTTTACCAGTGAAACCAATATAACATCTCAACATTCACAAATATACATTTCTGACATTCAAAAACAAAACAAAAACAAATCAGTGACCAATATAGCCACCTTTCTTTGCAAGGACACTCAAAAGCCTGCCATCCATGGATTCTGTCAGTGTTTTGATCTGTTCACCATCAACATTGTGTGCAGCAGCAACCACAGCCTCCCAGACACTGTTCAGAGAGGTGTACTGTTTTCCCTCCTTGTAAATCTCACATTTGATGATGGACCACAGGTTCTCAATGGGGTTCAGATCAGGTGAACAAGGAGGCCATGTCATTCGATTTTCTTCTTTTATACCCTTTTTTGCCAGCCACGCTGTGGAGTACTTGGACGCGTGTGATGGAGCATTGTCCTGCATGAAAATCATGTTTTTCTTGAAGGATGCATACTTCTTCCTGTACCACTGCTTGAAGAAGGTGTCTTCCAGAAACTGGCAGTAGGACTGGGAGTTGAGCTTGACTCCATCCTCAACCCGAAAAGGCCCCACAAGCTCATCTTTGATGATACCAGCCCAAACCAGTACTCCACCTCCACCTTGCTGGCGTATGAGTCGGACTGGAGCTCTCTGCCCTTTACCAATCCAGCCACGGGCCTATCCATCTGGCCCATCAAGACTCACTCTCATTTCATCAGTCCATAAAACCTTAGAAAAATCAGTCTTGAGATATTTCTTGGCCCAGTCTTGACGTTTCAGCTTGTGTGTCTTGTTCAGTGGTGGTCGTCTTTCAGCCTTTCTTACCTTGGCCATGTCTCTGAGTATTGCACACCTTGTGCTTTTGGGCACTCCAGTGATGTTGCAGCTCTGAAATATGGCCAAACTGGTGGCAAGTGGCATCTTGGCAGCTGCACGCTTGACTTTTCTCAGTTCATGGGCAGTTATTTTGCGCCTTGGTTTTTCCACACGCTTCTTGCGACCCTGTTGACTATTTTGAATGTAACGCTTGATTGTTCGATGATCACGCTTCAGAAGCTTTGCAATTTTAAGAGTGCTGCATCCCTCTGCAAGATATCTCACTATTTTTGACTTTTCTGAGCCTGTCAAGTCCTTCTTTTGACCCATTTTGCCAAAGGAAAGGAAGTTGCCTAATAATTATGCACACCTAATATAGGGTGTTGATGTCATTAGACCTCACCCCTTCTCATTACAGAGACGCACATCACCTAATATGCTTAATTGGTAGTAGGCTTTCGAGCCTATACAGCTTGGAGTAAGACAACATGCATAAAGAGGATGATGTGGTCAAAATACTAATTTGCCTAATAATTCTGCACGCAGTGTATATACACACCGACATACAGTTAGAGGGACGGTCGTGGACCCACTGGCCTGGGCCAAGCCAGGAGGCGGTAAGATTTATCAGACACCATATAGGACAGGGATGCTCAACCTGCGGCCCTCCAGCTGTTGCAAAACTACAACTCCCATCATTCCCGGACAGTCTACAGAAAGGCATGGTGGGAGTTGTAGTTTTACAACAGCTGGAGGGCTGCAGGTTGGGCATCCCTGATATAAGATATGTCAACCTTTTTTTTAGAACACTAGAACCAGCCCTGTACCTCGCATGGATCCAGAGATCTCCCCATTCATTGCTCCTATTGTTCTGCTAGATTTATTTCAAGCTCAGGGGCATATCCTTTATGTTGCTGGTCAGGGGGTGTGTAATTTCTGCTGCAGCTCTCTCCTTGTTGCAGCTCAGGGGGTGTTTCCTTTATGCTGCAGCTCATAGGGTGTGTTCTTTCTGCTGCAGCTCAAGGGGTGTGTTTTCTTCTCCAGTGGCTCTCTCACTATCACAGCTCAGGGGGTGTATCCTTTCTGCTGTAGCTCAGGGGTGCGTTCTTTCTGCGGCAGCTGTCTCCCTATCACAGCTCAGGGGGCATATCCTTTCTTCTGCATCTCAGGAGGCATGTCCATTCTCGGGGGCATATCCTTTCTTCTGCATCTCAGGAGACATGTCCTTTCTCAGGTGGGTTGTCCTTTCTGCTGTAGCTCTCTCCCTTATACAGCTCAGCAGTGGCGTACATAGAGAAGTAAGGGCCCCATAGCAAGGATCAAATCAGGCCCCCCACGGAGGATAGAAGGGTTTCCGCCTAAACCCCTTTCGATGACCCTTGGGCCATTTTTCCCACTGCCTCATTTGCTAAAAGTTGTTCCTTTAGAGGGTAGAGTCCTGACCACGTTTTCACTCCTAATAGAAGAGGGGATGATCCTAACTGGGCCCCCTCTTGCCCTGAGCCCCATAGCAGTCGCATGGTCTGCCGCTATGGTAGTTACGCCCCTGCAGCTCAGTAGGCATGTCCTTTCTCAAGGAGCATGTCCTTTCTGCTTCAGCTCTTTCCCTGTAACTGTTGCAGCTTCTGCCACAGCAGATAGGGTTGGTGGCAGTTGAATCATGTAACTGAGCATGTGCGACCACCTCAGCAATGTTAAGAGGTGAATGGTGAAATAAGGAACAGAACACACAGCAGGTGGCTCTATACAGATACATTTTATTGAATAACTCAGTGGCGATACTACATTTTTAATTACATGAAATTCCCAAAAATATTCAGATCCAGGGGCTGGTTTTTTAAAATACAGGATATTTTTTCGTAGGACAACCCCTTTAAAGGTTTTACCTTCTTCATGAAAGTGTAAGGGGATGTCCGTTCTTTGGCTTCCTTCCTCCTAAAAGAGCGCCACAGCTTTCCATGGGTTAAGCCTGGTATTGCAGCATATTACAACACCTGCCGCTGTTTTTGGAAGAAGACAGCCATGTTTTTTCTAATTCCTGGATTGGGTAAATGTTGTGGGAAAACCTCTTTAAGGCAATGCATTTACTCGTAGTCCTTTGCAAAACCACTGATAACACATTGATCTGAATAACCAGCTCAGCTCTGCTACCCCTGAAAGTACGGACTGCGGTGGAGATTTATCGCCAAAGGCGGCTTTGTCTAGTAGGATTCCGCTGTCCTGCACGGATGTATTGGGGCGGATTGCTTTGAAAGCTGCCCTGCAAAGCTGTATTATCAGCATTATATACATTGCGGATAATCGTCTAGATTTTCTGTCAAGTCCGCTCCTTTTGAAAACAGACTATTTTTATGTCCTCCTGGCTGCTGCCGAAACAGATGGGGATGGGAAAGGATTGTGTCTTTTTCTTCTTACGGTTATTGGAAAGAAACATGAAATAACAAGTCTATTTTTATATATGAATACCGCAGATTTCATTAACTCTTCAATGCCATTGACTCACTAGGCACTTAGAGTGCCGCCATATAGTGCCTCCATAGCCTACCGTATAATGGCGATAATCTGTAGGGAAGAATACCTCCCAGAAGGGCAACGGCTGGGCTCCAATGCAAAATCTGTAACGGGACCCCCAAGTGTCATGGTTCATTCATAATGACGGGTCCTGTCAATCAAAGTGCAGAGGGGCGCGGCAGTTGCAGAAAGAGCTGAACCTCTAGGTGTAACGGTAACGCCCCCGTTGCTCCTAGAGGCTCATTTGCATATAATAAATGCGGGCACATATGGACATGGGACCAACACAGATGTCTTCAGCTGCCAAATGCAACAGATCAGGTACAAAACTGCTGACAGATGCCCTTTAAGAGATGACCTTCTTTTTAAGAAAGCTTAATTTTGTGATACTCTGCCTCAATATGTCAATGCTCTGTGTGTCTATGCTGCCATCCTGTGGTTATATTGTGAATTGCAGCCTCTTAAGGGGTTTTTCCTAGCACATTGCGATATTATATTGAACTGATTCGATGAGAAATTGTTGTTCTTAACAAAATTCAAGCTAAGGTGTGGTTAGACAAATCTAAAGGGTGGTGCACAAAGCATTTCTATTTGCATCAGTTATTTTTATTGTTCCCTTTGGTCTAACTTTTTACTTTTTTGGGTTCTTGATTACATCTGCATAACAATTTCTTAAACGGATTATGCTATGATTGATGTAAAAAAATGAAAGTCAGACATCATATGGAACAGGACAATCTCTTTCTAACAAAGCTAGGACCAGCCCTGGACCTCACATGGATCCAGAGATCTCCTCATTCATTTCTACAATTGTTCTTCTAGATTTATGTCAAGCTGGAAACTCAGGGGATGTGTCCATTCTGCTGTAGCTCTCTCTCTCTCTATAACTGTCACAGCTTCTAACAGAAGATATGGATGATGACGGTTGAAGATTTAAACTAAGTGCGTGCGACCACCTCGGTGACCACCTCGGTGGACAGAGAAATAAGGAAAAGAACAAACAGCAGGTGGCGCTGTACAGATATATTTTATTGAATAGCTCAGTGGCCATACAAAATTTTTAATAACATGCAAATCCAAAAATATTCAGATCCAAGTGCTGGTTTGCCGTTTGAAAAATGTAGAATATTTTTTGTGGGACACCCCCTTTAAAATAACTTTTGATAGTCTGATCTCACTGATGGAACTGCAGGTTGCCTTGTAGAATGTCCCCTGGTCACCCAATAAGATTCCACTGGCGTCCTCGTCTGACCTCCATCTTGCTGCCGACGACATGGTCTCTGTCATATCTTCCCTTGTTTGTTGGACCTGTGGGTGGCCAGATGGCTTAGAGCTACTTGGAGATGAGAGGCGCTTCCTGCTCCAAGAAGCAGCTGTTAAATGACAAGAAACCATGTTTCCTAATGGCGGGGCCAAGAGCAAGAGAGCTTCAGAGCATGTTCACACTGAGCCCTTCGCTGGCACAGGAGTCAGGCGTCACACCAATTGGGGTTGTCGGTGAAGGTTCGCATTTATCCATGGTATATCAGTAGTAATGAGTCAGAGCAACGTTTCTTGAAGACGTTTCGCTAGTCAACTGACTGTCTTTCTCCATTAGAATGGCTTGTACAAGAATTAAAGGGGTTTTCCAGTAATTATTATATTTTTTGTGACACACATAGCCTGCCTCCCGTCTTCTGGTTCGCACTTCAGCCAATGACTGGCTTCAGCAGCGAGGTGCTGCTTGTGGCCACATTGCCGCTGAAGTCATTGGCTGGAGCAGTATATGTGACCATGCCAGTGGCCAGCTGGACCGGAGTGGAGTGGATCCGGTAAGTATGAATCTTCTTTTTCAGAGGGCAGGCCGGGGGCATTACATAAAATATAATTATTACCGGAAAACCCTTTTAAATACTGTTGACTTGTGTTTTAGTCATGGAGATAAGATGTTGATTGCATTTCCATGACTGAAGCTGTAAGACTCTGCGGCACTTCTGGGTAGGATTGGAATCCCGCTGTAGTTGAGGTCCCCAAATTTATAGTCAACCAGGTATATCCCTTGTCATCCTCCGCCATCCCTCTTACATTACACCCTGTGCCCATAAGCAGGTGGGCACATGCATTATGGCCAGGGTTGGACTGGTCCACCAGACCACCGGTGGGCTCAAGCCCTGACAATAAAGAGCCGTTAATAAAAATGGAGTCCTCAAGGTCCTGTATACACAGAGTGTGGGCCTTCACAATAATTTCTTCTGGTGGGCCCAAGGGACTTCAGTCCAACGCTGATTATGGTGAATGTGAGTGGTGAGAGGGCTCATCTCTTTCCATGTCTGTCATATATTAACTATACTCTCTTGACTTATATCGTAGCTCAAATGGAGAAATAAGACTCAAAAAGACAAACCAGAAACATTCATCTAGTCTCAGCCTCCCTAAGAACCTCAGATCAATCTCTGGTCAGGAAGCAGCCTACTGCGATAAGATCCTACCCCATTACTTTGACTGCAGTTTGGGAGTAGACAACCTAAACCCTGTCTCTTTGACCAAACTGCACCCACATGTGGCCCCCAGTTAAATCAGAAGGGATTAGTAAGAATTAGACTCCTGTGTCTTTGCAGAGAGTCTGACAGATAAGTGTTTTTTTCTGCTTTCTTTTTGAGCTGTACTGTCCCTTTAAAGGATATTGACATATAAAACTTATCAGGTATACATGGTCCTGGGCTGAGCCGCCGGGGGTGACAGTGCATTGTGGTGAGGAAATCAGATTTTATTCTTTATTGGAGCAATTCTCATAATCTATAGATCAATGCCGGGTGCAGGCGGCCAGAATAATGAGATGGTCTGCACATGTGAGGCTCCGGCAGAATATTTCTATTTTATCTGACAGCACATCATTAGAAGAATGACCCCCATAACACTGTCTGCATTGGTCCCCACATAGCTCTCAGCCGCTGTATACAGTGTGAATACGGCACTAACAGCTATAGTGTTTCCCTGAAAACCTATTATAACATGCATTATGGTTAAAATTGAATCTATCGTCTATCTAATGTAAACGGAGGCATAAAACGTAATGTAAACCCAGCCTAACATTTTGAGAGATAACTGGTCATGTGATTCTCATTTTTGCAATACGAGATGGTCATCACAAATCGCTGGAAAGCCAGAAAGCACTCTGATCTTACAGCATGACCAGCCCGCTCCAGGTCCTGATTCTTGCAGTAGCAGTTTTTTGAATCCACATTACCCAGTTGGTTAAGGGTCCTATTGGTGGGACCAAAACAATCATATGGCATTTCCAGTGGCTATGCCTTAAATATTTTTGGTTGGATTACCCTTTAAAGCCAACGGGAGGAGAACCATGGCCAGATTTTCCCTGCTTGCGTCCACGTCATATTGCAGGGTGGTTCTCCACCATTGAAAACCCTAATGTGTCAGACATTTACGATATTTTTACGGATGTGCGTATTTGCTTGGTGTGACGGACTGAACCGTCACTAGGGCTGCTGGAGAGGCCTGAGGGCTAGCCTCCTTCCTACGGACTATGGACCCAGAACTATGGAGATCCCTCCCCCACTCAGTCTCTTGGGGTTACAAGGAACTATTAACCCTGATTTATGTGTGGGGTATTATAGGCCATATTGTTCCTATTGCCCATTAAAGGTGCAGGGGTGAACCCAGCAACACAAAAAGGGTTAACTCTGCACTGAGGCTCCCAAGGAATGTGTTAGTTCATTTGTCCCTTTGTTCTATTGTGTTAGTGATGGGATTAAGTAGCCAACTCCGGTGTAGAGGAGTAGGTCACCCTCTGATACACTCAGGAGATAATCCCATCACAAGTGTCTACTCTCTCCCTATTCTTTCATAAAGACACTGGGGAAGGAATGTCTCTTTGCATGCTGTTCATGTTTGATTAAGTTATGTTGTTAGACCTCTTGAACTGTATATGTATACTGACTTAGTCCATTGTCTTAGTTAACTGTATCACAGGCAGAGGGGGTGTGCCTCTGGCCTGTGGAATTGTATAAATTGTGAGTGCTGGCTGGCATTAAAGTGTCCTGTTCTACCCTTCATGAAGTCTGGGCTGATGTTTGGGGGATTGGAGAACTACACTCTGGGGATTGCTATAATCATTATACTCTCCAGAGTATAATCCCTAGCTCTTGTAAGAGCTGTTCCTGTTTTGCTCTCTGGACTAAGGAGAAGTTCACCCACTGGAAGCTGGAGCCCGGCCTTGGGTCTAGGCTGGGTGGAGTACGGCGAAACCCCAAACCAAGCTGCGGCGGTTCGTGGGGTTTGCGTTGGTTATGGTGTCAAGTGCGGTGCTGATGGTCCTTAGAAAGCACTAGGAGGAGCATCATTCGACGGAGGCACCCAGTCAGGGTGGCAAGCGATCCGTCACACTTGGCATACCATGTAAAGTCAAAAACTGGAGGGCCATGGACAGAGCTCAACTAGTCAGCTTCAGAAAAATAATATAGTCAAGCAACCACAGGTTGGAGGACCATGGCCGGCTCTTCCCTGTTTGTGTCCACCTCAAATTGCAAGGTGTTGGCCCTACCATTGAAGCCCCTGTGTCATTTACAACATTTCTGGGATATATTTGCTTGGTCTACCACGTAAAGTCAAAGACTAGAGGACCATGGACAGGGTTCAGTTAGTCAACTAAAGAAAAATAAGTTAATCTAGCAACCACAGCTAGAGGACCATGGTTCTTCTTTGTTTTCATCCACCTCGTATTGCAACGTGGTGGCCCCACCATTGAAGCCTCTGATGTGTGATACATTTACAACATTTCTGGGGTATACAGTATGTATTTGCTTGGGATACCACATAAAGTCAAACACTAGAGTACCATGGACAGGGTTAGGCTAGTCATTTAAAAAAAAAAAAAGGTAGTCCAGCAATCACAGGTGGAGGACCATGGCCAGCTCTTACCTGTTTGCATCCATTTTGTATTGTAATTTGCTGCCCCCAACATTGAAGCCCGTGATGTGTCAGACATTTACAACATTTCTGGAATATATGCATTTGCTTGGGATACCACGTAAAGTCAAAAATTAGAGGGTCATGGGCAGAGATCAGCTAGTCAACCAAAGAAAAATAACGTAGTCCAGCGACCACTTGTTCAAATATTTGACCAGAGCCTAGTCACCATAGAGCCCTTGACGTCACTCCATTTAAAACATCATGTCAAGTTGGAAATGCAGAGGATCACATGCAGATAGTGTTTTGGGGTAATTTAACCCCAAAAACACTATTTGACTGAAGTGGAAATGACCTTGTCCTGTATAGCTGGAGTGTGGACCATCAGAATCCTCTGCTGTTGTAGATTTTTCAGTTTGAGACTGAGAAATGATGCAGCGTTCTACTATCAGGTGCAGTAAGTGGTAACAATTTACATGCCGCCTCTTATAATACCGTCTCATTGTTTTGCATGTACGTACGTTGTCTTCATTCACAGGAATCTGTTTTCCCCATGTAATTTCGAGGACAAAAATAAATCCAGCTAAAAGACAATGCGTGATAGATTTCACCACGTGTTTATAGCTGTACATATTATTTGAGACTAACTGAGAGCCAGTAAGTCTCAAAGTTGCTTCACATCTGTTGGATGGATTGGGTGAACTTGCACACCTAGATCAATATTATTAGGGTGACAAAACGTTTTCTGATTGTCCAAACATAATATTCAACAACCTTTCTATACAGTTTTGTCATGTAAAAACTCATTTGCATAAACATGTGCATATGGGAAAGACATGCAAATGAGCAAAATCTGCCTTGTTTTTCAGCTGAGAAACCATGTGCATGGAAAATTTGCGATCTAGACTACTCATGAACAGCGCCATCTATTGGATTCATAGTCTTATGACAAGACTATTAGTCTTGTCATAAGACTATGAAACCAATAGATGGCGCTGTTCATCTTGTTGGGGTGCTAGTAAGTGAGGCACCCTGCTCAACAGAGTCCACACACCGTGTAGTACTCAGCCTATAATAGCCTGTGCTAACACTGAGGTGTATATTGGATTGCTGCTATCATTCACACATCTTCTAGCACTTTATCTGCGGTAATATAAGCTTGCTAGGGTGTATCTGAGGACTATTGCCCTGCTTGTAATGACTCATGAACAGCGCCATCTATTGGTTTCATAGTCTTATGACAAGACTATGAATCCAATAGATGGCGCTGTTCATGAGTAGTCTAGATCGTAAATTTTCCATGCAAATGGTTTTTCAGCTGAAAAACAAGGCAGATTCTGCTCATTTGCATGTCTTTTCCATATGTCCATGTTTATGCAAATACATTTTTACATGACAAAACTGTATAGAATGGTTTTTGAATATTATGTTAGGACAATCAGAAAAAGTTTTGTCACCCTAATGATATTGATCTAGGTGCGCAAGTCCACCCAAGCCATCCAACAGATGTGAAGCAACTTTGAGGCTTACTGGCTCTCAGTCAGATGAGAGCTGGTTTGGAATGTCTCATAGTGCACAAGGCTGCCATTGTAAGGTATGCTGACTGTTATCTGTCTCATGGATAGATTGTTGGCTTCCACATTCCTGGCTTTTGACATATAGCCTTTGTGTGGTTGTCTATTGTATGTATGTCATAGATAATAGGAGTCCAAGACGCATCCAGCCATCCTCTTAATGCTGTTTCCAAACCATTTTGATGAGGTTTCCATCAATTTCTAACCTTTTTTTTTAACCAGACACCCTCTCTTCTTCAGAGCAGGAAGTGCCTGGTTTGATCGGGTCTCCCATTGACTTTCATTGTATTAAATTATACTCGAGCACCCGCAGTATTCGTCCGAGCACTGCAATGTGCCGAGCATAGTGATGCTCGAGCCGAAAAGCAGTTTGACCGAGCATGCTCGCTCAACACTAATGGCCACAATTAGAGTTCCTGTACAGTTCCCAAATGCTTGATTAGCAAATAGCCATAGTGGTTCCCAAGTACAAAATTTACCAAAGTGTCTGTCATAAGGTAAATGGGTTGTGGGACACTTAACACTCCATGACCTGGCAAGGTTGACATTCAGGATTCTGAGTGACCACCACTGTAGGAAATTTAAATGGGTTGTGTCATGAGGACTCAATGCTAGGGGTTCCCATAATAGTACCTATAATGGTTCCAAAGTTCGAAACAGCCAAAATGGTGGTCATAAGGCA
Organism: Bufo bufo; assembly: GCF_905171765.1. Taxonomy (NCBI): domain Eukaryota; kingdom Metazoa; phylum Chordata; class Amphibia; order Anura; family Bufonidae; genus Bufo; species Bufo bufo. The sequence continues at coordinate 37,465,081 of NC_053393.1, forward strand.
AAATGGTTGTAGAACATGTATTATTCCATAACTAGGAATAGTTTCCGTATCGGATGACCACTTCTGTAGGAGCTTTAAAGCTGTTGTCTCCCAAATAATCAATACTAATGGCTGCCATTACAGTACCAAGAGATGTTCCCAGGTATAAAATTGACCAAAGTGCTTGTCAGAAGACAAAATGATTGTAGGATTCCATGAGGCACTTAATGATTAAGCAGAGTTTCCAGGAGGCTGAGTGACCACCAATGTGACAGCTTTAACGAGGTTGTCTATTGTACACTCAATACTAATGACTGCCATTACAGTACTCATGGCAGTTTCCAAGTATATAAATGACCAGTGCATGTGTCATAAGGTAAATTGTTGGTGGAATGTGTAACCCTCCATGACTAGGTAGAATTGTCATTCATGAGCCTGGGTGACCACCACTATGGTGGTAACTTTAAAGGGATTGTCTTATGAGAAGTTAATGCTAATGACTGCCATAATTGTACCCATAGTGGTTCCCAGGTATATACATGACTAAAGTTCTTGTCAGAAGACAAAATGGTTTTGCGACTTGAGGAATCACTCAATGATTAAAGAGAGTTCCCAGGAGGCTGGGTGACCACCAGTGTGGTTGTCTCTTGTAATCACTGCCATTACAGTACCCATGGCAGTTTCTAGGTGTATAAATGACCAACGCACATGTCAAAAGGTAAATTGTTGGTGGGATGTGTAATCCTGCATCACTAGGTTGAGTTGTTATTCATTAGCCTGGGTGACCACCACCAGGGATTGTCTCATGAGAAGTCAATGCTAGTGGCTGCCATAATAGTACCCATAGTGGTTCCCAGGTATATAAATATTATACTGACCAAAGTTCTTGTCAGAAGACAAAATGGTTGCAGGACAAGAATCACTCGATGTTTAAACGGAGCTGCCAAGAGGCTGAATGGCCACCAATGTGGCCACTTTTGTAGATCAACACCAAGATCTGCAGTTACAGTACCCATAGCGGTTCCCAAATATGTAAATTATTAAAGCACATGTGAAAAAGCAAACTGTGTGTTAAACATGTGACCCTCCATAAAAAAGGTAGAGTTGTTATTCATGAGGCTGGGTGACCACTACTGTGGTGGTAACTGTAAAGGGGTTGTCTCATGAGGAGTTAATGCTAATGACTGTCATAATAGTACCCATAGCAATTGCAAGTATCAAAACAGCCAAAGTGCTAGTCAAAAGGCAAAATGGTTGTAGAACATGTATCATACCATAGCAAGGAATAGTTCCCATTCCACGTCCTGGGTGGACACTACTGTAGGAGCTTTAAAGGGGTTGCCTCTTGAAGAGTCTCTACTAGTGGCTGCTGTTACAGTATCAAGAGTGGTTCCCAGGTATGTACTGTAAATGACAAAAGTGCTTGTTTGTGGGACATGTAACCCTCCATGACTGGGAAGAGTTACTTTCATAAACCTGGGTGACCACTACTTTCAAATCACCCAAGTCACACATGTGCCAGTCTTGAAGAACTATGGTAGTAGGACATATATCACTCCATGTATTGAAAGAACCATTCAGGAACTTTTAAAAATTGGGTGACAATTAATGTTGGAGCTTTAAAGGGTTTGTCTCATAAAGGATTGAGGTTATTACTAGAACAAATGGACGTTATAGGGGGAAATCCTATGTCTTTATTAGAATGAGCCCATGTAATACCGTATTTTGCCTTCAGTTGATCTTCACTAGGAATTAATTCCTCATTATGGAAGCAATGCTTGTATCCACATCATGTGCACTTGGTAATTGGTAATTACTAATGATGTTTCTCCTTTCCTTACAGCATTCTTTTTGCAGATGTGAAGGGATTTACCAACCTGTCCACCACCTTATCAGCACAAGAACTGGTCCGAATGTTAAATGAACTCTTTGCGAGGTTTGATCGCCTAGCACATGTGAGTTATAAACCGCATCACTGCAGTATTATAGTAGTTATAACTGTCAATGTAGGATTGGCACACTCAAAACATGCGGAGCCCCACGGAGTTGAAACAATTTATTATAACTACGTTTGATAAAATATGATAAAATACAATAAAATACATAAAATAAATTAGACAATGGTAGTAGTTTTGTAATATTCAAATCAACTTATTGCAGACAAAGTATCCTGGATGTTCTCAATAGTGGATGGGTCTGCAATGACACACAATAGATGCTTAACTGCAGATCCTAACAAGAGGGTGTTGTCTTGCAAATAAAACGCACTCTAGGTCACTACAGTCCATATGTATACAAGTCACAAAATATTCAGAAGGACTGTTTGAATTCCAGGAGGTTGCATCAAACTCCGGTTATATTCATATGCAAGAAAAACGCACTGAGAGACTCTACATGCAGAAAAGCGCATACAGTGATTTCCTATGCAGGCACTATATTCCTATCTCTGTATATCTACAGTTTCTGCAATCCATGCATTCCAAGGTTGTTATAGGAGTTTTTCATAAGAATTTTCTGCATGCATTTATATTTGTATTTTTCTCAAGAATTCTATTCAAGAGGATCCTCAAAGAAGTTATTCCACACAAAGTCCCGATTGCAATATTCACATATGAACGCTATATTGTTGTTTCGTTATAAATGTAAGTTTGTAACGATAACCCACATTTGTGGGCTTACCTGGCCTTTTTATTCAGCTGTTTTTTTCTGGGTGATTGTCGCTTCCGACTTTAGGCCGGCGTCCCGGTCTTTGCTGTGTCAGCGGCTTAGTATTCCCCAGTGATGACTTTCAGCTGGTTGCAGGCAGGTTAATATAGAGCGTCTTGTTTGAATCCTAGATATCCTCTGGTTTTTAACAGTGCACTGTTATTTCGGGGTTCAAATCCTTCAGGGGTGAAACTCTCGCCAGACGCGTTTCGGGGACACTTTCGGGGAAACTCTCGCCAGACGCGTTTCGGGGACACTTTCGATGCCACTGAGGAAGGGGAGAGTGTCCCCGAAACGCGTCTGGCGAGAGTTTCACCCCTGAAGGATTTGAACCCCGAAATAACAGTGCACTGTTAAAAACCAGAGGATATCTAGGATTCAAACAAGACGCTCTATATTAACCTGCCTGCAACCAGCTGAAAGTCATCACTGGGGAATACTAAGCCGCTGACACAGCAAAGACCGGGACGCCGGCCTAAAGTCGGAAGCGACAATCACCCAGAAAAAAACAGCTGAATAAAAAGGCCAGGTAAGCCCACAAATGTGGGTTATCGTTACAAACTTACATTTATAACGAAACAACAATATAGCGTTCATATGTGAATATTGCAATCGGGACTTTGTGTGGAATAACTTCTTTGAGGATCCTCTTGAATAGAATTCTTGAGAAAAATACAAATATAAATGCATGCAGAAAATTCTTATGAAAAACTCCTATAACAACCTTGGAATGCATGGATTGCAGAAACTGTAGATATACAGAGATAGGAATATAGTGCCTGCATAGGAAATCACTGTATGCGCTTTTCTGCATGTAGAGTCTCTCAGTGCGTTTTTCTTGCATATGAATATAACCGGAGTTTGATGCAACCTCCTGGAATTCAAACAGTCCTTCTGAATATTTTGTGACTTGTATACATATGGACTGTAGTGACCTAGAGTGCGTTTTATTTGCAAGACAACACCCTCTTGTTAGGATCTGCAGTTAAGCATCTATTGTGTGTCATTGCAGACCCATCCACTATTGAGAACATCCAGGATACTTTGTCTGCAATAAGTTGATTTGAATATTACAAAACTACTACCATTGTCTAATTTATTTTATGTATTTTATTGTATTTTATCATATTTTATCAAACGTAGTTATAATAAATTGTTTCAACTCCGTGGGGCTCCGCATGTTTTGAGTGTGCCAATCCTACATTGACAGTTATACAATTTGAAGGGTGAATTCATCAGATTGTGCACCTCTTATGGTTGTGGGACTAGTGAGCTATTTCCAATATATTTACTAAGTTTTATAGTAGTTATATTCTTGTACATAGGAGCAGTATTATAGTAGTTATATTCTTGTACATAGGAGGCAGTATTATAGTAGTTATATTCTTGTACATAGGAGGCAGTATTATAGTAGTTATATTCTTGTACATAGGAGCAGTATTATAGTAGTTATATTCTTGTACATAGGAGCAGTATTATAGTAGTTATATTCTTGTACATAGGAGGCAGTATTATAGTAGTTATATTCTTGTACATAGGAGCAGTATTATAGTAGTTATATTCTTGTACCTGGGAGGCAGTATTATAGTAGTTATATTCTTGTACATAGGAGGCAGTATTATAGTAGTTATATTCTTGTACATAGGAGCAGTATTATAGTAGTTATATTCTTGTACATAGGAGGCAGTATTATAGTAGTTATATTCTTGTACATAGAAGGCAGTATTATAGTAGTTATATTCTTGTACATGGGAGGCAGTATTATAGTAGTTATATTCTTGTACATAGGAGCAGTATTATGGTAGTTATATTCTTGTACATAGGAGCAGTATTATAGTAGTTATATTCTTGTACATAGGAGCAGTATTATAGTAGTTATATTCTTGTACATAGGAGGCAGTATTATAGTAGTTATATTCTTGTACATAGGAGCAGTATTATAGTAGTTATATTCTTGTACATAGGAGGCAGTATTATAGTAGTTATATTCTTGTACATAGGAGCAGTATTATAGTAGTTATATTCTTGTACATAGGAGGCAGTATTATAGTAGTTATATTCTTGTACATAGGAGGCAGTATTATAGTAGTTATATTCTTGTACATGGGAGGCAGTATTATAGTAGTTATATTCTTGTACATAGGAGCAGTATTATGGTAGTTATATTCTTGTACATAGGAGCAGTATTATAGTAGTTATATTCTTGTACATAGGAGCAGTATTATAGTAGTTATGTTCTTGTACATAGGAGCAGTATTATAGTAGTTATATTCTTGTACATAGGAGGCAGTATTATAGCAGTTATATTCTTGTACATAGGAGGCAGCATTATAGTAGTTATATTCTTGTACATAGGGCAGTATTATAGTAGTTATATTCTAGTACAGAGGAGCAGTATTATAATAGTTATATTCTTCTACATAGGAGGCAGTATTATAGTAGTTATATTCTTGTACAGAGGAGCAGTATTATAGTAGTTATATTCTTGTACATAGGAGACAGTATTATAGTAGTTATATTCTTGTACATAGGAGCAGTATTATAGTAGTTATATTCTTGTACATAGGAGGCAGTATAATTGTAGTTTTATTCTTGTACATAGAAGCAGTATTACAGTAGTTATGTTCTTGTACATAGGAGCAGTATTATAGTAGTTATATTATTGTACATAGGAGCAGTATTATAGTAGTTATATTCTTGTAGATAGGAGGCAGTATTATAGTAGTTATATTCTTGTACATAGGAGGCAGTATTATAGTAGTTATATTATTGTATATAGGAGCAGTATTATAGTAGTTATATTCTTGTACATAGGAGGCAGTATTATAGTAGTTATATTCTTGTACATAGGAGCAGTATTATAGTAGTTATATTCTTGTACATAGGAGTAGTATTATAGTAGATATATTCTTGTACATAGGAGGCAGTATTATAGTAGTTATATTCTTGCACATAGGAGCAGTATTAAAGTAGTTATATTCTTGCACATAGGAGCAGTACTATAGTAGTTATATTCTTGTACATAGGAGCAGTATTATAGTAGTTATATTCTTGTACATAGGAGCAGTATTACAGTAGTTATATTCTTGTACATAGGAGGCAGTATTATAGTAGTTATATTCTTGTACATAGAAGTATTACAGTAGTTATGTTCTTGTACATAGGAGCAGTATTATAGTAGTTATATTCTTGTACATAGGAGCAGTATTATAGCAGTTATATAATTGTACATAGGAGCAGTATTATAGTAGTTATATAATTGTACATAGGAGCAGTATTATAGTAGTTATATTCTTGTACATAGGAGTAGTATTATAGTAGTTATATTCTTGTACATAGGAGCAGTATTATAGTAGTTATATAATTGTACATAGGAGCAGTATTATAGTAGTTATATAATTGTACATAGGAGCAGTATTATAGTAGTTATATTCTTGTACATAGGAGCAGTATTATAGTAGATATATTCTTGTACATAGGAGGCAGTATTATAGTAGTTATATTCTTGCACATAGGAGCAGTACTATAGTAGTTATATTCTTGTACATAGGAGGCAGTATTACAGTAGTTATATTCTTGTACATAGGAGGCAGTATTATAGTAGTTATATTCTTGTACATAGAAGTATTACAGTAGTTATGTTCTTGTACATAGGAGCAGTATTATAGTAGTTATATTCTTGTACATAGGAGCAGTATTATAGCAGTTATATATTTGTACATAGGAGCAGTATTATAGTAGTTATATAATTGTACATAGGAGCAGTATTATAGTAGTTATATTCTTGTACATAGGAGCAGTATCATAGTAGTTATATTCTTGTACATAGGAGGCAGTATTATAGTCGTTATATTCTTGTACATAGGAGCAGTATTATAGTAGTTATATTCTTATACATAGGAGCAGTATTATAGTAGTTATATTCTTGTACATAGGAGCAGTATTATAGTAGTTATATTCTTGTACATAGGAGCAGTATTATAGTAGTTATATTCTTGTACATAGGAGCAGTATTATAGTAGTTATATTCTTGTACATAGGAGTCAGTATTATAGTAGTTATATTCTTGTACATAGGAGTCAGTATTATAGTAGTTATATTCTTGTACATAGGAGCAGTATTATAGTAGTTATATTCTTGTACATAGAAGCAGTATAATAGTAGTTATATTCTTGTATATAGAAGGCAGTATTATAGTAGTTATATTCTTGTACATAGGAGGCAGTATTATAGTAGTTATATTCTTGTACATAGGAGGCAGTATTATAGTAGTTATATAATTGTACATAGGAGCAGTATTATAGTAGTTATATAATTGTACATAGGAGCAGTATTATAGTAGTTATATAATTGTACATAGGAGCAGTATTATAGTAGTTATATTCTTGTCAAATGGGAGAAAATATTGCAGTATTTGTATTCTACCATTGCAGGAGGGGGCAACTCTTTAGAGACAAGGATCATACAAATGGGGCACATCACCCAACTTTATACACAGCCTGCCATATACAGTTTTCAGCAGTAAACCGTGCTGTATCTGTGTATGCATAATGTGGTGCTTTCTTGGTCAAGCTCTTTAACTTTGTGTCACCTATGTAAAATATGCATATCTTATGGGCCCATTGTTGTAGCAGCAGGTAGGATCAGACAGGTTATTGGGTTTCGTGTAAGCTTGTTGCTTGTTTATTAGTTGTCAGGTTATTGCCTTGTGTCACTGACACCTTGTCACGGAAGCCTCTGCTCTGTGTCACTGTAGACATGAGGTTCATTCATTAAACAGGTGATTGACTTGTGTGACACAGACATTCGACACTGCTGTGCATTTTACATCAGTCTCCCTGACGGAGAGAACAGCTGGATTTTACACGGTGTGCTGACTCAGTGGGAAATAATGGGATTCATCCGAGAATCGCTAAGATGCTCAGTCTCTAACTGTGCAATGTGAATAAATTACATTTTGTTTTCAGTTGTAACCAGTAGCATTTTAAATGCAGCTTTAGATGTTACTGGAGGATTTCCTTCAATTGTCACGGGTTTAAATGACGATGTTGCGGTCAAACATCCTTGTATCTGCTTCCTACTTTTTACTAATATACCAAATGTGTGAATACAGAAATCCATGACTAGAAGATCAGACTGCACTGACGGTGTAGCATTGACCATTGAGACACATAGATCTGCACTAAAGCTGTGTACTCAGAACGGGTTCGGTCTATCTATCTATAGATCTAAAAATGCAAATAGGCAGCACTCTCCAAAAATTGAAAAAATTAAAAAAGTTTATACACTTATGTGGACGCGACGTTTTGGCTCAACGTTAGAGCCTTTCTTTTTGACTTTTTGACTCTGGTGCTGCCATTTTCTGCTCTTCTATCTATCTATTCATCTCATAACTTTCTCTACATGATAAATGCCATTTTCTGAAGATAGACAACCCCTTTAAGACCCCTGTTTTAGTAATGGTCTAATATTGTCAGAGCTTGGGCCTACTGGAGGATCCTCTTGTACTCTGCTGGGCCTGTCTGACCCTGGTCATAAGGCTGTTTGTCCCCCAGAAACATGTAAGGCTACTTTCACACTAGCGTTTAAGTTTTACGGTATTGAGATCCGTCATAGGGGCTCAATACCAGAAAAAACGCTTCAGTTTTGTCCCCGTTCATTATCAATGGGGACAAAACTGAACTGAACAGAACGGAATGTTCCTAAATGCATTCCGTTCCATTTAGTTGCGTTCCCAGACCGGAGAGCAAACCGCAACATGTTGTAGTTTGCTTTTCGTCCTGGGACACGGAGCAAGATGGATCCGGCATGACCCCCAATGCAAGTCAATGGGGACGGACGCATTTTCGCTGCCACAATAGAAAACGATCAGTCCCTCATTGACTTTCAATGGAGTTCATGACAGATCCGTCTTGGCTATGTTATATATAATACAACCGGATCCGTTCATTACGGATGCAGATGGTTGTATTATCAGTAACGGAAGCGTTTTTGCTGAGCCCTGCCCGATCCAGTAAAAACGCTAGTGTGAAAGTAGCCTAAGCGAAAATTGATTTTAAATTTTTCTATATGTTTCAAGACAAAATAAAGTATGATGTATTTTTAAACATTTTAAAAATTGTTTTATCTATCTGCCTTTCTGTCTTTCTATTCATTAGTCATCTATCTATCTATCTATCTATCTATCTATCTATTATCTATCTATTATCTATCTATTATCTATCTATTATCTATCTATCTATCTATCTATCTATTATCTATCTATTATCTATCTATTATCTATCTATCTATCTATTATTTATCTATTATCTATCTATCTATCTATCTATCTATCTATCTATCTATTATTTATCTATTATCTATCTATCTATCTATCTATCTATCTAATATCTATCAATCATATATCTATTATCTATCTATCTATCTATCTATCTATCTATCTATCTATCTATCTATTATCTATCTCATATCTATCTATTATCTATCTATCTATTATTTATCTATTATCTATCTATTATCTATCTATTATCTATCTATTATCTATCTATCTATCTATCTATTATTTATCTATTATCTATCTATCTATCTATCTATCTATCTATCTATCTATTATTTATCTATTATCTATCTATTATCTATCTATCTATCTATTATCTATCTATCTATTATCTATCTATTATCTATCTATTATCTATCTATATATAGAAGAATCCAAGGCAGCACACGAATAACGGTGAAAAAAATGGTGTTTATTCCCACATGTGCAGACAGCAACGTTTCAGCTCTCTCAATGGAGCCTTTGTCAAGCCATAACAATCAGTTGCACTGATTGTTATGGCTTGACAAAGGCTCCATTGAGAGAGCTGAAACGTTGCTGTCTGCACATGTGGGAATAAACACCATTTTTTTCACCGTTATTCGTGTGCTGCCTTGGATTCTTCTATATATATATCTTATTGGATCGAGTCCGTGATCTACCCAAGGGATTGCACCTCTGCCAAGTGTGTGCTGCTCATCTTTTTTTCTTTTTTCTATTATCTATCTATCTCTTTAGATCAAATAACAATTTCTTACTAGGAAATTTCCTTGGTATTTTCTTAGTACTGCTGTGGGCGTCCTGAGTCCATTCCCACATGATCATTTTATTACAGTCTTTTATTAATTAATACCGCCCTTTGTATGACCCTGATGCATATTTTTCCATTGTATTAAAGCCTCTGAGTAAAGTCAATTTTTTGTGAAGCCACAAATGCATTTAAAAATAGAGTAAATGATATTATGTCCTTTTTCAACAGGACATCGAGGCAGACAGTCATCAATGATTACGTGATCGGCCGCCGCTGGCTGAATTTTATGTCCTTAGGTATTACTGTATATCTGATGTAGACATCACAGACCACGGAAACTGGAACAGATCAATTGACCTATTTAAAAATGAGATTTATCTTCAGTATATAGTCGGGATTTACAATGTCCTCTACACCGCAATCCCAGTCTCAATTTTTTTCTCCAAGTCTCTTTCATTGTAGCTGTAGGGGGCAGTCACTTTTCCGTTCAGATCAGTGAACAGCATGGAAACCTTAAGCCTCACAGTTTCTGGACCCCTAGGCATATGATCTACTAATATATCTTAATGGATATGTCAGAAAATTATATAATTAAAAAACTTATTACAATCTAATTCCTTAGTCTGCTCATTTAGCCATGCCATCAGCTATAAGGGATAGATTACTACACTTATTAAATAGGATCTGTCAACATGATTAACCCTATTAATCCAGGCTCACTGACTAGTAGGGTTGATCATGCCGAGTAAAACAATACCTCATTTATGTCTGTACGATGCACCCTTTCTGAGAAAACTGCGTTTTAATTAATGTACTAATTAGCTAGTTGGAGCACCAAGGGGTTGTCTAGAACTTTGGAGCACCAGTTTGTGACCACCCCAGCAGCCGTAGCCACCCCTCACTCCCCTAGATTGACAGGGCCAGACATCTCAGGGGATCTAGGTGAAGGGGGAGTAAGGTTGGCTAAGGGTGCAGGGATTTTCACAAACAGGTGCTCAAAGGGCTCTGGCCAGCCCTTTGGTTCTCAAACTAGCTAATTAGTATATGAATAAAAGAGCCATTTTCTCTGGAGTGGTGCATCATACAGACATAAATGAGGTATCATTTTAATCAGCATTTTTAACCCTACCAGGCAGTGTTCCTGGCTTAATACGGTTGATCATGCTGACAGATGATCTTTAACCCCTTCAGCACTTCTCAAAGCACATTTAAGTCTTTTCATGCTGCAGCTGCCTTTCTCTGCCTGTGGGAGGGTCAGCTGCCCGTCTTCCTGTTTCTAACCCTGTACAATCTGTTTACTCATGGTCTGTATTTCATGGAGTATACTTGAGGACTAAGTCTGGGAAGGAAGTAAATTTCGTACAGTCCTGGAAATGATACAGAGAGCTCTATATGTCGGTGTTATTGGTAGGGACTATCAAAAAATTGCACAGCGGACAGCAATAAGAAGAGGCGCTAAATTAGACGACACGGTTTATTTGAGCTTTTTTTTTTGCTTGGATTATGGCTATATACTGTTATGTATTGGTCCAGCAGCCCTATGTACAGCTGACTGTGAATCTTGATGTGTAGTCGCTGCATCCAGCCTTTGCCATGCGGCTCCTGCCTTCTGTCTCAATCACTGACTTTCATCTCTGGTTTAAATTCCACATTCAGAATTAATTGGAATATTTGCATAGACAGGAATGACATTTAGATAAGCTAATAATTTACCGTGACATGGATTTACTGTGATAATTTCTTCTATGTTTTTCTATGGCCTTTGTAGTATTGCATTCATTTCATGCATACTGAAAAAATGTCATAGTTACGGACATGGGTACGGACAATGGTTGTGGAACCACTGTGCCAGGTCACCAGTTTCACGTTGGGCCAAACCCTAAGGGCATTATTCTGGTGTCTTCCCAGTGTTCACTCTTTAACCCTTGTACAGGGATGTGGACTTTGCTGTGGGTTAGCAACCAGACTGCTACCTCCTGGGATGGTCCTAGTGTACTTGGGGAACTGGGGGTCAGAGACACTGACGTGGCACAAAACACAGAGCATTGGCAGATGAACAGATCAGGAACCCATGCAGGTGAACTAAAAGATCCAGACACAGACTACCGGAGCGGACTTCTGGAACAAGGACTCTGTACAGACACAACAGTTATAGGAATATGGACAAAAGCCAACGTACACGACAGATGGTAAGCTCCATACAGACACTAGCAGAGCACTTACAAGCCAAGGCAAGGTCAGGCAAAGAAAGTACACAGAATGCATAGAAGAGACATACTGTAGGGTTAAGGCAGATGACACTAGGCACAATTCAGACATGGACAACCAGAACGATCTAGACACGAACTAGAGACATAAATTCCAGTACAGGGCACAGACAGTCTCCAAACGGAACAAAGCAAGACATGACATGACATGGAAGTTGCACAACCAGGGCAGGTCACAGACATCTACAGACTGACACATGACTCAGGGATAAATAGCAGAGTTAACAAACTCATTAGCTGAACAGAAGCAGACACACACACAGTCATTGAATGATTAAAGGGGTTATCCAAAGTATAAAACATGCCCCCCAATGCCCGGGCCCGTCATATAGATGATGCTTATCCCACTCTCTGACACCCCTTGTCGCTCCTGATCCCCGCACAGCCGCCGCTGCATATCCCTGTCACACAGATCAAAACATTCGGCGACGGGGGGAAGAGCAGCCAATAGCAGGCCGCAACAGGATGCGCCTCCCTAGTTCCTCCCTAATATAATCTATATGAGGGTCCCGGGCATTGGGGGGCATGTGTTATACTTTGGATAACCCCTTTAACCCTCACAATACAGAACTTCAGAAGGGATACAAGCAAACTGGCACAATTAATACCACAAGTAACCTACACCAGGACAGATGGAGCAGTGGCAACATGAACCTCCATTGAACACAACGGCATAAATCCAACCCATAAGCAACCAACCCTGGCTCCCACGGTGCAATGGCAACAAGCGAAATGCCATATAACATCTTAGCTATCTAATGACTCCACATGTTTTGCCTTCATCATTCATAATCTGCCCTGATGGCAGAAGAGGAGTATAATGACCTTTTAGAAGGCACTGATCTGTTCACTCTTGAGATTATGTTAGGGTTGCATGGGACAGGGGTGTTGTAGTAATGTGAAGAGATAAAATGGTGACCAAATGGAGACAGAAAAAAATAGATTGATTCCTTACTTGTACAATGCCTTTTGTTAGAAGCTGATCTCAGGGTCTCGTGTTGCTGGGACTATAGAGATCAATTCTGATCTGATGAGGAAACTGTTCAGGAAGTGTTCAATTTCCCTGCAGCGCCTCCACAGTGTAAATAAAGCATTACACAGTCTCCTTTCAAATATTTGGGTTGTATGCAAGATGTGCTGGTTCCTCCAGAGAGATGCTCTTTGTGGGCACTCTTCTTTTCCAGGTACAACAAGGGGACTCAATGGTGAAGCCCCTCATTTAACTGACAGTGCTCTATTTGGCTTAAAATGGGTATTCTAATCCAGATAACCAACCCTGGGCCGTAACTTTTAGTTAAAAGCATCCCTGATCAATACCCATGTTGATCTCAAGATGTTCTACTGCTGAGAGCCCAGCAATCAGATATAATCCCACTTGGAGATGCCTTTGGCACTAATCAGTTCCCACCATGGTCTCTTTCTCTGAATCAAAACCTGTTAGACTTTAGTGATATTAAATGGGTTGGGCTTGAGAATAAAAAAAACTCTGCTGGTTCCAAGTAACTTAATTCCAACACTGGTGGTTACCCTGCTGGAAATGCCTTGGAAGAAGCAGAGGAAGGCAGGAACGAACCTAGAACATCATACTGTACAAGTAGAGTGACCCAAACCAGTGAAGAAGACATAAGCTAGGAGCATACCATGAGTCAATAACCTTTACGTCTAGCCAGGAGGTCCGGTTGATGGAGCAGAAGGAGCTAGACAATGTGTTGTGCAGTTGGTGTAGAACAATCACTCTGTCAACTGAATAGATTTGACTTACTGTAAGACTACTCCTAAGGACGTTATTCTTACAGTTCACTGGTTTTCACCCTTTAACCTCCATACAGGGATCTAGACTTCATTGCAGGTTAACCACCAGGCTGCTGCTTCCTCTGTTTGGATGACAGATGGCCCTCTGGGTTCAAGAGACACCTGTGCAAAGCACTGAGGGGGTCAGGCAAAACCATAATCAGTGACAAGTGATGTCAGGGTAGACAGATTACTGTATGTGCAATCCGATAAACAGTTCGAGGTCAGGATCAGTCCGGGGATCATGCAGAGATCAGGTCAGGCAGTGAGGGGTCAGTTCTGGAAAACAGGAGGCAGAAGTCAGAACATGGGTAGCAGACAGAACTATGGCATAGCTTTGCAGGAAACTAAAAATCTATATATCCTATTGTGGCTGAAAGCAGAGTGCCGTGGGGATGAGCGGGAGATTGACACAAGCTCGGGAAGAGATTTGTAACTAAATGATTTTCCATTGGAGATGCCACATTCTCCCCCTTATTGCGAAAATACGAGCCTCATAGGAAGCCACCACAACGAAAGCTTGTTTGAAAGTTTTTCCAAGGAATATAAAAATATTCTATAGGCTTATGATTCTGAAATAAAGGCTCAATGTATTCACATATCTACTATTTTCCTACCATTCCTATACCACCCGTCTCTTCGGCACGCCATCCACAGGAAGGACATGTAACGTCTCCACGAGGGTCAATCATGGTGTTATCATGACCTATTTTCTTCTTCTAAGCCTGACTCACGTATGCCACATGTCTACAATGTGTGTGTCTATAGATATAGTAAGTTTAGTTCCTGCGTCATTTGCTGAGCTTGCTGTCAACGCCCCCACATTCAGCCCACATTCGCTGTCTGGTTGCCATAAGTTAATAAGAGATTTGTGTGTGATCTTCTATGCGCCTGGAGAAGCTCACCAACTTTGTATCCCCCATCCTTCAACTATGTGTCTGTGTAAGCTGTCAAGTTGACATTTTCCAACATGCAAAACAATCCTGGATTTTACATCTTCGCCCGTGACTCATCACAGCTGCTTTGTCGTAAGCTGGTTACCCAATCCTCTACGGGCACCCATACTTAGCTGCCTATAGGTTTACTAGTTTTATTTTGGCACCTGTCACCTGACGGATCACTACATATCATTTCATCTTTTACATATCCCAGTCTTGAATGTTACATAATAGTGCCATAATTTACGCCCACGTGCCTCACTGTGCACAGTTTTATATAAAATTATGCAAGCGTTTCATTTTTTTTTACCTATATCGAGGCATTTTCTGGTTGCACAAACCTTTTCCACACTCCTTATTGGGTCATGTTGAATTAACTGAGGGGAGTCCTTCTAAAAACAACCCTTGTGCCCATGAGGACCACAGGCAAGCAATGGAATTAACAAAGACCAGGGCAGTGCAAACGAGACATCCATTAAAGGGGTTATCCCATGGTTGATGTAAAAAAAAAAATGAAAATCAGACATCATATAGTCCATGACAATCCCTTTTCGAACAAATCTATAACCAGAACCAGCCCTCCAATTGTGAGTGAGTCGGACAGGGAGGTGGACAGAGAAATAAGAAATAGAACAAACAGCAGGTGGCGCTATACAGATACATTTTATTGAATAACTCAGTGCCAATACACTTTTAATTACATGCAATTACAAAAGTATTCAGATCCAGGTGCTGGTTTGAAATTTTTTTAAAATAAATTGGGGACACAGCCCCTTTAAGGAATTGCTTTATTGCAAGCAAGGGGGTGAGAAATGGGTTAGAGGTAGAAAGAAACACCAGGCCCTTCTGTCTTGGCCTGGAAAACCTGGCAACCTGATTTGGGACTCACTTAGATCTTCTCTATGAGCCGACGTGAATGGCTTGATGACCACTGAAGATTAAACTGATCCAACACATTGTCAGCTGCACCCAATTTTGGCAGGCTGGGTTGACCATCTGATAAATATTGGGGTATTGCGACCTCTCTCAGTGGCAAGATGTTAGATTTAAAGGGTATCTGTCAGCAGTTCTGTACCTACAGTCAGGTCCATAAATATTGGGACATGGACACAATTCTAACATTTTTGGCTCGATACACCACCACAATGGATTTGAAATGAAACGAACAAGATGTGCTTTAACTGCAGACTGTCAGCTTTAATTTGAGGATATTTACATCCAAATCAGGTGAACAGTTTAGGAATTACAACAGTTTACATATGTGCCTCCCACTTATTAAGAAACCAAAAGTAATGGGACAATTGGCTTCTCCGCTGTTCCATGGCCAGGTGTGTGTTATTCCCTCATTATCCCAATTACAATGAGCAGATAAAAGGTCCAGAGGTCATTTCCAGTCTGCTATTTGCATTTGGAATCTGTTGCTGTCAACTCTCAAGATGAGATCCAAAGAGCTGACACTATCAGTGAAGCAAGCCATCATTAGGCTGAAAAAACACAACAAACCCATCAGAGAGATAGCAAAAACATTAGGCCTGGCCAAAACCACTGTTTGGAACATTCTTAAAAAGAAGGAACGCACCGGTGAGCTCAGCAACACCAAAATTCCCGGAAGACCACGGAAAACAACTGTGGTGGATGACCGAAGAATTCTTACCCTGTTGAAGAAAACACCCTTCACAACAGTTGTCCAGATCAAGAATACTCTCCAGGAGGTAGGTGTATGTGTGTCAAAGTCAACAATCAAGAGAAGACTTCACCAGAGTGAATACAGAGGGTTCACCACAAGATGTAAACCATTGGTGAGCATCAAAAAATGGAAGGCCAGATTAGAGTTTGCCAAACGACATCTAAAAAAGCCTTCACAGTTCTGGAACAACATCCTATGGACAGATGAGACCAAGATCAACTTGTACCAGAGTGATGGGAAGAGAAGAATATGGAGAAGGAAAGGAACTGCTCATGATCCTAAGCATACCACCTCATCAGTGAAGCATGGTGGTGGTAGTGTCATGGCATGGGCATGTATCGCTGCCAATGGAACTGGTTCTCTTGTATTTATTGATGATGTGACTGCTGACAAAAGCAGCAGGATGAATTCTGAAGTGTTTTGGGCAATATTATCTGCTCATATTCAGCCAAATGCTTCAGAACTCACAGCTGCAGATGGACAATGACCCAAAGCATACTGCAAAAGGAACCAAAGAGTTTTCTAAGGGAAAGAAGTGGAATGTTATGCAATGGCCAAGTCAATCACCGGACCTGAATCCGATTGAGCATGCATTTCACTTGCTGAAGACAAAACTGAAAGGAAAATGCCCCAAGAACAAGCAGGAACTGAAGACAGTTGCAGTAGAGGCCTGGCAGAGCATCACCAGGGATGAAACCCAGCGTCTGGTGATGTCTATGCGTTCCAGACTTCAGGCTGTAAATGACTGCAAAGGATTTGCAACCAAGTATTAAAAAGTGAAAGTTTGATTTATGATTATTATTCTGTCCCATTACTTTTGGTCCCTTAACAAGTAGGAGGCACAGATGCAAACTGTTGTAATTCCTACACCGTTCACCTGATTTGGAGGTAAATCCCCTCAAATTAAAGCTGACAGTCTGCAGGTAAAGCACATCTTGTTCGTTTCATTTCAAACCCATTGTGGTGGTGTATAGAGCCAAAAATGTTAGAATTGTGTTGATGTCCCAATATTTATGGACCTGACTGTATGATACTGGCTGACCTGTTACATGTGCACTTGGCAGCTAAAGATATCTGTGTTGAGCCCATGTTCATATGTGCCCGCATTGCTGAGAAAAATTATGTTTTATTATATGCAAATGAGCCTCTACGAGGCTCTGCTCTTTCTGCAACTGCCGTGTCCTCTGCAGGACCAGGCAGTGAGAACATTATCACCCCTGGTCCTGTCAATCAAAGTGCAGAGGACGCGGCAGTTGCAGAGAGAGCAGAGCCTCTAGGTGTAATTTGCATATAATAAAACATCATTTTTCTCAACAATGTGGGCACATATGAACATGGGACCAACACAGATGTCATCAGCTGCCAAGCGCACATGTAACAGGTCAGCCAGTGTCATAGGGACAAAACTGCTGACAGATGCCCTTAAAACACGCCCAATCCTTTTGGATAAGCCACCGCCTTTAATGCCTGGGAGCTGCTTTTTCCCTTTCCCCATTCATAACACATGCATGCCTGACCAAAAGTGCACTTCTGTCCAATCAAAATAAATACTATATAAGGAGGACCTATTACTTTTAGATCTACCACCCCCTCAACTGGTGCTGCCTTCTTGAGTAATCTTGTGCCCTCTGCATTCCTACATTATCAGGTCCTGTAGTTCCAGCAAAGGTGGTCATTTTTTAGTCAAGGGTTGAACAGTGCTAGGGCTGTGAAGATCACTCCCCCTTGAGCACTGATTGGTGGGGAACGTCCCATTGACTAAAAACGCCCAGCTTTTTATATTGTGTGCTGGAACGGGAAGAGGAGGAAAAAAGCATTGGACTACTCAAGGGAGATAATTAAAGGGATTCTGTCACCAAGTTTTGGGTTATAGAGCTGCGGACATGCACGGCTAGATCGCCGCTAGCATGTCCGCAATATACCTGTCCTATAAGACTGTGTGCTTTTATTTTCTTTAAAAAAGGATTTTAGAGATATGTAAATTAGTCTTGTAGCTGCCCAGGGGGCTGTACGAACCTTCTTGGTGCCCAGCCACGCCCGCCTGTGAAGGAGCCCAGCACCGCCTATGTCCTCCGAATCTCCTCCTTTCATCACCGATAGATTGCCGTAATCTCGCGATGCCCACCTTTAAGGAAGGTGGGCAGATTTAAAAGTTTTACCAGGTGACAGATCCTCTTTAAAGGCAGGAGCGTAACTACGATAGCGGCAGACCATGCAACTGCTATTGGGCCCAGGGCAAGAGAGGGCCCAGTTGGTATCCTCTCCTCTTCTACTGGAGGTGAAAACTTGGTCAGGACTCTACCCTCTAAAGAAACAACTTTTAGTAAATGAGGCAGTGGAAAAAATGGCCAAGGGTCATTGAAAGGGGTTTAGGCGGAAACCCTTCTGTCCTGTGTGGGGGGCCTGGTTTGGTCCTTGCTATGGGGACCTTACTTCTCTAAGTACGACACTGTTTTAAGGGTCTGCCTCATCTTTGAAAAAAATAATTTTAATTTTTAAAATATAAATTTAAAAAAATTAGCCAGCGTTATAAAAAACAAAAAATAGCCATACCGCTCCAGTGCCCACCTTTTCAGCACAGACAGTCTGGCGCTCCCTTGGCCTTTGTTTACAAGCGGCAACCACATGACCATCTCAGCCAATCAGTGGCTTCATCGGTCACACGCCATGCTATTGGCGTCATGGCTCCCAATCTTGAGCAGCTCGTAGGGTTAATGAAGGTTATTTTGTTTGTTTCTTAAGTAGAATTTTTTTATTTTTTTTGCACATTTTTACATTTAGTTTTGGTGATTGCCTGAAAATGACAATTCTGCACATACCAGGTGAGAAATTAAAGAAACTGAAGGAATAGTTGTTTTTTTTATAGGTTTATTAATGAAGCTTTCCTAATTATGATCCGTTTTAGTTAAATAAGTTTGTTTTCGGCAGAACAAACAGTTCTGCTAATGGATTTGTGCGCACTGCGTCTCTTGTAGTCAATTTCCTTGTATCATTACAGACGTCTCCCTCCACTGCGGTCGTCACGTAGACAGTCGCTGCTTATCTTTTCATTGCTGCAAATAAATAATCTATTCCTAGCATCATTAAGCCGGTCCGTCACAGCTGAAATGTACTCATCGCCGGCTGGGAGCTGGAGCTATTTTTTATTATTATTATTTTTTTTATGTTTTTTTTTTTATATATTGCAACGTGATGATGTGTAGGAGAAGTGCCATCTGAGAAATATATTGTTATTAGAATGGTTGCTGGGGGTAAATCAGATGTTTGGTGTGTTTTTTTACAATGACAGATTTTGGGTTAGCGATCAGAGATCAGTTAGGGAGATAGGCAGGGACACTGCTGTTAGGTCGACTGTCTCTGCCCTACGCTCCCCTACAGGTATGATACCCGCACTACTCTCCATGCTGCTGCCTTGTGCTCCAGCCTCTGTCTCCTTAGGGCGCATGCGCTCACCTCCAGCCTCTCAAAGGGCCTCTGCGTGTGCTTTAAAATCCTTTCCCAGCCAGTGGCTAGGGGTCCCTGGGCATTTAAGGCACCCTCTCGAGCTGGAGGTTGCCTGAACTTTAGGTTCCCCCGGTGACCGACTAGGGTGTTCTGATAGTCTTGAGCTATTGTGATGTACCTGTGTTTATCCTGCGTTTGTTCCTGTCAGTGCTCCAGCTTGTGTTCCAGCACCTCCAGTTTCAGTTCTGTCTGTGTTTAAGTTAACCCTGTCCATCTGCCTGTCTCACCTGTATCTTCACTATCACCCTGCCTGCCTGTTTATCCTGTATCTCCCACCATCTAAGCTTCAACTGGCGAGATCTATATAAAAAAAAAAATGGATTCTAGTCTTGGTGACTGTTCAGACTATACCAGCGTTATTGTTGAATTTTTGGTGCATTTTCTTTACCCTGAGCTGTCCAGAGTCCCTGATCCCAGTGCGCCAGCTGCCAACTACACCAGGACTATCTGAGGAGGTAGTGAACTGGATGCTTCCCTACAGTGAAGGCCAGATCCCTGTACAGGGGTTAAAGGGTGAATACCAGGGGAATGCCAGAATAACGGCCTTAGGCTTTAGCCGGTTTGTTGGCACAGTGGGTCTAGACTCGCTGATCAATAACAACCACAAATATTTTACCACAATTCTGCAGATAGATGGATATAAGATACTGTAGATAATAGATAGATAGATAGATAGATATGAGATAGATAGATAGATAGATAGATAGATAGATAGATAGATAGATAGATATTAGATAGATAGATAGATAGATAGATAGATAGATAGATAGATAGATAGAAGATAGATAGATAGATAGATAGATAGATAGATAGATAGATAGATAATAGATAGATAGATAGATAGATAGATAGATAGATAGATATTAGATAGATATGAGATAGATAGATAATAGATAGATATGAGATAGATAGATAGATAGATAGATAGATAGCTAGATAGATAGATAGATAGATAGATAGGAGATAGATAGATAGATAGATAGATAGATAGATAATAGATAGATAGATAGATAGATAGATAGATAGATATTAGATAGATATGAGATAGATAGATAATAGATAGATATGAGATAGATAGATAGATAGATAGATAGATAGATAGATAGATAGATATGTGATATCACATCACTTTATCTTGCAACAAGTCATAGAAAACTATTGAAAAAATCAACAGTTTCTTACAATAATAATAATCCCTATTTATATAGCGCCAACATATTCCGCAGCGCATTACAGTTCAGGGGTTCATGTACAAACTGTCATATATAACATAGCAACAGACAAGTCAATTATTACAACAAGAGGTATGAGGGCCCTGCTCACAAGAGCTTACAATCTATGAGGAGATAGGGATGACACAAGAGCTTACAATCTATGAGGAGATAGGGGTGGCACAAGAGCTTACCATCTATGAGCAGATAGGGGGTGACACAAGAGCTTACAATCTATGAGGAGATCGGGGTGGCACAAGAGCTTACAATCTATGAGGAGATAGGAGTGACACAAGAGCTTACAATCTATGAGGAGATAGGAGTGACACAAGAGCTTACAATCTATGAGGAGATAGGAGTGACACAAGAGCTTACAATCTATGAGGAGATCGGGGTGGCACAAGAGTTTACAATCTATGAGGAGATAGGGATGGCACAAGAGCTTACAATCTATGAGGAGATAGGAGTGACACAAGAGCTTACAATCTATGAGGAGATCGGGGTGGCACAAGAGTTTACAATCTATGAGGAGATAGGGATGACACAAGAGCTTACAATCTATGAGGAGATAGGGATGGCACAAGAGCTTACAATCTATGAGGAGATATGAGTGACACAAGAGCTTACAATCTATGAGGATATAGGAGTGACACAAGAGCTTACAATCCTTGAGGAGATCAGGGTGACACAAGAGCTTACAATCTATGAGCAGATAGGGGTGACACAAGAGCTTACAATCTATGAGCAGATAGGGGTGACACAAGAGCTTACAATCTATGAGCAGATAGGGGTGACACAAGAGCTTACAATCTATGAGCAGATAGGGGTGACACAAGAGCTTACAATCTATGAGCAGATAGGGGTGACACAAGAGCTTACAATCTATGTGTCACGGCTGAGGATGGGGAAAACCCTCAGCCGTGCGATGATCGAAGAAGGTGGTCGCTGCTCGACCAGGACGACAGAATTAGGGAGCAGGTCACCTCCTAATCGCATCCCTAATCTGACCCTGACTCCTAGCTGCATGAGCCGACCTTGATGGTAGGAGGGCTCATGCTCCGGAACCTTGAAGTCCCTGCTAGCCCTCAGGACGGCCCTAAACTAGGAGCAGGGTAAGACGACCTGTTCCCTCTGGACACGGAAGAACAGGAGTCTCACTGGCCAAGCTGCAGGGAAAAGGGGAACACAAACAGTCCTATGGATATGGCAGGTGAAGTGAACTAGTTCCATCTACCTGCCACAGCCTTGCTGACTGGATCCCTGTGCTGGCAAGCTGATGTCCACACAACATTCAATGAACCCAGCAAACACACAACCACACACAGGAACCCAGATCCATAGCTGCACCAAATAACAAAAGGAAAATATCAACTGAACATCACATAGACATAAACTTATGACCACAAGGGTGGCCCTCACTGGCAGATGTTATATGTGACCAGGAGAGTGCCTCCAGCTTACTACAAGGCTGGAGTACCCCTCAGACATCAGGTCTCCACTGAGGCTTTATAGGCCCAAGTGGTCACACCGACACAGACACACCCAGTGTTCGGACACACAGGGAAGGAAGTTAACCCTTCCAACACCAGGGAGTGTAGTGGAACCACATAAAGGGGAATACACACAAACTCTCACTGCAGCTGTTACCGTTGACAACAACATGCGTGGCAAACGTGTCCTGGGAGCTGGCCAAAAGGCCGAGACACTGCCACCACATGTACAAACACCAAACGTTACCACGGGCAGCCACAGACGAAGGGAAAATGTCAGAGTGCATACAAAACATAAAACACAGTGCACACCAGACATTCAGAAGACACACCTAACAGACAGGTTGCCAGGTGCAACCGCATGCACATTGCAGAAAGCTGCCTAGCAACAGCTCAGGCTGCTATACTGCGACCATACAAAACCACTTGTTGCCCGCGGCAACCACAAGTGAGGCAACACACTAGCGGCCCTCACCTGTGGTTGAACAACTAAACCAAACCGCAGGCAACAGCCTGCGGTTCAGGAGTCACGACCATGACCATGGCCGTGACACTATGAGGAGATAGGGATGGCACAAAAGGTAGAAGTGCTTGGTTTCTACGATGGTCCAGCCATCTTGGGAAAATAGGGGAGCAGATATACTGTAAAGCTGGATGAGCCGTCACCAGTGGATATCTGTGGTGCTTCTGGGTGGAATGTTTGGTGGAGGATCAGGTTCAGGAAATGATGATGAATGGGCAATATATGGAGAGGAGTTAGATCAGGGGATGTGATAGGCCACAAAATCAGAATGTCTAATAAAAGGAAGTCAGTCACGTAGTTCTTTTGGATACTATTGAGTACTTGCGCTGCAGGTCCAATGCGTTAAAGTGAAGAACCGCGCTGCCTAAACAAGGAATTTTTTGGGCAGCGGAGTGTTACTACCAGGATTTTATATATGCTATATATTTTAGCTCGTTTGTGAGTATAATAAACCACAAGTTTTTTTACCTGCATTTGAAGTGCTTCACTATGGTGTGATGTTTGTTGCCCTGCAGAGGAATCCAGGAGGTGCGTTTGGAATCCAGAGCTGGGAAGCACTGTTATCCTGTATCAACTCGGTGGGCTTATAGCACGGTGGAGAAAATTCCTTGTTTAGGCAGCGCGGTTCTTCACTTTAACGATGTGGTAGGCCACCCTAAAAAGATGTGTTTTTAGGGAGTGCCTAAAACTGATATTGTAGAACTGATTTAACCATTTCTCGTGGCGTGCTCAGTTCTTGTTATATTCTGTGCTTTTTATATTGCTTTTTTAAAAGAATATTTCAAAAACAGAAAAAGGTTAATATTTTGGAATTCTCAAGGATCATGTATGAAGGGAAAATATTCAATGAATAGAAATGATCAAAAGAAAAATAAAAGTGAAAATCTATTTTGAATAACCCTTGTAATGTTTTTTCATTGCAGTATGACGTTTTGTATGTTCTCGTCTATTTTAGGAACATCACTGCCTTAGAATTAAGATCCTGGGTGATTGTTATTATTGTGTGTCTGGCCTTCCGGAGCCGCGTCAAGACCACGCTCATTGCTGCGTTGAAATGGGACTCAGCATGATCAAGACTATTAGGTAAATGTTCACTTCTTTCTTGCCACGGACGAGGGGTGAAATTTGTTTTCACAACTCAAAATTATAACGTTTCGGTAACAAGTCTTTTCTCTCGGGACGGCGTTATTAGCTTGCTTTATCTACTTTTTTTGTCAGTGATTTTGCAGATTGAGTATTGAGGTTTCGGTGTTTTGCCTCAACAGCAGGCTTTTTGTAGACCAATTATAGTCCTGGGAGTCGTAGTATTTTTGGATATCAGTCAGAGTCTGTTGTATGAACATGAAAAAGTGATAAGGGTGAACAAACCTTGAATAGCCCAAAAATATCATGTAACACAAGCCAAATTATGCTCCCCATCATGGTGACCCGTCAAACTTGAATTCTTACCAACATTTAAATTGCTAATTTGGAACCAGAAAATGCCTGCTTTTGGGTGAGGTTTGCATACAGTCTGTCCTCTGGTGGTTTAACGGGATGGATAGTCCCTTCAAAATCGGGCAGTGTAAACATGTAGGTCCTCGGCCTAATGCAAAATGTGGGACAGGGCCTCCACAGGGACCATTTGGTTCCCTAGGCACCAGGTCCAATATGTTATTGCTACCTTTGCTACCCCCTGTAAATTATAGGTATCAGAGGTTACTAAGGAGCTCCTAGACCATACTGATGAAGGAACTCCAAGTTGACTTAATATGTTTAATAATTTACAGCATACCACATTGGTTTAGGACTCCGCAGGGGACAGGTCACATGTAACTTGATGAGGAACTCCTAGGAGGAGCAACTTAGAGTCCACTCTTTATGATGGCAAGTAACATTCTAAGCAGAAGAAGATAGCAATCGGGGTCATCACTGGATTATATTCTGGATGAGTAGGTATCGGTTGTTGGAGCCTTCTAAGTCTAGTTTTTTACCAGGTTGTCTCATACAATGAAACCTTTTTGTGAAGACCACCCAAAATTGCATTGAAAAGTCTTCTAAGTCTGGTCTTGAGTCTGGTCTGTTCTTCTCAAGGAGATCATTTTTTTGGAGAGGTTTTGCTGTATTTACAGTGGAACATCCAATATCCTGATGTCCTGGAAGAAAAGTCATCAGAATTGGGACATAACCTCTTGTTCTTTATGTCTCAAAATCATTTTCCTTATAAACCCTCAACCAGAGATCTAGTTTTTGGTCAAAAAATTCCCAGTTATTTAAGTGTAACCAATAGCTGAATACAGTTTTCAGGACTCGTGTTTTTTTTTTGACAGATCATTTATGTTTTTGACGTATCTCTTGAATTACAGATATGTACGATCACGAACAAAGCACGACATTGATATGAGGATCGGAATCCACTCTGGTTCAGTCTTATGTGGCGTGCTGGGACTTAGGAAATGGCAATTTGATGTGTGGTCCTGGGATGTGGATATTGCAAATAAATTGGAATCAGGTGGAATACCAGGGTAAGAGATTCTGTAGCCAAATTTCTTTGGTTGTTATCCAGTGAGGGTAAGAACAGATGGGGCAACTGCCACATGTGGTCCAATAGCTTGTAAATTGACCACACGTTTTTGCCGGTTATACTGCACCCATTACCGTAATTATTTATGGACGCACATTTTCAGCAAAATCATGCACCCAATTAACAGGCTATTTAAAACCCTGCTAAACATGTATTGAACGGGTTTTGGCCACACGTGAAAGTCACTCTTTGCATCCTTACCTACTTTTTCCCATTTTGCATTGTCTGAAAACAAGTCTTCCATACCCCATTGAGTTTCTTCAATGAGAGCCAGTACCCCATCCCAGTTGGACTTCTCTAAGTCTACTAATATGGAAGCAGAAGACCAACCGGGGCGGTTACAGACAGCAGATGGCCCCTGTGAAAGAGCAGTTTATGGGTCCCTTGCTTATAATAGGCTCTCATAGCAATAATAGGGCTAAGGATCACCCGTTATTTGTGAGCTATGAGATTCATTAGCTAAGCCCTTTGAAAGCAATCTAATAGACAATAAGAAGCTGCCTTTGAAGGTATCAATGGGCCCCCTTCGTAATGGACTCTTGTGCAGATGATGTTTCTACCCAAGACCATCCTAGGTATGAATAGGAAAGTTCTAAACTGGCACAGGGAGGGTTGCCCATCTTGATTTCCATGATGTTCTGTACGTATCTTCTGACCCTTAGATAGATCCATTATGTGGCTTCAAAGTCATCAACAGTGTACATAACATGTGGGTATCCCATGTAAATGTTATTGAGCTCCTAGAAACGGGCAGGCCATTCTACAGTAGGTTATGTTCCCAGTTTAATGGGTATTAAGAACCTCCACAGGGGCAGCGACTGTCTTCACGAGTCAACCCCTCCAAGTATCAGGTTCCTACATTATTATGTATGTCTTTCATGATCTTCCATATACACATATTCATGTCAAGTAATTGCGCCTCTTTGCTCTTTAAAGGAGAATTCATATATCAAAAGCTTCTCTTGACTGCCTTAACGGGGATTATAATGTTGAAGAAGGACACGGAAAGGAAAGAAATGAATTTTTGAGAAAACACAATATCGAGACCTACCTAATAAAACAACCTGAGGAGAACCTCCTGACGCTCCCAGAAGATATAGTGAAAGAGTCGGTGAGTCCGACAGACAGGAGGAACAGCGGCGCAACTTTTACGGAGGGGTCTTGGAGCCCGGAACTTCCATTCGATAACATTGTGGGCAAGCAGAACGTAAGTGAAACTTTATCTCGTGTCAAGTAGTATAAAGCATGCTTGAGCGGACCTCAGTAATGGAAGCCTCAGAGGGAACACATCCATCTTTAACCTTTTCTCTAACATGAATCTTCAAAATGGTTATGCAAACGCTCTGGAGGGCAGAATTAACCTACCGAATGTATCCGTTGAGGCAAATGCCAAACCTAAAGATGACATCAAATTAAAATTTTCTTAAAATTAAAGGGATGAAATAAAACAATGTTATGCAAGGATAGACTAAATCGATTGACTGTGAGATCAGCCCACTCATATGTTGTGTGTAAATTGTTTTCGTGGTGTTTTTCACCACTTAAGGGAGGTGTGTATTATACGCTGGATATGCAAAGTGCATGCAATGATGGGTCATCAATATCAGTTCGGGGGGTTCGAGACACCCGGGACCCCCGCCGATCAGCTGTTTGAAAGGAAATGCCTTCTCTGCTCTGTATACCTGCTCGCCGAAGCAATTGGAGCAGTGAGCAGTGTAATTATAAGTATGGCGTCCCCATTCACTTCTATGGGATGGCTCAGTCTGTTCAAGTGAATACTGCAGAGCCGTCCCATAGAAGTGAACGGACGCCATACTTATAATTACACTGCTCACCGGTGCAGTTGCTTTGGCGAACAGGTAAACAGACCAGAGAAGACAGCGCTGATATAATCACTGCTTTCCCTTCAAACAGCTGATTGGTGGGGGTGACGGGTGTCGGACACCCACCGATCTGATATTGATGACCTATCCCGAGGATAGGTCATTAATAGTAAAAATCGGACAACCCCTTTAAGTGCTTATACTGTACATAAAAACTATGCTCTACATTCATCTATCATATACAGTATAAGTAGAAGCAAAGTCATAGGTAATCACGATGAAGTCAATGTAGTCACACCAGATCTAGAAAAGATCTAGTTTCAACTTTTTTTTTTTACTCCTTCCTCTGCACATCTTCTTACTGAATTTTCTTCTATTGCATATTCTCCTCATATATATTCTTCTGTTATATCACCTCCTCATATCATATCTTTTTCTACTGTAGCAGATTCTTATACTTATTCTTCTAACTACATATATCCCTTCCTCATACAATTTCTTCTTCTGCTGTATCTCCTCAAAATATCTTCTTCTTCTGTATTTCCTCCTCATATATCTTCTGCTGTATCTTCCCCTCATGTGATATATTCTTCTTCGATATCTTCCTCTCATATATCTTCTTCTGCTGTATCTTCTCCTCATATAATTTCTCCATCTTCTGTATCTCCTCCTCATATAATATCTTCTTCTGCTGTATCTTCTCCTCATATAATTTCTCCATCTTCTGTATCTCCTCCTCATATAATATCTTCTTCTGCTGTATCTTCTCCTAATATAATATCTTTTTGTGCTATATCTTCTTCCTATATAATATCTTCTGCTGTATCTTCCCCCCATATGATATATTATTCTTCGATATCTTCCCCTCATATAATATCTTCTTCTGCTGTATCTCCTCATCATATATCTTCTTCGGCTGTATCTTCTCCTCATATAATATCTCATATAATATCTTATTCTACTATATCTTCTCATACAATATATTCTTTACCATATCTTATATTGTATCTTGCATTCCTATATAATATCTACTTATTCTGCTGTATCTTCTCCTAAAGCAATAATTTCTTCTACTGTATCAGCTTATACATTGCAGATTTTTCTTGATCTCCTCATATCTTATTCTTTTACTGTATCCACTCAATATTTTCTTCTTCTGCCACATCTTCTCCTTTTCCTCGTGGATTGTCTGCTTCTTCTACTATATCTCTTTACTCATACATCTTCCATGTTTTATGTTTCTTCTGGACCTCTGAAGCCTCTTATATATCTTTTCATTGTATTCCTATATTCTTATTCTCTACAATATGCAAAGAGGTATCTCCCAAGGAAAGAGAACCATCTCTCTATCCCCACCTGGAAGTGGCTCCTTATGAGTCCAAATCCAAACTTTTAACAACAGATATTTGGCTTGGCTATTTTCACTTGTCATGTTCCAATGCTTGTTAAAAAGTTGGATTTTGACTCATAGGGAGCCACTTCCAGGTGGTGCTAGCGAGATGGTTCTCTTTCCTTGGAAGATACCTCTTTGCATATTGTTTCTCCGGTGAGCATTGCCAATAAGTCTCCATACCATACCTGGTCTCTTTAAGGAGAGCCAGTACCCTGCCTAAGCTTTATTCTTACTGTATCCTCCACTTGTGTCCTCTCTTCCTATCATATCCTCCTACTGGAGTTTCTTTTTTTCTCCCATTAATGTATCTTCTCATTCTGTATATTTCCCCCTGTACTATATTTCTCTTCTGTATCAACTCCTACTCTACATTCTTGTCTTATTGTTTCATCTTCTACTATGGTATCTCCTCATCCTGTGTTTTTCACTTTCTATATCTTCTCCTGGTGCAATCTATTCTTCTTCTATATGTTAACCCCTCAATCTTCAGTATCTCTTCATCCTACTTTATCTTCACCAACTATCTTCTCCTGCTACTGTAGATGTTCCTTCTGTCTTACCTCCTTCATATCCTTCTGCAGTCTTGTGTCCTCCTTTAGGGTCTTCTCTTCCTTTCTTACAGCATTTTTGGTATTATCATTTTTCTTCTATTTTAGCAACATCTGCTATTTATTTTCCTCCTGCTGTATCTTCATCACCAATTATCCTTCATCCTCTACATTTCTTCAGGATCATCAGGAGAAGATATCAACGGGCCAACTTTGTGTAAAATGATCTTCTCAGTCAAAGACATTAGTGAAAACAAAAGATCTTGTTGTTATGAACAAAGTTGGTCTGTTCGTTTGTTTTTCCATCAGAAGAGGTACTCATGCTATATCTTCTTCTACCTCCACTACTCCTCGTCCTTCTGCTCTATATCTTCTCTTACTGGTATACATCCTTCCTACTTTACCATTTTCTTTTATTTTGTCTCATAACATCCTGCTTCACCTACATGTTCAATCTCATTCTTATCTTCCCTTATAGTCCAGCTGGATAGTGTTAATATACAGACCTGTGAAAAAAGTCATAGACCCCTGGTTCTATTACTTAATCTCTAATCAATACTGCTGTTCAATCTAATAATCCTAACAACTAACAAAAGGAGTAACTTTCACCTTGTCAATCCTCTGCTGATACTGTCCCGATGACCCGCCAGTCTATGTTTACCTGGCGCCATGGGTAATAGCATGTGACCACTGCAGCCAATCGGTAGGGGGCTTGGTGAACAGGGAACCAGGGCGGTATCAGCAGTATCAGCAGAGGATCGGCAAGGTGAGTATCACTCTTTTTATTCGTTTATACAATAATCATCAGTTTGTTACACATTTTATGGGGTTTGTTTTCTATTGTCAAGAAGGGAACATGTATGAAAATTAGACAGAAGACTCCACAATCAAGTATAATGAAAGATAGATAAGTAGATAGATAGATAGATAGATAGATAGATAGATAGATAGATAATAGATAGATAGATAATAGATAGATAGATAGATATGAGATAGATAGAGAGATAATAGATAATAGATAATAGATAGATAGATAGATAGATAGATAGATATGAGATAGATAGATAAATAGATAGATAGATAGATAGATAGATAGATAGATAGATAAGTAGATAGAGAGACAGATAGATAGATAGATAGATAGATAGATAGATAGATAGATAGAAAATAAAAAAGCAGCACACATTAAAAACGGGTGCAAATCCTATCAAGGACCTGTGACCAAGGTCCCATGTACATATGTTGAAGAAAGATGGCAGCACTCCCTTGGAGTGCTGCCGTCTTTCTTCAACGTAGATAAATAGATGATAGATAGATAGATAGATAATAGATAGATAATAGATAGATATGAGATAGATAGATAGATAGATAGATAGATAGATAGATAGATAGATAGATAGATAATAGATAGATAATAGATAGATATGAGATAGATAATAGATAGATAGATAGATAGATAGATAGATAGATAGATAGATAGATAGATAGATATGAGATAGATAGATAGATAGATAGATAGATAGATAGATAGATATGAGATAGATAGATAGATAATAGATAGATAGATAGATAGATAGATAATAGATAATAGATAGATAGATAGATAGATAGATAGATAGATAGATGATAGATAGATAGATAGATAGATAGATAGATAGATAATAGATAGATAATAGATAGATATGAGATAGATAGATAGATAGATAGATAGATAGATAGATAGATAGATAGATAGATAGATAGATATGAGATAGATAGATAGATAGATAGATAGATAGATATGAGATAGATAGATAGATAATAGATAGATAGATAGATAGATAGATAGATAGATATGAGATAGATAGATAGATAGATAGATAATAGATAATAGATAGATAGATAATAGATAGATAGATAGATAGATAGATAGATAGATAGATAGATAGATAGATAGATAGATATTGGGGTGAATTAGTTTCTGTCGGCAGTAATCCCTCATCTCTCATTCGCTGGTAGTCCTGTATGACATCTAGTAGTCCCCCCGTCCTCAGCTGTGTATTATTGCACCCAGGGCATGGTCTGCCGCCTCTTGTATTGCAGTGTTGCCCGCATGATGCCCGCTGTGATGTTTTACCGCTTGCCTTGTGTTTGCCTCTTTATAACCTTGCAGCATTTTGCATGTTTCTCTTGCTGATGTTTTTCTTTGTCATGTCTTTCATGATTCTTGTATTATTATGTTGCCTGTTGTAATAGTGAAGCGTCTTTCATCAGTCTGGAATATTTTGTGAAACCAATAACTTTATGTATAGTTTTTGTAGAGTTCCCACTTAATCTGGGGGGGGGGGGGGGGGGCGGTTCCTCAATGCTTCTGGGCCCCAGTGCAAAATGTGCGTCAGGACCCTGTTACTTTCATGTGTTACTTCCACTCCTGTCCATGGGTTGTGTTCAGTATTGCGAAGTGAATGAAATTGAGCTGCAATACCACACACGACCTGTGGAGCTGTTGTTTAGAGGAAAATAGCCATGTTTTTCCTAATTCTGTCCAACCCCTTTAATGGTCACATTCATTCTACAATGTGTCCATGGTGTCAAGTGTCTATTGGAGTTTGTGGAAGCCAGAAACCTACCTCCTGCATTATTATTTCTTATAAAAATGATTAGAAGTGCTGCTCCTTACCTCTCTCTGTCGCTCCCCCGTGCTTTACACTGCAGCTCTGCATTGTCTGATTTGCTATTAAGAGCCCAGCATGGTAATGTTTCCATTATAGACTTGATTATAAACGTCATTGTTGGTCCTAGATTTCCACATTGACTCCTTGGTGATCGTCCTGACGAAGGTATTTCAATAATAGTATAGAGGAATTTTCTGCTGAACCATGGAAGCTACTAAAATGAGTCTTTAGGATAGGAACCAGTTCACACCTAAAAGTGAATGTCTGCCCATTTTTTTTTAGTCTAAAAAAGTTCCATCTTCTGCATTGATTACTTTCTTCACGTATTTTATAGGGGATAGAGCTCAGGTTTTCTGATACAAAACTGCATAGACAGATTTAAATTCTTGCTGCCACCACTAGAGGGAGTTTACGACATACAGTGTATACAACTGAATGATAACACAGTATGCAGTTAGCTCCCTCTAGTGGTGGCTGCAGGTTTCAAAATTACCTTTTCAGTCTATGTCTATGCAGAGGATTTGGAGCTCAGAAAACCATAGCTCCGATCGCTTAAGATAAAGTAATCAATGAGCTCACATCGAAAACAACATGATGATAAAAAATCTTCCATTTAAGTCGACAACGCTGAGTCCTGTAAAGTAGATGCTTTTTGAGTAGGAGATATCTAGAAATTGTGGAAATCCATATACTGGACAGAATATTGCTGGTCAGGGTTAAAGGAACACTCTAGCCAAGATTTACGCACCGAATTGTGCATAATGTAGGACACGTGGGGGCTGTGCATGACTCAAGATTCAAAGGATGCCAAAGAGAGAATTACTGTGTCCATCAGGCTTTGCACCAGGGCCCGGAGTGCTCCTTTAATCTTTGAGAGGGCAGAATATGGTAGATATTTCTACCAGTGGTAGGTACTCCTGCCATATAATGGTGGTTTAATTGGCTGTATTGGGTCCATTTGACGGGTCAGTCTTGAGAGTTGGGTTGTATGATACTAGGCCTGCAGTTAGACAGCAGTATCCCTGCGCCTATGGAGCTTGGCAGCAGTAGAGCACTCAGTCCAATTTACTTTAAGGGCGAGTTCACACAGGATGCAAATGCAGATTTTTGTGTTGCATGCAGATTTTTCTGCAGATGTGGTTTTACTGCAGAGCGGAAACCCAAGGTGAAAATCCACGACACAAATTGGCAGAAAATTTACGTAGCACATGAAGGAGGTTTAGATAGATTTTCATCCACTTGCTGGGTCCTGTAAACATACTAGCCAACTGTCCCAGAACATGTGGGAGGCTCCCAGAAAAAAAAAGGAAAGCTCTTCTGGGTTCCTGGTAGAGTTGGCAAATCCCACAGGTGCCAGGGAAGCAGTGGCGTACCTTGCATGGAGGCAGACCAGGCCCCGCACTGAGCTGCTTTCACTGCTTCCTGTCATAGTCAAATGAACTTTCTACAGCAGCCACTAGGGGGAGCTCACTGCATAGAGATGTTATACAGCTCCTATTGAATTCTATTGTAGCTGTATCAATTCCTATGTTCTGAGCTCCCCCTAGTGGTGGCAGCAGGTAGCCAGAACTTTATACTTTACAAGGGGGGGGAATTAATCAGGGTATTTATGGCACTTTTTGGATAGAAACATTTTATTTTGCAGTGTTTTTCCAGCATTGCACGTCTATAAAATGTACTACAAATAGTGCTTTTTGAGATGTTTTTCTTCACTTTCGGTGCATTTTATGGGGGTTAGAAGTGGTTTTGCAGCATAGTCTAGGAAGTGTGGCCCAAACTTCACAAAAAAGCTATATGTGTGTACGAAGCCTAAGGCCTGTATTAGACCAACAGATTATCTGACAGATTTTCTGACCGATCATTGTTTCACACAGATCTTTTGATATTGGTCAGATGATCTGTTGGTGTAATACAGGCCTTAGAAAAGTGACAGAAAACAATGCCAGGTCCAACTATGCTTTATTAATTGGGGGGGGGGGGGGGGCAATTCTATCTTTTACTATGGGGCCCCCATGATTTTTGTGTATGCCCCTGCAGGGAAACCTCCCACCCCCTCCTAAAGTTGAGCCCTAACTGTGTGTGACACCAGGATGCTGCGTCATCAGAGACATCCCTGGCATCCAAACACACACACAGGGAGTGGGCGGGCTGCATCAATCAAGGGGGCGTGGACTCTCATTAAAGGGATACGGTTTAGAAAGGGGGCGTGTCTGGTAGAGGTAATTATTTGGGAATAGGGTCACATTGCAGCGGTCTAACGTTTGATTTCACAACTCATTATCAAGCCGGGAGTTGTAGTTTTGCAGCTACTTGGAAACCATTGATCTGATAAGTCAGGTGGGAGGAGCTTGTGCCTGAAGAGTCCAGGAGGAGGAGCTGACTTTTTCAGACTTCCCCATTGGCACTTCACAGAGTCATTGATTCGGTGTCGCTGTGACATCGGTGCAGTTTTGATTCTAAAGAGAACCTTTCCCGGAGACTGTTTCCCTTTAAAGAGTCCTGAAGCAGAAAAAAATTGTGCAAAACATCCACGTGAAAAACAAGATTGTTGGCAGCGGAATCTCGCGGACGTTATCGGAGAACAGATAGCTAAATCCGAGGGGTTTGGAGTAAACATACTGTATAGATTATTTTTTATCTGAAATAAGCAGGCGCATCCTCAGTGAACAGCTGGAAAAAGCCGATTACTCGTCGCCCGGTAGGAAAAGGGTTTTTCCGTAAAACCTGGAAATTGAGACTTTGAAATAGATGAGGCCGGTCCGGATCCCCTGTAATTACAAGAGCCAGGAGGGAAATAAAAAATGACTGCTATCCGCCAGTCCCGCACAGTCATTATATGCACTGTCTCTGAGGATGTTCTCCTTGTAACTCAAGATACGCCGCAGAGTCTATGAATGCAAATCAGCCAAACCAGAGACTCCCCCCAAGAGGAAGAGACGCCCGTCTGTAGACAGCTGGGTCAGGGCTCCTGCCCCTCGTCAGTAAGGCATTGATTGACCTGATGGGGACCAGAGGTCTATAGATTTGTGGCTCTTCCTTTTGGAGCAGTCTCTGGTTTGGCAGACGTGAGTTCATTTGCATATTTTTTTCCCATTGAGCATTGCCTGAAGATAAGTCCCCCCCCCCCCCCCCCCCCACACCCGCTGGGTCTCTTCAATGAGAAGGAAGTCACCCCGAGCTGAATCTAGAAATGCAAAATGACCACAACTGAGGTTCTGCGCCCTGGAGCTTCTGGCATTAAACTGCAGTCTCTCGAAACATGACCCCCAAAAATATATTTTTTTCAAAAAAGTATTTCTATATATTTTTTAACCCCTTTAAGTTGTTCCAAATAGAGTTGAGCAATCTGATGGGCGCCTTGATTTGTCTTCTCTTGTCCTATCTTGTCTAAATCTATCCCCTCAAAGATGTAACTTAAAGGGGTTGTCCCATGATTAATGTAGAGTCCATGACAACCTCTTTCTAGCCCTGCACCTCACGTGGATCCAGAGATCTCCCCATTCATTGCTCCAATTGTTCTGCTAGATTTATTTCAAGGTGTCGGCTTAGGGGGCGTGTCCTTTCTCAGAGGGCGTGTCCTTCCCGCTGGAGCTAGTCGCATTTGAAGGATGGAACTGAGCACGTGCTTCCATCTCAGTGCGCAGGACAGAGAAATCAGAAAAACAGCAAACAGCAGGTGGCGCTATACTGATAGATTTCAGTGAATAGCTCAGTAGCTATAATACATTTTTTATTGCATGCAGTTACAAAAGTATTCACACCCAGGTGCCGATGTGAAAACTGTAGAAAATTAATAATGGAACAACCCCTTTAATGATTCGGGGCCCCAATAAAAAATCTGTAATAGGATCCCCATCCACTGTGTGCCACCTATGGATCCTGTTGCTGAGATCCCCCCAGAGATCATGGGAGAACGGACAGTAGGTATTCAACTTCACTGCAGCGCCACCACAGGAGAAATGAAGTATTACTTCCATTGAAACCTGTGGGCTGCCAGGTAGTGCACATACATGCAGGGCCCCCTGGGGTTAGAGACCCTTTTTGCAGTTGCTCTATGCTCTGGATGAAAATCGTCAGGAGAGGACCCCCATAGATATTGCTCTCTTTTCTGGATACTAGATGAGGGTCCCGAAGAGAGGAGAACCTTTTATTCTAAGTTCATTAATAATGTGTTTGAAGATGGGGTTTCCAAGTGAGACACCCCTTTAAGTGTCAGGAGTGTCATCGGATAGGGAAGCTGTATGGCGGTATCTTCTCTGCCGTGTCCACCCGGCAGACCTTATCCTGCTATTTATAGTCCGGAGCTTCCTCCGCCAATAGGTCAGAAGTGGCTTTGTCTGATTACAGCGCGGCCGGGCACGATTGGATTAGAGCGTCCTGAACGTATTACATAACAGCTCCACAGAGACAGAGAGTGATGGCATGTCACCGACTGCCCGGCTGTCACACCGGCCACCGCAATGTGATACGTGGGATCCCGTGTCAGACAGTGATTAACTCTGAGCATGTAGTCTGCGATCCGAGCCTCATAGTGTCCGGGAAATACAAAGCCGGCGTCTGTCTGTCTGTCTAGCATGATACCGGGTGAATAAATGCACATTTATGGAAGTGCCGCGGAATTTCTTTATTTTTGATCTATCTGTCTAATATCTAATATCTATCTCCTATCCATCTATCTATTATCTATCTATTATCTATCTATCTATATTTTATCTATCTATCTATCTATTATCTATCTATTATCTATCTATCTATCTATCTATCTATCTATTATCTATCTATCTATCTATCATCTATCTATTATCTATCTATCTTCTATCTATCTATCTATCTATCTATATTATATCTATCTATCTATCTATTAATTATCTATCTATCTATCTATCATCTATCTATTATCTATCTATTATCTATCTATCTATATTATATCTATCTATCTATCTATTATCTATCTATCTATCTATCTATCTATCTATGTATCTATCTATCTATTATCTATCTATCTATCTATCTATCTATCTATCTATCTCCTATCTATCTATCTATCTATCTATCTATCTATCTCATATCTATCTATCTCATATCTATCTATTTATTATCCATCTATCTATCTATCTATCTATCTATTATCTATCTATTATCTATCTATCTATCTATCTATCTATCTCCTATCTATCTATCCATCTATCTATCTATCTATCTATCTATCTATCTATCTATCATCTATCTCATATCTATCTATCTATCTATCTCATATCTATCTATCTATCTATTATCTATCTATCTATCTATCTATCTATCTATCTATCTATCTATTATCTATCTATCTCATATCTATCTATCTATCTATCTATCTATCTATCTATCTATCTATTATCTATCTATCTATCTATCTATCTATCTCATATCTATCTATCTATCTATCTAGCTCATATCTATCTATCTATCTATCTATCTATCTATCTATCATCTATCTCATATCTATCTATCTATCTATCTATTATCTATCTATCTATCTATCTATCTATTATCTATCTATCTATCTATCTATCTATCATCTATCTCATATCTATCTATCTATCTATCTATCTATCTATCTAGCTCATATCTATCTATCTATCTATCTATCTATCTATCTATCTATCTATCTATCTATCTATCTATCTCATATCTATCTATCTATTATCTATCTATCTATCTATCTATCTATCTATTATCTATCTCATATCTATCTATCTATCTATCTATTATCTATCTATCTATCTATCTATCTATTATCTATCTATCTATCTATCTATCTATCTATCTATCTATCTATCTATCTATCTATCTATCTATCATCTATCTCATATCTATCTATCTATCTATCTATCTATCTAGCTCATATCTATCTATCTATCTATCTATCTATCTATCTATCTATCATCTATCTCATATCTATCTATCTATCTATCTATCTATCTATCTATCTAGCTCATATCTATCTATCTATCTATCTATCTATCTATCTATCTATCTATCTATCTATCTATCTATCATCTATCTCATATCTATCTATCTATTATCTATCTATCTATTGTCTAT
This sequence comes from Bufo bufo, assembly GCF_905171765.1. NCBI lineage: Eukaryota > Metazoa > Chordata > Amphibia > Anura > Bufonidae > Bufo > Bufo bufo. The sequence goes on from NC_053393.1 coordinate 37,503,309, forward strand.
CTATCTCTATATCTATCTCGAGGTCTGGCAGATTGGTATGTTTATTATATAGATTATATTTGGGGGTAGTAGGTATTTTTTCATATTTTGCCCCTCCTAACCCATCACCAGAATAAAACTGAAGCAATGAATCCGTATATTCTCTGTGACGTGCAGTGTCTGTGGTGATGTGGCGTGTGCATGCTGCCTCCTCTACTGATGTCATCACATGATGTTCCCGTGTCTTTCTTTCTCAGGATTATTTTCTGTAACAAAATGTCGATGATGTCAATAATCCCCCCCCCCCCCCCCCCCCACCATATTCCATTATTAAAACTGTAGAGATTCTAGAGGAGCTGCAGTGGTTGAACAGCTAGACAGCTGCAGCAATAGCGCCACCTAGAGTTCTGCGGCAGTATTGCTCCCAGTGGATAAGAGGGTAAAGAACTCTAGGCATCGCATTGCTTGGTCATTCATTGGATGGTGCTGAGCTGCAATACCAGACACGGCCCATGGACAAGAGTGGCGATGTTTCTGGAACAAAGCAGCCATGTTTTCTACAGTCTGGTCTATTGTACAGATGAGCCAGAAGTGGAGCAAATACTTTGTTTTTAGAGCTCTGTGCACTGCAGTGCCCCTACAGGATGAGCAAAGCATTACAGTCCTTTTAGGACAGGATTGTCGGAAGTAGGGGCTTTGAGACTTTTTGGGGCCTCTTGCACAAAAAACTTTTATTTTTCCAGAGCCAGCTATAGATTTGGAGTGAAAATTTGGTCAGAATTACAGAATAGATCACTTTTGTGACACATTTATGAAGTGCAAAAAACTCGCAACTCCATGCAAGGCATCCCCCTTACTGAAACAAGTGCAACCACATTGCACTCGCACCAAATATATTATTACTGTGCGTCATTTTCATAAATTTAGTGCAGGTGCACATCGCAATTCCACTCTAAAAACTTATCTCAAATACATCTACAATGATACATTTAATAATAAATATATATTTATATACAGTAGTTAAATCTAAATTGAATTTAATAATAATAATAATAATAATAACAGTCTCCCAATGGTCTTTCTCATCTTTGAGGGACAGACCATAAAAATAAAAAAAATGCTCATATTGTCAGACCTTTTGCCCAGGTCCGATTAACCGAAAGTAGACATGTGATATATCAAAACTGACAGTAGATAATGACGAATGCTAAATAAAAAAAATAATAATAATATTTTAACGTAATATTATACTATTACCAGAAATAATATCTGAAATATAAACCTTTTAAAAGCATAATTTTTTCTAAAAATTCTAAACATAAGCCTAAACGTAATTTTATGAAAATGATAGGAAAAGAAACCTGAATTATTTCCGAAAAAAAAACATTGCTAGCCCAACAGATAAACAAGTTATAGCCATTAAATGAATCCCTGTGAAAAATAGCTACATTGTGTCTGGTCTTGAACTGGTTAAATTAAAAAATACCATCAGGGAGAGCTCACTGCATACTATTGAACTCAGGAATGAAACAGTATGCAGTAAGCTCCCTCTAGTGGTGACTACAGGCAAATACAATTTTACCATCTAAGTCAATGTCGATGCGAAGATGGAAAAATTGAGCTCTAAGCACAGTAAAGATATATCTAATGTATAAAGCTGAGTGTATGTGAGTGTGTGTGTGTAGGTCCGCTAAAGGAATCCGCACCGTCGCATTTACAATCACGAAATTTGGCACACAGGTACATCAGAATGATTTTAGACTGGGTCTCAGCTGTTTATTCCCAAAAAATGCATTAGCCAATTGAAGCCTGTTCACATGACCCTTATCACCCAATAGAAGCTCGCAGGCCCTTAGTCTCCACATACACACAGTTTTACACCAGGTTTCCATAACAACCCAGCCGTTTTTCTTCACTGCTGTAGGTCAGCTTTAAAGGGGCAGGGCGCTGTGGATGACACTGTTAAGGGAGCGGAGTGCTGTGGAGGTCACAGTTCAGGAGCAGGTAGGGTGGCCATTCAGGCCACCCTCAAAAGATGGACTTAAAATCCGCCCCCCAGGTCCCGCTAAGCCACACCCCAACCTGATTAGGCCACGCCCCTTCACACTCCCCAGCCGACAGGGATTGAAAAAATGAAGGTAAAGATCAACTTCTGTCAGCTGCAGGGATGGTAGGGAGGGTGACTTTCTCCCTGCAGCTCACGCTCACACTACACAGTGCTGCTGTCTGAGAGTGAGCTGTTCAAAAGAACATCCCTGTGTCAATCCAGGCCATGCGCCAGACGGAGGACAGGGAGTCTGAAAGCCGGACTGTCCGGCCTAAAACCGGACCTCTGGCCACCCTAGGGGCAGGCTGCTGTGGAGGTCACAGTTAAGGGGACGGTTCACTATGGAGGTCAGTGTTCAGGGGCAGATTGCTGTAGAGGCCACTGTTAAGGGGACGGGGAGTTGTGGAAATCACTGTTTAGGAGACGGGGTACTGTGGAGGTCACTAATAAAGGGGCAGCCGCTGTGGAGGTCACTGTAAAAGGGGCGGGCTGCTGTGGAGGTCACTGTTAATGGGGCGGTATGCTGTGGAGGTCACTGTTAAAGGGGTGGGCGCTGTAGAGGTCTCTGTTAAGGGGGCAGGGAACGGTGGAGGTCACAGTTATGGGAACGGTCCGCTATGGAGGTTAATGTTATGGGTCGGGGTGCTGTAGAGGTCACTGTTAAGAGGGCGCGGTATTGTGGAGGTCACATTTTAAGGGAACGGAGCTCTGTGGAGGTCACTAATAAAGGGGAGCCCGCTGTGGAGGTCGCTGTTAAAGGGGAGGGCGCTGTGGAGGTCAATGTTAAAGTGGGCGGGGTACTGTAGATGTCACTGTTATAGTGGATAGTGGATACTGTCGATATCTTTTAACGACACACACAAACAAATTAATAGATGAAATATACCCGTCAAAGCGTGTCCTTCTGCTAGTTGTACCTATAAAGGATATAGTGATACCAGGTGGAGATTCATGTTCCACAAGTGTAGACATGGAATAGCGTGCCACCCTTTACCGGTTCCTGGGCAGAAGAGCGCATTACTCCATTCAGTTGATGTTTTTATGCCCTTATATTCTGTATGTAGCACAGCTGATATCCAGGATATGTACAATAGGCTCCCTGTAACTGTATGTCTGTATTAAGCATATGTGTTGTCTTATTCTTCGCAATGTCTTCTCCTCTCTAAGGTTAAAAAATGTGGTGCTGTCTTCCTCACCACTGGAGACACACTACTTCTCATTGGACCCTCTCTCTCCTGAACCCGCACTTCACTCCCTCTTGCAGCACATACCTCCTCTCTTAACTCTTCAGGGTTCCTCGCTGTCTTCAGATGCCCCATTGGCTGTACCCGCTATCAGTGGAGATCGAGTTCATGCTTCCAAGATGGTGGCGCCATGTGGTTCAGATTGGGTTCCTGGGCCTGATGGATCTCCTTCATCCACAAAGCGGCACACTTCTTGCTCCCCACAACTTCCCCCACCTGCCCCCGAAGCTCCTTCTAACAGGGAACATTGCCTCCTTATCTCATGAGGATTTTATAAATTTCACTCATTCATGTTCATCCATAAAGTGGCCTGATGATGTCACCACAATTATACCACAACAACTTAAAGGGGTTGTGCAATAATGGGGGGTTTTTGGCAACCCCCCTTCCCCCACACTTGGACCTGTAAAGAAAAGATTACTTACCCACTTTGCAGCACCGGCTCGCCGCTTCTTCTCCTCAAGGCCTTCAATGGTTTGCTGGTCTCCCTTAATGTCAACATCCCAATTGACGCATAACACAATCACTGCCTGCGATGATTTCAAACTGGATGTTGACATCGAGGGAACCCAACGGAGTATCGCAGGCCTGGAAGAGAAGGAGAGCTAGTGGCAGGAAGCAGTCGGGGAGGAAGGGGGGTTGCCCAAACTGTCCCATTCTTGCACAATCCCTTTAAGGCCTCTGAAGGTATGTCAGAGATGGAGCAAACATGTACTGATATCGGCCATCTGGAGACCCTGTGCACCAAGAATGCCCTCCTTCTTTATGTGTATCTTCCCCAGAGCAGAGTCTGCTCCCACAAAGAACCTGTAGCACCTCAAAGTCTGCTATACCACCTAAAAATGGGATAACTGCTGAGCCCATGGCTGATTATTCAGATGTGCCTCAGATTCTTCGCTCTCCAGGCATTGGTCTACTTATTACTCAGACTCCACTATAGCTGGTGGCCCTACTCTCCCCTTGCTTACTGGGGTTCCCACATTCGACAACTTCCAAATAAAAACAAGACTTTCGCACACTCATTTCTGAAGTTAAAGATCCTTTCCGGGCTGAGATGATCAGCAATGATCAGACAAGATGTTTAATGCATTGGTCAATACCACAGTCAGCTTGAAGAGGATATCGGGAAGGGGTTAAGGAAGAAATCATGGCTAAGGCATGTTTTCTTTGTCATTTGTCATATTGACCTATTTGGGGCTCAGGTCCCCATTTTCGTATAGCACTAAGACCATGACTGGATATGCTCTAGAACATGACGTTCCTCAAAGAAGGGGTTTCTGATTTAGTTTAACAGCGAGTAAGAATGGCAAATTAGCTACTCACCAGTTCTGATCCCTCACGAATAGCCCGGCTATTTCACTCCTATTACTCATCCTTATTCTGTCTCTTTTCTACCCTCCCATCAACAGACTACTGGATGAACACCTACTGTATCTGAATTTGCTCTACCTACTTTATCATCAGGAGCTTTAGTGATTGAAGATCTGAAGATCTGAAGGGAATGATTGGAGATTTGCCCGGTGGTAAATCCCCATGTCCCGACAGACTGACCTAGCTATACTATAACACATATGGGGGCATATTGTTTCCATATACAGTCGTGGCCAAAAGTTTTGAGAATAACACAAATATTAGTTTTCACAAAGTTTGCTGCTAAACTGCTTTTAGATCTTTGTTTCAGTTGTTTCTGTGATGTAGTGAAATATAATTACACGCACTTCATACGTTTCAAAGGCTTTTATCGACAATTACATGACATTTATGCAAAGAGTCAGTATTTGCAGTGTTGGCCCTTTTTTTTCAGGACCTCTGCAATTCGACTGGGCATGCTCTCAATCAACTTCTGGGCCAATTCCTGACTGATAGCAACCCATTCTTTCATAATCACTTCTTGGAGTTTGTCAGAATTAGTGGGATTTTGTTTGTCCACCCGCCTCTTGAGGATTGACCACAAGTTCTCAATGGGATTAAGATCTGGGGAGTTTCCAGGCCATGGACCCAAAATGTCAACGTTTTGGTCCCCGAGCCACTTAGTTATCACTTTTGCCTTATGGCACGGTGCTCCATCGTGCTGGAAAATGCATTGTTCTTCACCAAACTGTTGTTGGATTGTTGGAAGAAGTTGCTGTTGGAGGGTGTTTTGGTAACATTCTTTATTCATGGCTGTGTTTTTGGGCGAAATTGTGAGTGAGCCCACTCCCTTGGATAAGAAGCAACCCCACACATGAATGGTCTCAGGATGCTTTACTGTTGGCATGACACAGGACTGATGGTAGCGCTCACCTTTTCTTCTCCGGACAAGCCTTTTTCCAGATGCCCCAAACAATCGGAAAGAGGCTTCATCGGAGAATATGACTTTGCCCCAGTCCTCAGCAGTCCATTCACCATACTTTCTGCAGAAGATCAATCTGTCCCTGATGTTTTTTTTGGAGAGAAGTGGCTTCTTTGCTGCCCTTCTTGACACCAGGCCATCTTCCAAAAGTCTTCGCCTCACTGTGCGTGCAGATGCGCTCACACCTACCTGCTGCCATTCCTGAGCAAGCTCTGCACTGGTGGCACTCCGATCCCGCAGCTGAATCCTCTTTAGGAGACGATCCTGGCTTGTTGGACTTTCTTGGACGCCCTGAAGCCTTCTTAACAAGAATTGAACCTCTTTCCTTGAAGTTCTTGATGATCCTATAAATTGTTGATTGAGGTGCAATCTTAGTAGCCACAATATCCTTTCCTGTGAAGCCATTTTTATGCAACGCAATGATGGCTGCATGCGTTTCTTTGCAGGTCACCATAGTTAATAATGGAAGAACAATGATTTCAAGCATCACCCTCCTTTTAACATGTCGTCTGCCATTTTAACCCAATCAGCCTGACATAATGATCTCCAGCCTTGTGCTCGTCAACATTCTCACCTGAGTTAACAAGACGATTACTGAAATGATCTCAGCAGGTCCTTTAATGACAGCAATGAAATGCAGTGGAAAGTTTTTTTTGGGATTAAGTTAATTTTCATGGCAAAGAAGGACTATGCAATTCATCTGATCACTCTTCATAACATTCTGGAGTATATGCAAATTGCTATTATAAAAATTTAAGCAGCAACTTTTCCAATTTCCAATATTTATGTAATTCTCAAAACTTTTGGCCACGACTGTATAGTTATAATGATACAGTATCTCTGACTGTGTGTTACAATCCTATATCCCTCAACCTGGGAAGACCCCTCTGACTGTTCCAGCTACTGGCCTATCAGTCTTTTAAATTCTGATTTCAAAGATTTTCGCCAAATGACTCATCAGTTGCTCGCTACAGCTCCCCTGTGCTCCACCACCTTGAGAAGGGAGTCTTTTGAACTCTGAAAAACATTGTCTATCCTTAGAAGTTCCAATAAAGAAGTTATCCCTTGCCAATTCTGGTCGTGTTTCTGCACCAAGTGATGGCCTTATTCAGGTGGATTTGAAGACTCTTCATCCACCAACTTATTCTAAACATTGGCTATATGTAATGCCACCCATTAAGTCCCTTTATCACCACATCTTTATGTTGTAAGTATTGAGCCTCTCGCAGCTCAGATTAGAGAAAGCCCGAATATAAAAGGAATAAAAGAAATACCAATACGGGATAAATCCTTATTTGGAGATGATGGGCTTTGACCTCTTCTAACCCTGTGGTTTCATGTCCCCATTTACATCAAACCCTTGATCATCATAGGGGACTACCGGGATATAAAATAAGTAATGCCAAGGCAGAAGTGTTACCCATTAATCTACCCCCAGCAACGTAAGCGCCTGTCACGGCGGGGAGCGGGGAAAAACCCCCACCGTGCAATGGAAGTGGCTGCAACGCAAGATAGCAGGGCACAAGGAGCTGGTCACCACCTAAAGTAACCCTGAGCTCTCCCTGGACTCCTAGCGCATGAGCCACCTCAGATGGTAAGGGGGCTCATGCTCACGAACCTAGGACCCTACTATCCCTGTAATGCCCTAGGCCAATCGACAGGGCAGAGACCACCCATTCATCCTACACCACGGATGAAAAGGTGTCTCCAGAGACCCAGTGGCAGACAGGAAGCAAGACCATGGGATAAACAGTATGGCAGGTAAGTTACAGAGCAACATAACTATGCAATCCACACTTACCTGCCGGAGCCAAGATGGAAGGAGGCTCCAGGCTGGGAAACCCACAGTCTTGTCTTCGCTTAAACCCCTCCGGGAAAGCACGCCCCTTGCGGAGCCCAGACAGCACCAGAAAACCTCCATACACCAACCACACCAATACAACATACACCAGGTGGGGGAGGAAAACAGAGACACACCGGAGGGGACACACAGCCAGAGCAAGGAATCAATATAATAAATAAGGGTGACTCACACAAAGACATACCGCCAGGGAGCAGAGCTCCTACTCAGGCAGACAACAAAATAAGACTGACCACAGGCTCCAACACACCATCATATAAAGAGGCCTGAGGTCACACCCACCACACCTAGCAGACACACCTAAATTAACCCAGTGACCACCAAAACGGGGAATGCACCAAATAAAGGAAAGTGTACGTGCAAACAGAAAACTACACGTTGCCCCCGGCAACCAGTCTGCACGCAACAGCCTCACGGTCAAGATAAATTGGCCGTGACAGCGCCTTACAACACACATACCATAATGCTTTACAAATGAAATCCATAAAATATTTACGGACATATATTACCCCTCCTTCTTTGAGCTTTTATCACGCAAATTTTCCACCATCACATAAAGATATGAATCCCCTTTTCAGTAAATGGAAACCTCAGTCTTCACACTTCACTTTGGTCAATTAGCGGCAATTAAGTTGTCTATTCTTCCTCGATTTTTCTATCTCTTCGAAACATTGTCAATCCGTATCCCATCAGGTCGTGTCAGGTCGGCATTCATTAATTTCTTCTGGAATGACGGTTGTCACAGGTTCTCTAAATCAGTTCTGACGGCCGCTAATTCCAATGGCGGTTTAGCCCTCCCGAACATCTCGTTACCCATTTACAACACATAGCCTCTTGGACCATGTTACAGTCTTACAATTGATGGACTGAGGTTGAATGACTTTGGCTCACTCAGCCGATATACCATCTGTTAGTCTTAGGCCCCATGCACAAGACCATATTTTTGGTCCGCATCTGATCTGCATTTTTCGTGGATCGGATGCGGACCCCTTCATGTCAGTGGGGCCACAAAAAGTCCAGACAGCACACCACAAAAGAGATAGAACATGTCCTATTCTTGTCCGTTTTACAGGGTGGGTGAGACGTGTGGAATGGGAAAATGCTTGACGCACATGGCTGGTATCCGTGTTTTGTGGATCTGGTACGGTAGGGAGATTTGGTATACATGTAGGATTAAAAACCAGTTGGCCACCCTTCATTCGCCCCTTGCTCCCTTTATATTTACACCTCACCTGCCCAATAGCACCACTTCTGATATAGCTAACCCCAGATAACAGCTGGTTTATATAGTTTTGCAGATTTGAAGGACCCTTACTCTGATCGTTTACTTTCTTTTCAAGATCCGATATCTAAATATGGGATCCCTCAGTCCTCGGCCTTTTACTACCAACAAATTACTCACTGTTGCCAAACTGTCCTGGGATCCTCAACTCTACCATCCCTGACCTCTTTTGCATTGATTTCTTCAGGAGGTGCTAAGGCTGAAGGCCTTATGTCCAGCATTCTATTGAATGCTCCCGATTACCCTCCAGAGTATAAAAATTTGTGTAGGAAGAGATAGGAGGGTTGGTTGGGTAGGGAGACATCCCCTGACCTATGGAGGGTGGTGGTGTCTCAGGCATTCACAAGCTCTTCATACATAAAGAGAATCAGATTAAATTACTGATGACCCGGTATCACACTCCTGAGATTCTCCAGAAACTCAATCCTGTGATACCCAATGTCTGTTGGAGATGCTAACCTCCTAACGGAACTTTCTACCATATCTTTTGGGAGCGCCCGATCATCACCCCTATTGGAAAGAACTTGCTGAGGGTAGTTTTTGGTTACCCCGTTGATCTGGATCCACTCATACACCTCCTTAATATTTCCCCATCTTGGTCTTAAGAAGTACCGTGCCAAGTAGTTCTTCCACTTGCCAACTACTGCAAAGTGCGTTATTGCCCCTTTTGGGAAACGCGCTGCTCCATCATTGAGATCCAACCTGTACATCCGTGTTAAGGATCTTCATTCATTAGAAATATAATTCTGTTTACTACATTGTAGACCATCTTTTTTGTGCCCTTTCCATGTTCCTTTTTTAAAGTTGGATTTAAAAAAATACCTTTTTCTCTAGAAGCCATGCCTTTCCTAAACAGGACAATATTGTTTTGGCTTTAGGTGCAGCATACTGACACTGAGTGCTAAGATTTAGTTTATTAACAGTAATTACACCCATGTTTCCCCATTGTAGACCCACCCTCTTTTTTCAGGGTATGAATAGCTCACCTATGCCCATTTTGTTCCCCATTCACCCTTGTTATTCATGCCCCCCCTGTCAGGATAAGGCATCATTTATAATATCTGCATCCCTGAATTGCAATATGAAATCCAATGTCTGCAGCCTTTGCAAATAGTTGAAATAGTAATGGTCCCAGATCAGATCCCTCCACCCCACCCATATCATTAGAGTGTCTCTCTACAGGTTTTCGACATCTGGATGTAGCAAAGGATGTGTCTATTCTATCCGCTGACAGCAAGCAGAGATCTTGAAATGAAACATTATAAGTGTCCTAACTATTGTACTCAAAATAAGGAATGAGATTTGTAAAGGGACAGAACCTAGTATTAGCTGAATGCATCCACCAGGTCCAGTTTTTGGGGGGCATACACTGCATCCATTGAAAAAATAGGATTCCCTTGTATCACAAAGGCAGTGCAAAGTTCCTAATTCTTGGGTGCTGTACAGTAGAGGGTCGCCATGAGAGCAGTAGAGGTGGCATTGTTCTTAGTAGTGGCATGCAGAGCCATCCGCCACCATAGTATGAAATGATAATATTGCAGCTGCCAGCAGCCGCCACTAGGGGGAGTTTTTTTAAAAGACAGATTTATGATTGTATTCAATGGGAGCTGTATAACCGCGTATGGGTGCCCCCTATTTGGTGGATGCCCTGTCTATTTTTACTGTATACAGCCTGAAATAGTTTCTTTAGGGTAAATTTCATATTATATACACTATGCATTATCACCTATGCGTCAGATGTATAGAGCTTGGCATATATTGTGCTTACTGTGTAGCTGCCTTGTTCCAGAATATGTGAGTGCATACAACTGCCATGGAACCAGCAGCGTCCACCGCTCCATTCACTGTCTGTGGGACTGACGAGACAGCCAATCGCTGCACTCTGCAAGTCCATAAACAGTGAATAGAGCTGTGGTCATGAATGTGAATGTGTGTGCTATTGCTCCATTAACATTGGAGGGGGGGGCTTTCAGCAATTATACAGTTATCACCCGCCCCATTAATGCTGGTAAGAGCTCAGCATCCCCTGCTTTTGACCATAAGGTAAAATTATAAAATTCTGACTACCTGCAGCAACCACTAGGGGGAGCTTGTGGTCTACAGATAGACCATTTGACTATTAATATTATTATTATTATTATTATTATTATTATTATTATTATTAATCATTGTATCCATGCATTCGCTACAACCCTTAATAGAATTTTCCCAGAATTCTCAGTCTTCTGCTTGGGTCTTCAAGCCTCTGTGTGTCATACCTCTCCTCTTTTAATCTATGTTCATCTTGTTGCCGATCATCATGTTCCTTATTTCTCCTGACCCTGTGCTGTTCCTGGTATTGAAGCTGAGCCTTCAGTCACTGCTGCAATACCAAGCATAACCCGTAGACAGGAGTGGCGCTATTTCTGGAAGAATGCATCCACATTTCTCTAATCCCAAACAACCGATTTAACTCTTCCAACCACTGTTGTCTTCTCCAATGCAGGGTCTTCTCTCCAGAAAGAGATAAAGCTTCAGTTTGTAGCAATATACTTTTATACTTATGTGTATGTGGGTTTTGCTGGATCATCCCTTGGATAGGCCGCGAATACCAGATGGGTAGGGGTCTGACTGCTGGCATCTCCTCCGATCAGCTAACTGAAAAGTCTGGAGCACCGTGTCCGCTTTATTGTTTACCAGGCACAGCGCCATACATTTAGTAGTGGCTATGCCTGGTATTGCAGCTCACTCCCATTCATTTGAATCAGACTGAGCTGTGGAGTACTGCAGTACCGGGCACAGCCACTACTAAATGTATGGCGCTGTTCCTGGTAAACAGTAAAGGGGACACAGCGCAGGCCAGAGCCCTGCAGCCCTATAACTCCGCTGATCGTGAGGGCACTAAAGATAGGCCATCAATATTATATTCCCCTTAAAAGGAGTTTTCTGAGTCCTGTAAAAAATGGTTATGGCCCAAAAATGTAAAAATAATACTTTTGATTATACTTAAAATACTGATTCCGGCACCACCAGTCTCCATACAGTATCAAAATGATTAAAGTAGGTCCCCCTTCATTTGTCTTATACATTTCATCGTGTAGTAAAAACTATTGCCCTCCACTTCAGTACTATGTTCATTCCAAACAACCATAAGTCTAAAAAATAACTATAACTTTGACAAAATTAGTGTTAAATATTACAATTCTGTTTGCCTGCAGCAGCCACTAGGGGGAGCTTAAGAGCTTACTGAAGACTAATCCATCAGTGATTTCAGTCTCCCCCTTGTGGCAGCAGCAGGCAGATTTTTTTCATTGATCCCTAGGGAAATTGGGAAGTCTGAATCAAAAACTGGATCTACCTTTTTGATATTATGAAACTTATCAGCATAAATTTCTACCCAAAACCCAAATGCTGTTGGAGTTACCCTTTAAACGACACTGTTTACCCTAATGTCTGCCACAGCACTGTTAAAATCTATGGCGCCATGCTGGAAATTCCTGGTTATGGAAATCTGAAGCATCAATTGCATTACAGATTGCTGCACCCCGGTTCATTTTGGAAGGCTATGGGATGTGTCCGATCAGTTGGGGTCCGAAGACTGGGACCAGGGGTGCACCACCAATGAGGCCAGGTGAGGCAGCACCAGGTAGGGGCAAGAGGGGGTCAGCGGAAGGGCCATGGGCAATGAGCGCTTTCACTGTGGCAAAGGGGTTAGGTTGAGAAATTGGCAGCAGAAAGGCTATGTGCACCCCCACCAACTGCGAGAACAGGGGTGCTGTGTTCCCCATATGAATAGAGCAGTGGCCGAGCATGCACACTGCCTTTAGTTCATCTCTATAGTACTGCCAAAGAGAAGTTGCAGTATTCATATAGGATGGACCCCCATTCTCATGCCTGCTGATGACCCCCAATGATTAGACACTTATCCCCCCCTAGGTTTAAATTTTTTAATAATTTAACATAACCTCTGTAAATAAAACATGGCTGCTTCCTTCCATGGGCGGTGTGTGGTCCCTGGGACAAACTGCAATACCAGATACAACCCATGGACAAGGGTGGCGCCGTTTTTCTTTTTCTTTTTTCTAAACTCTCAAACCCTTTAAATTTTTTAAAGGATCTGTTTTGAAAACAAAAAAAAATATTTAGATGAGAAATAAGTTAGATGTATTTCGGATGCTCAGACTATATTTCCGCTCCAATGTAAATCACTTAATATCGTGAACTCGCTGCCTCCGTCCATACGTCTTTCTGCTGCTTCGGGGAAATGTGTACAGTTCCGAGCCTAATGCCCAGTATAATGTCTATTTTATATCCATTTCTCCTGTAGTCACTTCTGGAAAAGAGGCTTTTCAAGAGGTTAATTGATAACTTATCTTGCATTGGCTTTTTGGCAGTAATGTAATTTAGTGCTGCAATTAGATCAGTTCAGTGGCTTCATTCAGTACAATGGGGGCAATGAAAGGAAAATTCCGTCCTCATTGGAAACATTGTGTCATCTCACAAAAGGCCAGTTTGTTAAATTGACTTTTTCAGATTTGTAACATATGTCGCCGAGTGGCGAGATTTAATGAAAGTGAATCAGAATGAAGCAGCAAATGGAGGAATTATGATGTGGAATATCAATGGGCGGCTGATGACGGATGATGGGATGAGCTCAGTTAAACACTCTATCCATGGTCTATGGAAATTATGTATTTATGATAAAGAAAAAGGGGGGAGGGGGGGTAGTAGCCGTAGCATCCAATCAGATCACAGATTTCTATTTTCTATCCTGGGCTCCAATCTGGTTGGTGTAACTTTCCATTGCATGATATATGGCGCTCTTTTAACTGAAGTTTATACGGGTTGTCCCATGAAATATAGTCTACATTTTTCAAACCAGCCCCTGGAGATGAACACTTTTGAAAGTGCATGTAATTAAAAATCTTGTATAGCCACTGAGTAGTCCAATAAAATGGCAGCAGCCCGCTGGTCAATATCAGTATAGCACTCACATTAAAATGCAATGCACTATAGGGATAGTGCATTGTATTTTAAAAGCGATCACAAGATCGCCTGTTATAGTCTCCTTGCAGGACTATTAAGTGGTTAAAAAAAAGTAAAAAAATAAAAACAATGAAAAAAAAATCAATAAAAAAATTGCTAAAATAAAATCTCCCCCACATGTTTGGTATTTCCGCGTCCGTAACATCGTGCACTACACAAATATCATATAAATTATCCCCTATGGTGAACGCCATTAAAAAAAAAAAAAAATGACAGAATTGCTCATTTATTCTTAGTCGCCACAATAGCAAGCGATCAAAAAGTGTTATTTACCCCAAAATGATACCAATGAAAAAGTCATCCAGCAAAAATCAAGCCCTAGAAAAAAAAAAAAATAAGTTATGGGTCTAGGGATGCGGCAATACCAAAAAGATTTTATTCTTTTTAAAAGAAGGGATTTTTGATAGTCGTAAAACGAAAAAAAAATATATATATATAAGTATTTGGTATCGCTGTAATTGTACTGACCCAGAGAACGAAGATGTTATGTTATATATGCCAAAAAATGAACGCTACGCAATTTATAATGTAAAAACTCACTGGCTGTATTGCTATTATTTCACAAGAAAGAGTTAATAAAAGTTCATCAGAAAGTTATGTGTGCCCCAAAATGGCACCATTAAAAACTACAACTTGTCCCACAAAAAACAAGCCCCCATACAGCTACATAGACGGAAAAGTGAAGAAGTTATAGCTCTTGGAAGGCGACAAATGAAAAAAGGAAGGAAAACGCTTGATCAGTAAGGCCCAAAACAGGCCGGTCACTAACGGGTTAAGCTGGCCATACAGATTAAATAATGTTAGCCGAACCCACCTATTTTGGCAGGACCTGCCCACCGTCTAATTTTTTATTGAGGCCTCACAGCTCATCTCCAAATGCAGATTTCATTGTTTTCAATGTGGCCTTCAAGGGCCAAGAGCCACACTCTACCCTTTACCAAAAAGGAAGAGGTGGCTGGCAAGTAGACCTCTCTATTAGCTCAACACCCTGTGGCAGGGGGCCTTAACATTACTAGAGGGGAATCTTCTGGAAAGTGGTTACATGGAACATCTCTTGCTCTGGAGGACCTGTCCTGCCCTGTATTATGTCAACAACCCATTGATATGAACGGACACTATGTAATACTTCATTTCTCCTGTGGTGGCGCTGAAGAGAAACTGAACACTTACTGCCAGGGTTCCCCACAGATTACAGCCGATCACTGAGGATCAGGGCAACACTTTGTGATCTGCTTATTGTCATGGGAAAAAAATAAGGATCGGACAGATCCCAGTGGACAACCCCTTTAAGCTCTCTTGGCATTATGGGGCTTCAAGGCCTTTCAGCTTGAGACAATATCATCCAGTTGTAAATGCTACAATTATAGTGACGTCCCAAAAAATATTTTAAGTGGAATTCATCGGAAATGATCATTTTGTCATCATAAGATATGGGAACACTGGTCATTCTTAGAAAGACCATCATCTCTCAGTTGGCTTGACCGCTCTGTTGGCATGTTAATGTCAATTTTAACTCTTTGTAGTTCTTATTGTACTTGATATAAGCCTATTGTATTGGCACAGAATGTAGACCATTAAAATGGCCATAAAATCGAGTCATTCAGGAGGCCATGAATAGAACCTGCCATATACAGGGTCTGTAGTACTCATTGCATTATGTTACGTGAGGACAGGGCTCGAAAATTTACCAATGGCTTGTTTGATAACATGGTGCAAATTGATATTTTGTATCCTACAACCAATTGGATTCATGTGTTTAGAGGTCTAATAGTGAGTGACTAGTGGTACCCAACTGGTGGAGCCACAGGGTGGAGACCTTTGGTCTACTCTCCTTTACCATTGCTTGCTATAGGTTTGGCCATTGACCCCATCCATGTATCATGTTATTAAAATGTATCCATTTACTATATATCCACAATGAAGGAAGACGCGTGGTGAGGATGAGTCAACATTCGGCTCCATGAGGTCTTCGGTCGTTGTGTTAGTGAATGGATCCGCTGCTTTCTTACCACCTATGGTTGTGTATAGGTGATAGGTACACGACTTATTCTGCTCTTTTTACAATTGCATGGAATGCTGTTTTGACTTGCAATGCCTACATGATACAAGATATTGCATTTTTTTAACCCAAGGGGACTAGCAGTTTTTATTTTTTTGCATGTGCTTTCCCCTAGACTCTGGCTGCGCTAACAAGAAATTCAATAAATCTGCTTCCAAACCATCTTGCACAAGCTTTGCATGTCCAGTCTGGTCCTGAGGAGATTAACAAGCGAATAGAACACACCATCGACTTGCGGAGTGGAGATAAGTTGAGAAGAGAGCATATCAAGCCTTTCTCACTGATGTTTAAAGACTCCAGCCTGGAGCATAAGGTAGCTGAGTCTCGGTAGCAAGATTATATCGTCTATGTAACGGGTCTTTATGAAAAAAAAATATATATTTATAATATTTTGTAAAAATAAATTCCATGTTGTTACAAAGTGTCTAAAGCTTAGCCCCACCTTTTAAAGTGAACCCACTAGCACTTTAAATGAGTTCATCAGCATGAAGGTATACCAGTGAGAATAATCACATTCTCACTAAACAGCCCTTCAGATTACCAAACAGGGGGGGCTGAAAATAAAGCACTTCCTGTCACATGATCCCTCAAGTGCTAAAACGGATCAGCTGAATTACACATAACTGCAAAGTAATAGGCTACATTATGTGATTCTTTTTGGAGCTGTGGATTGGCCAGAGAGGGATCATGTGACTTCATGTGACTCCATAGGAGCAGGAAGTAATTGATTTTCTGCCCCTACTGTGGGGGGCTTTTTAGTGCATGCGGTAGTATAATTGTTTAGGACGTCCCACTGATGAACTAATTTAAAGTGACAGATTCTCTTTCAATCTGCAAAGAATGTTCTGATAGACATTTGTTCTATTTGTCTAGAATTACTTGATATTCTCCATTCATATCCAAAGCTGGTTTCAAAATTTTGTTGGTTGAACTTAAAAGGGTTGTCTGAGATTTTGATGTTGGTGGCCTATCCTCAGAATAGGGCATCAGTATCAGATTGGTGGGCATCCGACTCCCGTCATCCCTGCCGATCAGCTGCTTGAAGAGACTGCGGCCCACCAGTGAGCGCTGCAGCCTCTACCTAAGCCAGTGACATCACGTTTATCCATTCAAGTGAATGGGGCTGATCTGCAATATCACTCACAGCCTCTAACAAATGGACAACGCTGTGCTTGGTTAGCTGACAGGAGTGCCGCAGCGGGTGGTGGGAGTCTGACCCCCTATAATCTGATATAGACATCAGTATAGAAGACCCGGAAAGCCCCTGCAGTCATATCAGAAATGCCTCATTTACCATTTGTGAAGGGGTCATTGGACTTTCTTATGTGGGTGGGTGGTTCATGTTTCCTGGTGGCTTGAGTTAAATACTGTAACGTAACATGAATTTAAAAAGATTTGAGAATAATTAGGCTTACACAGGCTAAGTGAATAAATATATTTACAAATTGTGATCAAATATATGATAAAACAGAGAAATCACATACAGAATAATAAAAAGTAAATAAATATCACTAGCCTGAATATGCAACATGCAATATGGGGTGGCACTCCGGTCGCCGTGTTGTAGCACATGGACGACACCCCAGGGTGTACAAGAGATAGGGCAAATCAATACTTACATCCTACCTAGAATGAAGTCTTCAATGGAGTGCCCTGAGTGAATGTGTGTCACAAAGTTTAAACCTTTTATCCCCTCCTCCAGTGTGCAGCACACATGCCTCTGAGATCACTCAGGAATATTGTCTTATCAGCACAATGGGGGATGGGTACTACATTACAAGGCACATCATTACACAGAATGGTAATAATAAAAGGGAACAAAATTAAAGGAACAGAACCAATCAGTACCATTATCCTTACAATACAAATACATAAGGATATATGAGCTCCCACAATGCATTGCTGTCTGGTCAAAGGAAACCAGTAAAATTTTGAATGCAACTCTCATTGTGACAGGGGTATAAAACATAGGAAACTCGCGATCAGTAAAGTCTGCAACTATTTTTTGTAGATTTAAATTGAGAAAATGTTGTTCGAAGGGGGAGTTTATATGTGGTTCCTGCTATCCTCTAACAGGTTCACCCTAAGGCAGCAGGTTGACATATGATAGTTTGCGGTTTCTTCAAAGATCTAAAGGGACACACCAGTGTAGTTATATATTATGTTATGCTTAGGGCAGGGGGCGGAGCATGACACCGATTCATAGAATATCAAAGAGGGAATCCCTGTCATGCCCCGCCTGCTCAGGCCCTGCCCTTGTGCATACAACAGTGTCAGTTTTGCCCTTTAATTTTTTAAGAATATTGAATACATGAATTTGTGATACTTTAGGAAGATTTTCTCTGTAATTGGTTGCTTTGTGATATGTGACAACTCAAGGACAAAGGACACTCATTTGATGACAGCGAGGTTTGCATCTTGAACACAAAGGAGGACTGGCTCGAATAGCGGTGGAGGGGTACGACATCTATTGTCTGCAACTTATAATGCTGTTCTAACACTTCTACCAAGGCAGTTTAATCACATCTAACAGCTTTATAGTGTGAAAAGCCCTTTAAGGGAACCTGTCAGCTGCCTGATCTACTGGCAGAGTGTTAAAGCAGGAGGAGCTGAGCAGATGGATATATAGCTTTGTGGGTAAATATTCAGTATAACGTGCAACTTATTGATTGAATCTCTGCTTTTTGTATCCTTAGGAGTCCAGTGGGCGGTCCTATCAGTGATTGACATGTTTTTATGCGCAGGGAAGGCTGTCAGTCAGTGATAGGACTGCCCACTGAGCTCCTAAGCAAAGAAAGAGCAGAGATTCAGTAAAATCTTTTCCCATAAAGCTATATATCAATCTGTTCAGCTCCTCCTGCTCTATAACATACCGCCACCGGACTGCTCTGTATTTTTATGGTGACAGGTCTCTTTGGCAACATTTGTTGCTTATGAGTTGTAGAACATGGGTGGATGATATATAAAGACTGAGGGAGGGGGATATTCTTATAATTTATAATGTACAGGCTGTGAGGGGGATGATATATGATATACAGACGGGGGAGATGATACTGTATATATGCAACAGGCGCCTCCCCCAGGGCCCTCTATAACACGACCCAGGTGTTAGAATGCCGAGTGGTATAGTGCAGCCTAAAATGTCTCTTTATGTGTTTAACGGTGCTCCTGCCTGGATACGACTGGACCCCAGGCTTTGGGGGGAATAATTGAGGGATAAAAGAATAACTGGAGTCCAGACCTTGAGATGAGGCTCAAAGGCAGCTTTACTTTGTATAAACGTTCTCCAAAACGGTTTACAGGCTTTGTCTTGGTTCCAGCAGGCTTTAGCATTAAAACTGGCAGGCAAACTCCACTCTGCTTTATCTGTTTCTCTCTGACTCTGCTGTACTGACGGCCTGGCTGTATAAATCAGCTTCTTCTGTATGCTGCACTTCACTTTGTCTGACTCTAGGCTATGCCAGGGAACTTTCCTCCTGGCTCCTGAGGCTTCAAGCTTTGGCCTTCATGGCCAGAAGAGCTTATGGTGCTCTGGCTGGAGTGGGCATGTCCAGCAGAGACGTGCCCCGGCACACCGTTCCCCTAGCAGGGAGTAAACTAGACTGACTAGAACTTCTGCCCCGCCCTTCCTGCAGGAAGTAGGGGGGGGGAGGGGTTAGAATGGAATGGAAGGTTCCATTCTATCTAAATATAGCTCTTCCGTGTTTGCTGACACCTGCTGGTGAACCAGGCACATTACACGGACAGTTACATAACATTAGAAATGCACAGTGTGGAGGACCTGGAATAAATGCATAAGATGACATGAGGTTAGACCAATAAAGACAGTAGCAAGGTGTAGAAGTGGTAACACCACTCTGGGGTGTTACATATACAGACTTAGGGGGGATTGCGATAATGTACAATTTACAGGCTGAGGGGAGGGATGATATATAATATACAGACTGGGGGGTGATATTTACAGACTGGAGGAGGGGGAGAATCTATAATATATATCATCCCCCCAACCTGTATATTTTATAACATATAGGCAGGAGAGGAGATATGATATACAGTCTGGGAGTGATGCTATAATATAAAATATACAGGTTGGGGGGATGGCATATATGATATACAGGCTGGGGGTGAGATTATATATAATATGAAGGCTGAAGGGGATGATATAATATTGAGTTTAACCTGTAAAATATTTAGATCATTATTTGGGTCCGTATCATTTTCTACGCCAATTTCAGGAAGCTGTCTTACATCTCGGAAGCTGACCAACATTTAGAAGCGCTGGTGGATCCGCCGAAGTTATGAAGAGACCGGCGCCGCTTCATAACTCCGGCGGATCCACCGCCAGCACAGGGGCTTACTAAGACCGGCGTCTAAAACACTGGTCTTAATAAATGACCCCCTTAATCAGTAAAAAATAAAGAAAACAAGGGAAGAATTGCAGTTTTTTTTATCTTGTAGTCTTCAAAAATTGAATAAAAAGTTACGGTAAAATTGTATATACCCCCAAAAAAAAATTGTTTGCCCATGAAAAGATGATGGAATTGCTGTGTCTAATCTCCCTATAAATCTTAGAATAAAAGTTAATCAATATTTTATGTGTTCCCCCAAAATTGTGCCACTGAAAAAACAAACCATCCCACAAAAAACAAGTCCTCTTACTGTTATTGTTACAGTAGTGGGTGTGGACACACTGTACCAACCAACCTCCTGAGATAGGCGCGGTGTGGTTGTTGGCTGACCCACGGGGGTCAGAGACACCAGTGTGCATCACTGAGGAGTCAGTCAAAAGATGTCATCTGAATACGGGCCGAAGTCAGAGCAGTCAGAGTATTAGCGTAAAGAGCAGTACGAGGAACAGGCAATGGTCAGGGCTGCGGGTGTGGAGTCAGAGTCGATTTTCAGGCAGGAGTTTAGTACATGGGTAGTCAGACAGGATATAGCACCTTCACTGATAATACTAGACACTAGAAATCTAAAGCTCAGGCATCCTTCTAAAGGGGAGGACAGTTGAAATACCCAGGGAACACCAGCCATTGGCTGGCTACACATTTGAATAGGTGCATGCTTGCCAATTAAGAAGCCGAGAGCAAGAACTCGTGCCCTAGGGAAGCGGCAAAGAGACCTACACAGAAGACATGCAGGCCACAGCCTACTGGGACATTCAGCTGTGCCGACAGCCAGAGTTGCTGCTAACAGAAGAGACTAGGTGAGTAGCTTGGCATCCGTGCCCACCAGAGAGAGCAGTGGCAGGCACAGACCACCAGCACAGCAGTACCCCCCCCCCCCCCCTTCCCCCTTGCTTTTGCTGGACTTTTGCATGACTTTACCACGTTCTTCAGGACCAAAGCCTTTCCAATCCAATAAGAAGTAAGATTTGCCTCTGATCATCTTCATACCCAGGATGCTCCTGAGTTCTCTCCAAGCTGATTGGAGAGGCGGTAGACATGGAACCTCTTGAGAACTCGTTGAGAACCACAGGTTTAAGAAGTGAGACAGGAAAGGAATTGGGTACACGCAGAGAGGCCAGAAGCCGTAATTTGTAGTGTACAGGACTCAGTCTTTTTATGACCAGAATGGTCCTATAAAACAAGGAGCCAGCTTGTTAGAAGGCACTTGAAGCTTGATATATTTAGAACCATTCTTTGTCACCTGGAGAAAACTGGGGAGGAGAACGACATTTACGATCAGCAAACCTTTTCATCCAAATAGTGGTTCTTTCCAGTGCGGTTTTGATCTCGTGCTAGACCTTGGAAAAACTCTCAACTTAAGAGTCTTCTGTGGGAACTCCAGAAGGTAACTTGACAGCAATAGGAATTTTGAGTTGGTAGCCATAAACAATTATAAAGAAGACTTGCCTGTGAACTCTCTGACATGATTCTTATAAAAAAAAAAACTCTGCCCATGGAAGCAGATCAGCCCAATCACCGTGGTGTGCATTGGCAAAATGGCAGAGGTAGTTAGTTGAGATCTGATTGATACGGTCAACCTGTCCATTAGACTAGGGTTGGTGTGCGGAAGAGAAGTCCAGGGTTTCTTCCAGAAGTTTACAGATGGCTTTCTAGAACTTAGAGGTGAGCTGAACTCCTCTATGGGACAAGATATGCAGCAGAAATCCATGGAGCCAGAAGATGTGATCAATAAACATCTTTGCTACTGATTGGAAGAGGCTAAACCGGACATGGGAACAAAATTAACAATTTTTGAAAATCGATCCTCTACCACTAAAATGACTGTGCATCTAGAGCAGGGATGGGCAAACTGCGGCTCTCCAGCTTTTGTAAAACTACAAATCCCATCATTCCCAGTCTGCCTACAGCTATCAGCCTACAGCAGGGCATGATGGGATTTGTAGTTTTACAACAGCTGGAGAGCCGCAGTTTGCCCATCCCTGATCTAGAGGATGCATCTGTAATAAAGTTCATAGCTATGTGCTGTCATGGAGCAATGGGAAAAGAAGACCAGCGGGTTTTTACTTCGGAGTCTTATTCTGGATGCACGTGGTGCACGCAGGAATGAAATTCTGGATATCTTCGAACATGGACAGCGACCAATAATAACTAGAGATTAAATTAGCAGTTTTATGTTGACCAGGATGCCGGATACCTTGGAACGATGCCCCAAAGATAAAACGAGTTTCCTCTTGGACTCTAGTACAAAGATTTTACCAGGGGAATGTCTCTCAATGTACTGGAGCCACAGACACGATTTTGGCAGGATCGATCATGTGTTGCAGTTTTTCCTCTTGGTCAGTCGGCTCAAAGGAACTCGATAGGGTGTCAACTTTAACACTTTTGTCTGCAGAACAGAAAAGAAGAAGAATATCAAAGTCTTTGTGCTGCAGATACTTAAAACTTTTGTGATCAGTAAAATCACTAACTAGCTCCCTCCAAAAGATAATGTCACTCTTCCAGAGCCATTTTGATGTCCAAAAGTTCTCTGTTACCTATTGAGTAGTTTTGTTCTGAAGTTGAGAAGGACTTGGGAAAAAACACATGTCACCATCTTGCCTGAAGAAACATTTTGCATTAGAACGGCCCCAGCTCCTGTGGATGCTGTGTCTACATCCAAAAATAACTACTTGGTAGTATCTGGGCAGTGAAGGACTGGAGCAGAAGAGAAGGCTTGCTTCAGGGTCTGAAAGGCGGATGCCATTTCTTGGCATCAACTCTCTTGCGAGTCAGAGCAGAAATAGATGTCAACCAGGTAGAAAAGTGGGTTATGAACTGTCTATAGTTTGTGAAAGTATTGGACCCCGCACAAATCAGATGGGCGAGGCCAGTTGAACATGGCGGACAACTTCTCTGAGTCCATTTGTGGGCCTCGATCAGAAGTTATGAAGCCAAGGAAGAGGGGGGGGAGTTCTTTCAAAGACACATTGTTCAAATTGTGCATAAAGTCTGTTTTGTCTTAACCGCTAAAGTACTGTTCAAGCCCTCCCATCCATAGTTGTCACCAGCAGGGATCTCTCAAGTCATTACGCAAGAACCTGATATTGGTTCACCAGAGCCTGGTCCAGAATAACATCTCGCTGAAACGGAATCCAAGAAGTCTGAAAAGGTGAACCAGGTACCAACAAACGTTAAACTCACTGGCAAAGTCAATCTTTGAGAGGACTGATCTTCACACAGGGCCGCTTCTCTACTATCGACACTACGCTCTGCAGTTTTTCAGCTTCAGAGGACAGCTGCAGGCGTCAGAGTAGCTTGGCGGGAGGACACATTATGTAAATATGCCAGTATTTGATCCTGGCAATCACGTTACTGAGCTACCTTTTGAAATAGCTCAGGCAGTCCCATACAGGGTGGGCCAGTGAGGTCCATAGCCTAAGCTTACCGGTCTGACTGTGGGCTAACTCTAAGGGCTTTATCCTGTCAGTCCCTGGGTAGCCCTTTAACGCCTGTACAGGGATCTGGACCTCGTTGCAGGGGAGCCACCCGGCCAGTACCTCCTGAGATAGTCCTGGTGTGGTTGCCGGCTGACCTACAGGAGTCAAAGACACTAGCGTGCTGAGTAGTCTGAATACAGGCCAAAGTCAGGGCAGGTAAAGTATTAGCATAACCAGAAGACAGATCTGAGGTCAGGGCAGGTAAAGTATTAGCATAACCAGAAGACAGATCTGAGGTCAGGGCAGGCAGCTAAGGAGCGATATGAGGAACAGGGCAGGCGGTGTGGAGTCAGTCGGTTGTCACAGGTAGTCAGGATATAGCACCTTCGCTGGAATACGAGACACTAGAAACCTAAAGCTCAGGCACCCTTCTACAAGGCAGTATGGAAGGTGTGTGTCAGTTTCTGTAATACCAGGATTTTACTGCAACTTGCGGGTGACAAATGTCGCTATTAGGGGTCCTAATCTTATACTGCTGATTATGTCTGTACAAAAGCTTATAGCAGTAGAAATCTTATTGCATGGTGCAATGTGATCTGAAGCTAGTGGGGCACACTAATAGGGGGTATGTAGCAATGAAATTACATTATAACAAGCACCATAATGCACAAAAATATAACTTAAAAAATGTAAGTTATATGTAGCTCAAAATGGAGCAAAAATGTATGATATATTCGGTCTGATTGCCAGATGTAAACCAAGCCGTAGTCTTTATTATAACCCAAATAAATTGACAACTCGGTAGGGAAGTCTTCCAGGCAAAACAACAATTACTCCACAGGAGGCTTGAAATTGCAGCCTTCCAACGCAGACTTCCAAATACCACGTACGTTCGTCTGTACCTTAACAATTTAAGTGGAGAGTTTGCTCAGTTGCATTTCCTCAAATGACATTTTAATGGATTTAGTTTTGTTCCATCGTACATCTTTATAAAGGGTGTAGCAGCCTCAGGAAAATGATAAAACTTTCTTTCTTCCTGTTGCCACCACTAGGAGGATCTCAGTGCTTGAGGAAGAGCATAAGTTTTAGTTAATATATCTATATTCAAAAATGGTTAGGCACACCTGCATCTGGACATAACATGGATTCAATAGTGTTGATAAAACCTTTATTAAAAATAACAAAAAATGAATTAAAATATATCCCCCCATAAAATATATACAATTGATATTACATAATATAAGACACAGATCTTATCTTATATCTGTGGTACCCAGGAGCCAACCACCTGAAATAAAATTAACACGATGTGACCTGATGATACTTACTTGACTGTGTGCCTTGATGGATCCGCAATCAAATTGCTGACCGCAATAGGTATAGGTCGTTATAACTTATATTGTAATAATTGTATTCGATTGGCTATTGATAGCACATATAAAATTATGATCACGCAGGTGTTAAGAAAGCCATTGGTAGCACGTGCAAGATTATCATCGCACAAGTAATAATGCAATGGTAGCGCATGTACGATTATAATCACACAGGTGATAATGCAATAATATATTTTGTATTTACATTCCTGACCAACAACCTACTGCCATTCAACTAAACACAAATCCAAACCGCACCGACGATCCTCACTTCGCTACGGGAAAAGGTAAGTGCACAGAGTCTCTTTAGTATGTTTTAACTATATCACATTTATGTCTTGTGACAGTCAATTCAACTAAAGACGATCGGTATATAAATAGTATTACAATATTGCAGTGATCCTACTAGTTGATGAATATAGCAATGTCAGTTGTTTGGGCTTCCATACACTGCGTGGTAATCTGTTCGTTGTTCTCTATATTTAGTAGAGGAAGAAGCAGTCCTAACAGTAGTGCTTGTCGGAGGGGTATTGTTAGTTGATCGCAACGTTCTGGAATGGCTTGCACATACAGTACAGACCAAAAGTTTGGACACACCTCATTCAAAGAGTTTTCTTTATTTTCATGACTATGAAGGCATCAAAACTATGAATTAACACATGTGGAATTTTATATATAACAAAAGTGTGAAACAACTGAAAATATGTCATATTCTAGGTTCTTCAAAGTAGCCACCTTTTGCTTTGATTACTGCTTTGCACACTCTTGGCATTCTCTTGATGAGCTTCAAGAGGTAGTCCCCTGAAATAGTCTTCCAACAGTCTTGAAGGAGTTCCCAGAGATGCTTAGCACTTGTTGGCCCTTTTGCCTTCACTCTGCGGTCCAGCTCACCCCAAACCATCTCGATTGGGTTCAGGTCCGGTGACTGTGGAGGCCAGGTCATCTGGCGCAGCACCCCATCACTCTCCTTCATGGTCAAATAGCCCTTACTTTCAAAGAGTTTGCCAATTTTTCGGCTGACTGACTGACCTTAATTTCTTAAAGTAATGATGGCCACTCGTTTTTCTTTATTAACTGCTTTTTTCTTGCCATAATACAAATTCTAACAGTCTATTCAGTAGGACTATCAGCTGTGTATCCACCTGACTTCTCCTCAACGCAACTGATGGTCCCAACCCCATTTATAAGGCAAGAAATCCCACTTATTAAACCTGACAGGGCACACCTGTGAAGCGAAAACCATTTCAGGGGACTACCTCTTGAAGCTCATCAAGAGAATGCCAAGAGTGTGCAAAGCAGTAATCAAAGCAAAAGGTGGCTACTTTGAAGAACCTAGAATATGACATATTTTCAGTTGTTTCACACTTGTTTGTTATGTTCATAATTTCACATGTGTTAATTCATAGTTTTGATGCCTTCATAGTTATGAAAATAAAGAAAACTCTTTGAATGAGAAGGTGTGTCCAAACTTTTGGTCTGTACTGTATATATAACTACACAATATGTAATCCACTATAAATACCTTAGTTTAAAACGTTAACAGTTCAATTGCAAATTTGCAATGTCTATTGCGGTATACATTATTGCATTATCACCTGTGTGATTATAATCGTACATGCGCTACCATTGCATTATTACTTGTGCGATGATAATCTTGCACTTGCTACCAATGGCTTTCTGAACACCTGCGTGATCATAATTTTATACGTGCTATCAATAGCCAATCGAATACAATTATTACAATATAAGTTATAACGACCTATACCTATTGCGGTCAGCAATTTGATTGCGGATCCATCAAGGCACACAATCAAGTAAGCATCATCAGGTCACACTGCCATTGGTGACATTGTGTTCATTTTTATTTCAGGTGGTTGGTCTGTACCCACAGGAGGACCATTGATTATAAGATCTGTGTTTTATATTATGTAATATCAATTGTATATATTTTTTGGGGGATATATTTTAATTAATTTTGTTATTTTGAATAAAATGTTTTATCAACACTATTGAATCCATGTTATGTCCAGATGCAGGTGTGCCTAACCATTTTCGAATATAGATATATTTACGTTTAGACTGGGTGAGTCCATTGGCTAGAGCACCCACTCCTTATCAGTTAGCGGGTGAGCCACCGCATACATTTAGTAATTCTAATAATTTTTAGTAAAGGGCTCAATACGGTGTAAAAAAATATAGGGGTCATTTATTAATAAGCCAGTGTGCTGGCGGAGCATCCGCTGAAATTATGAAGAGGCACCGGTGTATCCAGAGCCAGTCTAACTGCAAGAAAGCTCCCTTGCTGGATTACATTTAGACCATTTTCTACACCTAAAACTGGTGTAGAAAATGATAAATGAGACGTGTCTGCCGGCCCACCCCCTTCCCTGCACCAGGCCTACTTTTCTAGAACCGGCGTGAGCGGGGAAAAGTCACAGATTGCAGCACAATCTGTGCCAGAAATGTGCCTAATATAGGTGTATTTCTGAATAGATCAAAACCCTTACCAATTCCCCACTGTCGCTATTCTGCACTTTTTGGTATGGCAGATCTGTGAGTATGGCTTCCTTTATGGCGGGGATCTGTGAGTATGGCTTTTTTTTATGGCAGAGCATCTGTGAGTATGGCTTTCTTTATGCTGGGAGATCTGTGGGAATGGGTTCTTTCATGGTGGAGGATCTGTGAGTATGGCTTCCTTCATGGTCGGAGATCTGTGAGTATGGCTTCATTCATGGTCTGAGATCTGTGAGTATGGCTTCCTTCATGGTCGGAGATCTGTGAGTATGGCTTCATTCATGGTGGAGGATCTGTCAGTATGGCTTCTTTCATGGCAGCAGATCTGTGAGTATGGCTTCATTCATGGTCTGAGATCTGTGAGTATGGCTTCATTCATGGTCTGAGATCTGTGAGTATGGCTTCTTTCATGGTGGAGGATCTGTCAGTATGGCTTCTTTCATGGCAGCAGATCTGTGAGTATGGCTTCATTTATGGCAGGGGATCTGTGGGAATGGCTTCCTTTATGGCAGGGGATCTGTTAGTATGGCTTGCTTTATGGCTTGATCTGTGAATATGGCTTCCTTTAAGCTGGGGATCTGAGAGTATGGCTTTCTTTATGGCGGGGATCTGTGAGTATGGCTTCCTTTATGGCAGAGGATCTGTGGGAATGGCTTCTTTTATGGCGGGAGATCTGTGAGTATGGCTTCCTTTATGGCAGTGGATCTGTGGGAATGGCTTCTTTCATCGCAGCAAATCTGTGAGTATGGCTTCCTTTATGGCGGGGATCTGTGAGTATGGCTTCCTTTATGGCGGGGATCTGTGAGTATGGCTTCCTTTATGCTGGGGATCTGTGAGTATGGCTTCCTTTATGGTGGGGATCTGTGATTATGGCTTCCTTTATAGTGGGGATCTGTGAGTATGGCTTCCTTTATGGCGGGGATCTGTGAGTATGGCTTCCTTTATGCTGGGGATCTGTGAGTATGGCTTCCTTTATGTTGGGGGTCTGTGATTATGGCATCCTTTATAGCGTGGGATCTGCGATTATGGCTTCCTTTGTGGTGGGGATCTGCGATTATGGCTTCCTTTATAGTGGGGATCTGTGAGTATGGCTTCCTTATGGTGGGGATCTCCGAGTATGGCTTCCTTTATGGTACGGGAATCAGTGATTATGGCTTCCTTTATGGCAGGGATCTGCAAGTACTGTATGGCTTCCTTTATAGTACGGGAATCTGTGATTATGGCTTCCTTTATTGCAGGGATCTGTGAGTATGGCTGCTTTCATGGTGGGTATCTGTGAGTATGGTTTCCTTTATGGCAGGGATCTCTGAGTATGGCTTCCTTTATTGTACGGGAATATGTGAGTGTGGCTTCCTTTTGTCAGGGGTCCTGGGGTTTGGGTCCTTGACGATGTGATTTTAAAGGCTTAGGATTGTGTATATTGTTATCCCAGAAAACGTCTTTCAGTGATCAATTATCATATACCACTGCTGATTTTATTGGGACAACGGCTTTAAGCAGCAGTAAAAAAAAGTCCTATTTCTTTACTTTGTTTATTATAGAAGCAAAATGTTTTACCTCTTTATGATTAACCCCAGTAGAAATGGCCTGTGTCCCTCTGACTTTCATGATCCATACTTATGGCCCCAAAACAGCCAGCTCAGCACACAGTGAGGCGGTAGACCCACTCCGGGGGCTGATTACAGTGTTTTCTGGAGCGCTCCGGTGCATATCTACCGATGCGGAATAATGGCTGAAACTCCTCAATGATTATAAATAAATATAACACTCTGTAAATTTTCCTCCAGTAATAATAGGTTGGGGGATGACTTCTGCTTTCCCATTATAGTATTTTTTTTCCATATTATAAACTGAAGTTGAAAAGGCTAAAAAAAAATTTACTTCCCCTTTAAAAATGTTCCCTTAGTGATGTATGTCCCTTACTATTATTATCATCATATTTTTAATAATAATTAAATGGGTTTTGTATCCCTTAAAAGTCATGTTTTGCATGAAAGTGGTAAAAGATTTTTTGCAGAATTAGGCTCTGTTCACACTTCAGTTATTTGGTGAGTTATTTCCATCAGTTATTGTGAGTCAAAACCAGTAATGAAGCCTACACAGAGATCAGATAGAGTAAAGATTTGTACCTATTGTGTGTTTTTGACCCGCACCTGGTTTTGGCTCACAATAAAGCCTTTTCTCACGGGCGTCGCGTGTGAGGGCCGGATAGGATGCAGGTGTTTCACGTGAAAATGCGCGAGTGCACGCGTGTGAGAAAAATCGGCATGTTTGGTACCCAGACCCGAACCCGGACTTCTTCACAGAAGTTCGGGAAGTTCGGGTTTGGGTCAGGTGTGGTGTAAATTTTATTATTTTCCCTTATAACATGGTTATAAGGGAAAATAATAGCGTTCTTAATCAGAATGCTTAGTAAAATAGGGATGGGGTGAGGGGTTAAAAAAAATATATATTAACTCACCTTATCCACTTGTTCTCGCTGCCCGGCTCATCTTCTGTCTTCTTCTTTGATGACCTGGGAGGAAAAGGACCTTTAGTGACGCCACTGTGCTCATCACATGGTCCATCAGATGTTCCATCACCATGGTGGTGGATCATGTGATGGACCATGTGATGAGTGCAGTGACGTCATCAAAGGTCCTTTTCCTCCCAGGTCATCAAAGAAGAAGAAAGAAGAGAAGCCGGGCTGCGCGACCAAGTGGATGAGTTTTTTAACCCCTCCAGCGCTATTGTACTATGCATCCTGTATTAAGAATGCTATTATTTTCCCTTATAACCCTGTTATAAGGGAAAATAATAAAGATAGGGTCCCCATCCCGTTCGTCACTTAGCAACCATGCGTGAAAATCGCACCGCATCCGCGATTGCTTGCGATTTTCACGCAGCCCCATTCACTTCTATGCGGCCTGCGTTGCGTGAAAAACGCACAATATAGAGCATGCTGCGATTTTCACGCAAAGCACAAGTGATGTGTGAAAATCACCGCTCATGTGCACAGCCCTATAGAAATGAATGGGTCCGGATTCAGTGCGGGTGCAATGTGTTCACCTCACGCATTGCCCCCACGCGGAAAACTCGCCAGTGTGAAAGAGGCCTAACTGACCAAATAACTTAAGTGTGAACTTGGCCTTATAAAAACAGAACTGTATTCTTCCAGAAACCCTGCCGCACCTGTCTATGGTTTGCCTCTGGTATTGTCGTTAAAGGGGTTTCTGGGAGCCCAACATTGATGGCTGATCCTCAGGTGCAGCTAACCTCATGCACACGACCGTATTTTTTTGCAGTCCGCAAAAACGGGTTCCGTTTTGCCGTGATCCGTGACCGTTTTTTCGTCCGTGGGTCTTCCTTGATTTTTGGAGGATCCACGGACATGAAAAAAAAGTCGTTTTGGTGTCTGCCTGGCCGTGCGGAGCCAAACGGATCCGTCCTGAATTACAATGCAAGTCAATGGGGACGGATCCGTTTGACGTTGACACAATATGGTGCAATTTCAAACGGATCCGTCCCCATTGACTTTCAATGTAAAGTCAGGAGTTAATATACCATAGGATCTGAGTTTTCTCCAATCCGATGGTATATTTTAACTTGAAGCGTCCCCATCACCATGGGAACGCCTCTATGTTAGAATATACCGTCGGATTTGAGTTACATCGTGAAACTCAAATCCGACAGTATATTCTAACACAGAGGCGTTCCCATGGTGATGGGGACGCTTCAGGTTAGAATATACTGAGAACTGTGTACATGACTGCCCCCTGCTGCCTGGCAGGTGCTGCCAGGCAGCAGGGGGCAGCCCCCCCCTCTAGTTAACACATTGGTGGCCAGTGCGGCCGGCCCCCCCTCCCTCCCCTGTAGTTAACTCATTGGTGGCCAGTGGGCCCCCCTCCCTCCCCTGTAGTTAACTCATTGGTGGCCATTGACTTGAATGGGTCCGTGAACCGTTGTCCGTCAAAAAAATAGGACAGGTCATATTTTTTTGACGGACAGGATACATGGATCACGGTCTCGGCTGCAAAACGGTGCATTTTCCGATTTTTCCACGGACCCATTGAAAGTCAATGGGTCCGCGGAAAAAAAAGGAAAAACGGCACAACGGCCACGGATGCACACAACGGTCGTGTGCATGAGGCCTTAGTCTCATTCAAGTGAATGGGATTGAGCTGCAATACCAAGCACAGCCACTATACAATGTATGGCGCTGTTCTTGGCATAGTATGAAGAGGCCACAGAGCTTACACAAGCTCTTCAAACAGCTGATTGACGGTGGTCTGGGAGACGGAACTATAGGTCATCAATATTCTCCTCCCAGAAAACCCCTTTTAGGTCCTGAGGTTAATAGGGATGAGCTGCAATACCACACATAACCTGTGGACAGATGTGGTGCTGCTTTTGGAAAGCAGTTATGAATTTATAGTCATTTACAACCCCTTTAACTCTACTCAGTTCAGGTGTGACTGCAGAGAACCTCCTACTCCCAGTTATACTCAATAGGAACCATGTGAGGTCATTGTCTATGAGACTGACAGAGAGAACCACGTACAATACTCAGCTATCACTATCAGCAACCTCCGGCAATCCAGCTGTTCAGAAACTACAACTCCCTCTGGGAGTGAGAAGAACAGCCGAGCAAGTTTGCATGCTGGGAGTTGTAGTTTCACAGCAACTGGAGTGTGGAAGGTTGCTGATCCCTGTCATAGAGAATGAATGGAGAGCAATGCTGCAGTACCTTTCATGGCCTCTACCTAGTCTGTGGAGCTGTGGCATTGCCGTGCCTTTTCTGAAGTGCAAAAGCCCAATCAAAGATCTGATCTATGGGGGTGCTGGGAGTCGGAGCCTCACCCAGCTGATATTTATGACGTATCCTAATAAAATACAATTGAAAGTCAAGTTGATGTTTTCTGCAACTGTGTATTTAGCACAATTAGGGTCAAGTTAAAGGGGTTATCCCATGATTGATGTAAGATTCATCATATAGCACATGATAATACCTTTCTAACAAATCTAGAACCAGCCCTGTACCTTACATGGATCCAGAAATCTCTACATTCATTGCTCTGCTAGATTATCTTCAGCCCGGCAGCTCAGGGGGTGTGTCCTTTCTCAGGGGGCGTGTCCTTTCTGCTGCAGCTCTCTCCCTGTAACTGCCACAGCTTCTAAAAGAACATATGGCTGGTGACAGCTAAAAATCTTAACTGAGCATGTGCGACCAACTCAATGAGAAGGACAAAAAATAAGGGGGGAAAAAAACAAACAGCAGGTGGCGCTATACAGATACATTTTATTGAATAGCTCAGTGGCTATACTAAATTTTTAAATACATGCAGTTGCAAAAGTGTTCAGATCCAGTTGATGGTTTGAAAAAATGTAGAATATTTTTTATGGGACAACTTCTTTAACTAGAGTATGTCTATCCAGATGGGCATTGGCCCCATGCAAGCCCAATGGACCTCGTAACCTGCCTAATTTTGACGCCAACCCCAAATAGCTTTACTGATATTTGGTATCAGAACTGTCGCCCGTGGCAGCTGACAGCAGGCTAAACAATATAGCACTTGTAGAAATCATATTGGCTAACAGGTAGTGTTGAGCGAACTTGTGTTTTAGGTTTGGCGTCTAAAGTTCGGGTTATCGAAGAATCGCGCTATGGATTCCGCTACCACGGACCATAACGGAATTTAGAATCCATAACGGGATACTTCAATAACCCGAACCCGAACTTTAGACGCCGAACTTAAAACACAAGTTCGCTCAACACTACTACGAGGGTAACCACCTAAAGGTGGCACTGAAGAGACAGCTTTCATCCTTTTAGAGGAGAGTTCATTTACATATTCTTCCCAGGGGGCATTGCCCACCTCTACAGTCTCCATAACTTGTGTGGGAATCCGTTCCCTCGTGAGCTGTAAATGGGGGGGGGGGCCCAGAATGCTTTATCTTTCTGTAATTTTCTGATCTTGCTGACGGATACAAATAATTGGTGATCCCTTCTGCGATATTCAGATTTTTTGTCTTTTTTAATATTTCAGTATTCTCAAATGAGGGACGAAGTGTTCAAATCCAACCTGGTGTGCGCCTTCATCGTCCTCATCTTCATCACCGCCATCCAAAGCCTGCTTCCGTCATCAAGGTACCTCACATTTTCTCTGTTTTTAACTGATTTCCATTATTTTACAATAAGGGCCCATGCACACGAACATGTGCCGGCCATTCCATGCATTGGAGACCGAAATTTGCGGTCCCCAATGCATGGGCACCGTCCGTGCGGTTGCCGCAGACGGATCCAGACCCATTCAACTTGAATGGGTCCGTGATTCGTCCGCACCGCAAAAAATTAGAACGTGCTCTATTTTTTTTGTGTTGCGGAGGCACGGAGACAAACCCCATGGATGCACTTTGTAGCACTTCCATGAGGTTCCGTGCCTCCGTTCCGCACCGCACCTTCCGGATTGCGAACCTATTTTACTTGAATGCGTGCTTCTGTGTACAAGCCGGTGCCCGTATATTGCGGACCCGCTGTTTGCGGGACGCGATACAGGCAGGGCCGGGCAATGGCCGTGTGCATGAGCCCTAAGGATGGGTTTGTGTTTTTTTCATAGTTTTTGTGCTTTTGAAAGGCAGGGACAAATGCGTTGGCGTGGAATCCTCACGTTTTATGACAGTTTGACGCCGTTTTTGTGACGTGGTTATTGAGCGTTCAGTTTTTACAGGTGATTTTTAAAAAGTTTCTCCTGTAAAAAAAAAAAAGCCCAAATTTCGCCCCCTGTACTTTGATTGACAGGGCCAGGCATGATCATGTTTACACTGCCGGGCCCTGTCAATCAAAGTGGAGAGGGCGTGGCAGTTGCAGAGAGAACGGAGCCTCTAGGTGTAATGGTAACGCCCCCGTTGCTCCTAGAGGAGCATCATTTTTCTCAGCAATGCGGGCACATATGTACATTTAGCTGCCTTTAGCTGCCAAGCGCACATGTATCAGGTCAGCCAGTGTCATAGGTACAAAACTGCTGACAGATGCCCTTTAAGCATTTTTGAAATATCTGACGGAAGCCCCCCACAGGGGAAATTAAATACTTCATGCTTCTCATTGGAATTAGAAGGCATGATGAGCCTCTGGGTAATGATGAGGGTCCTGGACTGGGAGATTGCCTTTATCAATTCAGAATATATTGGAAAATAGGATTTATACTCCAGTTGACGTATCGTGATTTGAAGGCTCCATACCTGCTATCTGTAGGACATATACGGTACACAGTATGGACAGCTACAGTATATCCTCCGCCTGGCGGGCAGGTAGTCAGCTAGTCCTATCTCCAGGCAGGTCTACAAGTATACCCCCCACGGGACATTATAACAGGCAATGAAGACAGATATAAAGAGCCTGCTGTCTCAGACTTCCCAGAGTGAAAGGTCTCAGACAGGTTGTTTCTAGGTGGTAGAAATGATGACCACGTTACAGTAAGTACTCCTGCAGCCGGTCCATGGGATTGTTTAATTCGATCAATTTGACCTGCGTTGTCCAATGTGATCTGTGGATGATTGTTTTTTCCAGCTATTTCCAATTTTGAATCTTGTTAGTTCAGGCTGTTATTTCACCAGAGCTTTATAGTTTCCTAAACTCGGTTTGTGATGTGAACGAAACGTATCTAGTTTTGATTAAAGGGCATGTCCTCCTGTGAACAGAACGATCCGATATAAACTCCAACACAGGCACAGACAGTCTTCAAACGGATCAATGACATATTGCACGACCAGGGCAGGTCACAGAACTCAAGAGACGTAAATCACTGCGACAAAGAACTCAGGAACAGATACAGCAGGCTTCACAAACTCATTAGACGGACAGATGAACTCACAGCCAGGGACTGATTAAGGGCAGGTTGACATCGGCGTTACGAACGGAATTCTTAAGACGGAATACAAAACAGAAACCTTTAGAGGCATTCCGTTTTGATCTGTCGTAATAGAAGTCTATGGGGGTCTGACCGCTGGTGAAGAGGGAGCTCCATCTGAGGAACGATACCTAAGCGGCTCAAAGCGACAACCTGGGCTGGAGTCAGCGCTCGTTGACGGCTCAATCACGATGCCACGCGGTAAAGTTTTTTGCTAAAGGCTCTTCTCCCGCTCCAGACCTGGAAAGCCGATCACCATGCGAGCAAGCACCTTCTCTTCCCTCCTCGTGTGATCACCACGCAGAGCACCTCTCTGAGACGCCGGAGGGTGAGATATCTGAGTGCGTGCTTACTAGGCAGAATATGCAAGCTATGCTGAATGCCCTCCGCACTTCTCTGTTAGGCGACTTTAAATCCATGTTAAGCGATCTAAAGCGGGAAATATCAGACCTGGGTGAAATGTACTGCGCGCATTGAAACCAAGATGGCGGAGTATGCTACCTCCCATAATGCCTTGATAGATGCTCACCATGAGCTAGAGGAAGACGTCTCCCGTATGAAGACCAAGCTATATGACCTTGAAGACAGGTGTAGGAGAAATAATATACGTATTAGGGGGATCCCGGAGAACGTTCCGGATTCTCAATTACGGGACTTTTCTTACTGGGTTCCTCGGGGAGGTTTTGCCTGCTCTTCCTGAAATTGACTTTTTAGTGGACAGAATCCACCGGGTGTCAAAGCCCAAACAGCTCAACCCTGCTTTACCACGTGACACGCTAGCCAGGCTTCATTTCTATAGAACCAAGGAGGCCTTTCTTTCTCAGCTACGTCATAAACCGTCTATGCCTATAAGGAGCTAGCGGTATACCCGGATCTGTCAGCAGCTACCCTGACTAAGAGGAGGGAGTTCCCACCTGTCACCCAAGTCCTAAGTAATAAAGCCATTCCTTACAGATGGGGATTTCCGTTGAAGCTTGTGATTACTAAAGACGGATTCACCTTGACCTTCTTCACTCCTACCCAAGCAGAAGCTTTACTGCGGAAATAGTGTCTCGTATCTGAGGTCCCGGATAAAAGAAGTCTATGGGCAATCATAACGGAAACCGTCTGGTTTGCGTTATCCAGGACAGAAAAGAAAGTCCTGGTTATATTTTCCGTTATAACCATGTTATAACGGAAAACAATAACGGAATTCGCAACGCTGATGTGAGCCCTCACAGTACAGAACTGAGGAGGAATATAAGCACAATTCACACCACAAGTAACCAACGCCAGGATACACTGAGCAGTGGCAACATGAACCTCCATGGAACACAATGGCCCAAATTGAAATCCAGGGGTGGACTGGGAACTTATAGTGGCCCTGGAAAAAAAATATAAAAGTGGCCCCATGTTGTAGGTGGGTCCAAACTGACACAAAGCAGGGCATTACAAGTAGGCATGGACCACAGAAGTAGGCAGAGCCTGCAATTCTGTAGTGCAGAACAAATACCTCCACAGCAGGACCAAATGCCAGAGTTCAGCACAAAATACTGCCGCCATCTCCACAGTGTTCAACTGTATCACCGTCCTGAGGATGACAATACAGTTAAACTCAGGAGGACGCCTGCGGCGGCTGGCCAGGTGCACAAGTGCCTGATGCTCCTTCATAAATTAATTAATCCTGAGAGCATCAGTTCTTTATGTACCTAGCCGGTGGCCATGAGGAGGCCTTGGATGGCCCCCTGGGCATTGGCCCCCCAATAAATTTTCCTGTAGGTTCTATGGTCAGTCTGTCCCTGTTCAAATTCACAAGCTGCCAACACTAACGCTCCTGGTACATTGGTAACAAGTGAAATACCATTGTAACACTGATCTCTAGTTACATCCTGTATTATACTCCAGAGCTGCACTCACTATTCTGCTGGTGGAGTCACTTTGTACATACGTTACATTACTTATCCTGTACTGATCCTAAGTTACATCCTGTATTATACTCCAGAGCTGCACTCACTATTCTGCTGGTGCAGTCACTGTGTACATACATTACGTATCCTGTACTGATCCTGAGTTACATCCGGTATTATAGTCCAGAGCTGTACTCACTATTCTGCTGGTGCAGTCACTATGTACATACATTACATTACTTATCCTGTACTGATCCTGAGTTACATCCTGTATTATACTCCACAGCTGCACTCACTATTCTGCTGGTGCAGTCACTATGCACATTCATTACATTACTTATCCTGTACTGATCCTGAGTTACATCCTGTATTATACTCCAGAGCTGTACTCACTATTCTGCTGGTGCAGTCACTGTGTAGATACATTACATTACATTATCCTGTACTGATCCTGAGTTACATCCTGTATTATACTCCAGAGCTGCACTCACTATTCTGCTGGTGCAGTCACTGTGTACATACATTACATTACATTATCCTGTACTGATCCTGGTTACATCCTGTATTATACTCCAGAGCTGTACTCACTATTCTGCTGGTGCAGTCACTGTGTACATACATTACATTACTTATCCTGTACTGATCCTGAGTTACATCCTGTATTATACTCCAGAGCTGCACTCACTATTCTGCTGGTGCAGTCACTGTGTACATACATTACATTACTTCTCCTGTACAGAATAAAACGTAACAGAGTCCTTTTTACTAAGTGCAATATAGAACTTGAAATGCACACTAAACTCTTGTTTTTTTGGGGAAGGGTCCCTTTTAAAAGTGTATTTTGAACGAGTCATATCTCCTTCTAGATTGATTTCCAGCCAGATCATCAGATGAGCAAAGTAATCAAGAGATTTTTTTTTTAGTACGGTCATCAGAAGATAAAAGTCCTCCTGAGAATTTTTGTGGTTTTTAAGCAGAATTTATCTAGTCTTGGTAATATTACGTTAGTACATGCAGAAGTTTGTGGTTCTGACTTTGAGGTTGCAGAAACTCCATTCATATGCATAGGATATGGATTGAAGATGCTCCACAATGAAATTTTAACAAGGGTTGTCTAAGGTTACTTTCACACTAGCGTTTTAGTTTTCCGGTATTGAGATCCGTAATTGGGGCTCAATACCGGACAAAAAATGGTTCAGTTTTGTCCCTATTCATTGTCAATGGGGACAAAACTGAACAGAACGGAATGCTCCAAAATGCATTCCGTTCCATTTAGTTGCGTTCCCATACCGGAGAGCAAACCGCAACATGTTGTAGTTTGCTTTCCATCCTGGGATGCGGAGCAAGACAGATCCAGCATGACCCACAATGCAATTCAATGGGGACGGATCCGTTTTCTCTGCCACAATAGAAAACGGATCCGTCCTCCATTGACTTTGTGTGAAAGAGGCCTAAGTTGGACGACCTCTTTATTGACAGGCGTGCACTCGGTGCCAGTCCACGTATCCCTCTTGCCAGAATTCTAGTTGGCGTTTGCTTCAGCTGGGTCAAAGATTTAGTATGCATTTTAGGTGGTGTATAAATACATTAGCAAAAGCACTTGTACCCAGCACCCCAGGGTGACCTGTCTTGCCACCTTCCCCTAGTTATGCCCTTTATCAGAAGGATTGCAACACTTATGCCTAAAGAATTCTGACCACCCCCTGCATTTTTAAAATTTTTGATGCACTTTCTCCTAATTATTCCCTACACGTGAATATTTTCATCCCTCTTCTGATTGCTTCTATGACCCCCCCCACCTCATATGTAACTAACATATTGACTGCAGCAATTCCCGAAAAACGTACTACGTTTGAAAAGTCAATTCAAAATCATCGAAGCAAGCAGTATTTTTGCAGGCAATAGAAGAAGTACAACGGAGCTCTTCAGCGAAGGTGTACTTAGTGAAATTACTCTTCTTATCATTCTTGCTTTTTGCAAACAAGAAGTGCCTCCAGTTGAGAGGCGCCTCCTCAAGACGAAACAAGACGCTCCCAGTGTATGAAGAACACTTAATGTTGACATTGAATCTGTGCAGAGTGCTGGCTTTGATAGACACGTGTGTACATAGGAGTGTTCTTATTTGTTCCCCTGAAGTGTATTTTGATAGAAAAAGCATTTTACAAAAAAAAAAAAGACTTCTGCACTTAGGGCGTACCTAACCTTTTAACAAACTCTGCACTCATCAATAGTACAATGTGTGTACATGAGGAATAACACCATTATATCACTTAGCTGGCATTTCTAGAAGTTTTCCTCTGTACTTGCTGATCATCTAGTTTGCAAGTCTCCCATACATGGTGGGATAAGACTAGCTGCCATCCACTGCACACAGAAAGTAGAGGAGAAGCTGCCTCCTAACCTTCTCTTAATCAGAGGCAGCTCTATGATCATGGAAGACATAACCGAGAAGTACTGACCGGTTTAGTTTGTGAATTTAGCACTTGTGTTGACATATAAACCTCCTATACCTTAGTGTCTCTATTCCCTTGTGTTGCTGCTGCTCGTAATATGATCCTCCTGTGTAGCTGCTCCATCTCGAATTGGAATTCAAAGCATTTTTCAAAGTGAAAAGCAATTAGCAACGGGCAAGGGAAAGGTAGAGAGCTGATAACAGGGGAACTAGAGATTTCTCACCGATAAGACATATTACAAAGTTTCTTGTGGTCGCTGGTACTATTGATTTATGTAACGTTATATAAGTACATTGACTCTTTAATACAGAATTGTCTGCTCTTTATCTTTCAGGCTGATGCCCATGGTAATTCAGTTCTCTATACTGATAATGCTGCACTCTGCACTGGTCCTGATAACGACAGCCGAGGATTATAAATGTCTGCCCCTCGTGCTCCGGAAAACCTGCTGCTGGATTAATGAGACGTACTTGGCCAGGAACGTCATCATCTTTGCATCCATTTTGATTAATTTCCTTGGAGCCGTAATCAATATTGTAAGCAATTCTATGACAAGGGGCGGGGGGGGGGAAATTACAAAGG
This sequence comes from Bufo bufo, assembly GCF_905171765.1. NCBI lineage: Eukaryota > Metazoa > Chordata > Amphibia > Anura > Bufonidae > Bufo > Bufo bufo. The sequence goes on from NC_053393.1 coordinate 37,543,657, forward strand.
CATGTAGCAAACTAAAGCCTTGTTCTACAAAGTGTAGGCAAAGGGTATGTACATTTTTTGCAATCATTTTCCTTATCGCTCTGATGCATCTAAAATGAAAAAAGAAAAATAACTTTGCAAATAATCTCGGGTAGAAAGATAAGTCTTACGTTTCGTGTATACAGTGTCTATGAAGGCTTTTCCCTGACCGCAGAGACCAAACAATCTGATTCTGCCGTCATGTTTACTTATTTTTGGTTGTCCCCTTTTCTTGCTATTATGTAGAGTTTGCAAAAATGTACATACCCTTAAAGGTCCATTGTCTGTCCATTAAATATGTTTTCCCACCAGGATAAAGGATGTGTCTGATCAGTGGGGTCCAAACCCTGGGACCCCACAGGTCACAAAAATAAGAGGTCCTCTGTTCACCTGTTTGCATGGAGTGGCAGTTCAGTGATACCCCATTTAAATCTATGGGACTCCTAGAGTTGAATGGAAACATGCGCAAACCGCCACTCCATTTAAAAAGGGGAACACTGGACCATCAGTATGTGGAAAAACCCCTTTAAGGATTTTATTTGTGATTGCTCTCAATTTTGCGGTCAGCTCCCGTTTGTCCTTGATATTGTCCCGTCCGAATAAGATCCTAATATTGGACTTCGGCATGGATTCTTTATGCTAGAAGATACCAGTTTCAACTACACTTGGTGACTCGCTGTGGTTCTATCACCTAAGTCCTAAGGTGCACATTAACCTGGTGCCAATCCTGTTGTACGTTTCAGGAATGTCCTCCACCCCAAGTCCATTTGCAGTACTGTGGATATGTGGCCTTAAAATCTTATTGAATACAAATGCCACCCAATGGGGGGGGGTCTACCCCATGGACATACTATGTAGAGGCAACAATATGGCATTGGACCACCCAAGCTTTCCTATTAGGAAACCCCAGGACTTTTATCTGGGTGTCATTCTCTTTCAAACATGGAGAAGGGGCAGTGTTGCCTTTTTTAGTAGGCAATATGGAAAGATCAGCTACTTCCTGCAGACATATTACTATGTAAAAGCTATTATACCAGTGGTCCCTCAACATACAATATTAATTGATCCCAGGACAGCCATTGTTTGTTGAAAACATAACTGTCCGTAACTGGTAATTGGTTCCGAAGGAGGCAGAATGTCACACAGCAAGAAGTTAGGGAGTTCAATTTGTACAACCCTGGTTTCAGGCAAGGTTGACTTGAAACCAATTTTAAGTGCCAAGATGAGTGGTGTAGGCTGTGGGTTAGTTGGGAGGTGTTGCAGGCCAGATCAGTCATGGTCATTTCACCCGTGTTGCTCTGTGTATATGGTGCGTGCAGTGTCCCTGAGGCCCAGGACGGAATTTGTGGGCCATGCAGTCTGTTAAGGCCACTAAGCTCAAACAAAGGGTCTATGGAGCCCAACTGGATGGCGTCTGTCAGCCTCTATGTGCCCAGTTACTCACAGCCGCAAGACATAAGGTGAACGGAGCAGTCTATAGTCTTTGAGCCCTTAGGGAACTTGGTAACCCACCGCCCTCACTATTTATAGGAGCCAGAGGGGCCACATGGGCTAATTGCAGCAGCGACTAAGGCCAAGGCCTCAGAGGGGTTTACGCCTCTGACTTTACTTATGCCCCCTCAAGGTTACTCTCTCCTGGATGACAAGGAGGGTTTTCTGTGGAGTGTGTGAGGGGCCTCTCAATGCAAGTGCTGGTGGGAGGAGATGGTGGGCCATGAAATCTCTAAACCGTAACCTCTCCTCAGGGCTATCTAGCAAATCAGAATGTGTCTTTTAGTTGGAACATGCAAGCGATTGGCTGGATATTTCAGCCAATTCCATGTTCTGCTGATGGACACTGATGGCACAATCATAAGTCAGATACACATTCGAGTTACGATGGCAAAGAGACCATTGTCATTTGAAAATATCATCACAACTCAGGGGACTATGGTACAACATGGAACAGCGAGGTCTATCTAATACGGCTGCCTAATTAATCAGTAGAGTTGATCGCGAATATTCTAATCGTGAATTTTTATCTCGAATATTGGCACTTCGAGAATTCATGAATATCTGGGATATAGTGCTATATCTTCGTAATCGCAAATATTCTAGATTTTTTTCATTTCAGCTACCATAAACTGCACACGCCTTGTTGGTCTGTCTGTACAGATAATACAAGATGAAAGTGTGTCATCAATATGGCCGCCCTCAGAGTAGTTTTTAAAAATCAAAAATAAATATGACATTAAAGGAAAGAAATAAGCAGATTATTTCTAATATATCTAATGAACAAAATGAAAATTGAAATCAAAATGAAAACTCAGTGAGACAGAAAAGCCATTCTAGACTAGTTATTCTGAGAGTCCAGGCAGCCACAGAGTCTTGTACATCACCTTTTTGAAGGAAGCCCCCATGGACACATAGATGGTTGTGAGAATTCAAGGCTTCACATCAATTTCTCTCCTCTCCTGTGGTCTCCAGGCCGGAGTTTGAAGAAGAGAGATAAAAAGCAGGTATTAGACTTTTTATGTTCTCCTAAAGTGCCTTTTGGATATTAAGAAAAAAGCCAAAAACAGATAAATCAGAGTTATGATTCCCATCTGGTTATTACTTCTGTGTGATTTCTTTCCTCCAAGTTTTCTTGTGATTTAGGAAAAGAAACTTTTCTTCTCTTAAAGTGTTACTCCACTTACAGCCACCTGTACTTGTTAGAAGGATCCACTTAGCTCATCACAAAGAGTCTCTCTACATGCAGCCCCAGCAATCAGCTGTAATCTGCGGGGAAGCCTGGAAGTACAGTAACTTGTTTCCCTGCAGCACCACCACAGGGGAAATTAGGTATTACACTGTGTCCAATAAGGTTAATGGACTGTCTGTGTAGTACAGGACAGGTCCTCCAGAGAGAGTTTATAACTGCTTTCCACTAGGAATTAAAGATCCTAGGAAATAAAGATGTTAACTCAGAGGGTGCCTTAAAGGGGTTGTCCGAGTTATGAAAAAAAAATTATATAGCACTGTAAATCTAATGGTCAGAAATATATAACTAAGTTAAGCAAGTTTTAGGCATTTCCCTGGTTCTCTTCTAGCTTTTGTTTACCTGCAATAACAACAATCTCAGAGTTTTTCCTTGTAAATATTTATGCCCCTCCCCCTGCTCTGCAAAGGAAGTGAATACAAGGGATACCCTGAGTAACATGTCTGACCGCTGGGATACTCAGCATCATGTTCTATGTGTAGTCCCAGCTGTACAATGACACTGCGGGTACACGCAGGATCTTCCCCCTATCTGTTCTTGTGCAATGCTCTGCAGAACTCCAGTCTGTCAGCTCTGTGTCTGCAGGATGAGGAGGAAAGATCCTATGTCTCTTCACTGCCTGTAGCTACTCAGGAAAGCATCTAGCCCTGAGTCTGTGCTGCAGAAGGTGTTAAAGTTTCCTGAAGAATCCAGGAAGAGGGAGACAAAGGGAAGACAGTGCAGGGGGGGGGGGGGGGGGGGGCGTAGCCAGCACAGTGACGTCTCCTGTACAGACACAGACCTGCTCTCTCAGGTTTGTGCACGAAACATCATCAGAGCAGGGAGAGAAGCTGACATCACAGGTCATGTGACCCTCAGTGAAATCTGGGAAAGGAGCCACTGCAGGTAAAGTAAGTGCATTGTAAACCCCTTACATTTGCCTAGTTAGAAACACACAAAGAACAAAAAAGATTGTCAGACAACCCCTTTAAATGGGTTTTCTACAATATAACTGATACCTACTGTACGTAAAGTTAACTATAATACATGTAATAAGTATTATTCACATGACCTATTGAGACCAACTTTCGCTTACTGTACAATTGAACAAGTATGTAAGAATTGTTCTCTTTACTAATGAAGAAAAAACAATAAAAATGTATTATGACTAAATGGGTTTTCTATAACTGGTCAACTTCCTTATAGTGGCACAACCCATCCTACATATTTAATTTGGTTAGGAGAGTCTTTTTTTAGTGGCCTACACCATGTGTGGACCCTCAACACCACTGGTGGTAGCTATACATAAGGGATAGGTGATAACTGATACCCAGAATAACCCTTTAAATGTAAGAAATACATAAAAATGAAAACTCCTAGAAACATCAATAACCAAACAAGTCAAAAGTAATAAAACTGTGCATTACAAGTGACCAAATATTTCTATATTTTGTTGTTGCCCCCAGTGTTTACCTTGTTGTGTAAATCCTTGTGGGTGGGACTGTAGTGTGATTGACAGTAATTCCTTGTATGCCACAGGGCTGTGTTGGGAAATCACAGACGTCATTTTCATTTTCTGATGACATCCTTTTCATTTTCTGGTGTATGTCTAATACTGCTGTTTGCAGTGATGTCTCATCTTATGGCCGCTTTCAGACAGTCTTCTTGCACCTACACGTTAGCATCAGTATTATATTCCCAAAATCTATAGCGACTATAGTAGCCTTAATGATCTGATTTCAGTTCTGTCTAAAAAACTGGTCAATTACACAAAATTCCCTGGCAGTGGACAGTAACCAAACAACATCCCTTCTCAGGGGTACAGGAGTGGAGTACCTGGAAATCACCCTCTGAATTGCTCATCAGAAGCCAAGTTAAGATGTGGGTCCCACTTTTGAAACCTGCACGTATGCAGAGAATAGATGGTGCCAACCTATTGAGGCGGTGGCCGGTTTAAGCATCTGGGAGTAGAATGAACATCATCGCCCTGCTCCACCATACATCCTGTGACCTGCGATATGGTGCTGGAAGGTGTGGTGAAGTGACATCATCATGCCTCCGGCGCATTGGCACCAGACAGACCGAAGAAGATCTGTAGTGAGAGATATAGGCTAGGTGAGAAAAGAGGCATCATATTGCATTAGGGGGAACATTAGGGGGACCATAATGTATTTGGGGCGCATTAGGAGTCATTAATCTGTGTTGAGGGCTCATAAGAGGCAATATTCTTTGTTGGGGGCTCATAAGGATCGCCATATTGTGTTGGGACACATGAGTGCATTATTTTGTGTTGAAGGCTCATAATGGGTATCGTATTGTGTTGGGGCAAATAAGGGGGCATTATACTGTGTTGGAGGAACATAATGGGAACCATATTGTATTGGTGCACATAAGGGGGCATTATACTGTGTTTGAGGAACATAATGGGTACCATATTGTGTTGGGCACATAAGGGGGCATTAGACTGTGTTGGAGGAACATAATGGGTACCATATTGTGTTGGGCACATAAGGGGGCATTAGACTGTGTTGGAGGAACATAATGGGTACCATATTGTGTTGGGCACATAAGGGGGCATTAGACTGTGTTGGAGGAACATAATTGGTACCATATTGTGTTGGGCACATAAGGGGGTATTATACTGTGTTTGAGGAACATAATGGGTACCATATTGTGTTGGGGCACATAAGGGGGCATTAGACTGTGTTGGAGGAACATAATGGGTACCATATTGTGTTGGGCACATAAGGGGGTATTATACTGTGTTTGAGGAACATAATGGGTACCATATTGTGTTGGGGCACATAAGGGGGCATTAGACTGTGTTGGAGGAACATAATGGGTACCATATTGTGTTGGGCACATAAGGGGGTATTATACTGTTTGAGGAACATAATGGGTACCATATTGTGTTGGGGCACATAAGGGGGCATTATACTGTGTTTGAGGAACATAATGGGTACCATATTGTGTTGGGGCACATAAGGGGGCATTAGACTGTGTTGGAGGAACATAATGGGTACCATATTGTGTTGGGCACATAAGGCGGTATTATACTGTGTTTGAGGAACATAATGGGTACCATATTGTGTTGGGGCACATAAGGGGGCATTAGACTGTGTTGGAGGAACATAATGGGTACCATATTGTGTTGGGCACATAAGGGGGCATTAGACTGTGTTGGAGGAACATAATGGGTACCATATGGTGTTGGGGCACATAAGGGGGCCTTATACTGTGTTGGAGAAACATAAGGGGCACCATATTGTGTTGGGGCATATAAGGGGGAATTATACTATGTTGGAGGAACATAAGGGGCACCATATTGTGTTGAGGAACTTAAGGGGGCTTTATTCTGTGTAGGGAAAACATAAAGGGCACTATATTGTATTGGGCACATAAGGGGACATTATTCTGTTTGTGGGCTTATAAGGGGCACCATATTGTCTTGGGGGCAGACAAGGGGGGCAATATTCTATGTTGATGGCACATAAAGTGTTGGGAGCTCATAAGTGGGGCATTATACAGTGTTGGGGGGCACATAACAGCTCTCCATATTAGAGGAGTGACACAACAGAACCTAGCAATGCTATGGGTCAAAGTTTAGTGGTGTGACAGGGGGCAGACATAACTTTAAATGGGGTCCCAGAACTGTCAAATCCACTCCAGCCATAATACTTTGCCGCAAGTTCAGTACATTGTGGAAATACCTCTTGAACCCGACCTATTGAGAGAATGGGATCCCCTGTTCTAAAAATACAAATATTAGCCATATACCTGGCCCCAATAGACTGGAATGGAGAGAGCCATACAAATGCCTTCGCCACATCTGGTGAAACACAGGTTGGGGCAGAAGAGTAACTTGAAGCTAATGTTGGGCAAGAGCAATCTGATGTCTCTGGGTATCCCTGTCTTCTCTTTCCCTCATTGACTCTATCCCCGGGCCCCACGGCATAATCTCTACCAGAGTCCCATCATCCATGTTTCATCCATAGTACTGGTGTCTACTTATGTGACGGAGGGGCATTGGGATCCTTGGGCACCATAGATAATGTGACTGCTCCCTCGTACCCACTACAACCCCAGCCCTGAGCCTACGGTGGAAAAACTCCTTTAACTACGACCCAGGCAGCCCCAGTAAATGATCCGTCAGTGACTGAATGTCAAGACGTATCACGCATATTTATTCAGCGCTTTCTTTCACGCCAATCTAATGCTTCTTAATTCTCCAGAACCGACTTTGAAAAGGTTAAAAGGAAAAAGAATAAAGATCTCTTTGCCGGAGCTGTGTTCTGTCGCACCAAACGTAGGCAATTTTCTTTCAATAAGATCTGTTTTTTTTATCCCCATTTTATCATAAAGAAGCCAAATTATGTTGGCGTCTTTCTCTCGGAAAACAAATTTGTGGCTCAGAATTAAATCTGGGCAGCTGCTGTATATATGAAGAGCACAGCTTGCACGCACAAACATGGAGAATTTAAATCCCATTGATTTACGAGGAGTTAGTCGGGCTCTGTTTGTACCAGAATTCTAGGTCTAGGGGCGTTCACTAAGAAGGGTCCCATAGTGGCTTTGGGGGCCCTAATGCAAAACTTTAACATGGCCCCCGCCTACTATATGCCATTTAGGATACTGGTGTTCGATGTGGCCTGGGTGCAACTGCTACCTCTTCACCCCTTTAGCTACTCTCCTGTCCCTTCCTATGAAGACCTATGGGTGCACAAAGACTCATCTATTCACCTAAACATAATATCCTAGAACAGATGGATACATTGTATAGAATGAAAAGTTCTAAGATCTATTTTGTATTACAATTCCTAACCAGAAACATTCATGTGTCCGTTTAGAGGCTGAAATCTAGTCTTGACCTCGTCATGCCCACACAATCGCAGATTGCTACATTGTATACCTATAGGGAATCCTCTGCGAGCTAAAGACAGAAGCAGTACAGATTTCCGTCATGTCCTCCTGGACTGTTAGGACTTACTAAAGTCCGCGGCCAGTATAGCTCAATATTGCTACCAATCTTCAAAAAACGACTGTGGTCAGTATGAGAGCAAGGTCACCCCTATTGTCTTCATCCGATCCCTTATACTCCTCTTATGCTTATCTATGTTGTCTCCTTGTTCGCTCTTTGGCTGCACACCCAGAACTGTTAACTGAAAGGGTTAAATCCAAGACAAGCCAGGGTCGATCATCAGGAAAAGACATACACAATAAATGCAAAACACAAATGGTTAATTCCAGAGGGAGAGCCGGGTCAGTTTGCCAGGAGACTGGCTATAAACATGTACAAACCAAAAGCCAGATCACCAACAATGTCGGCATGACGTGGCACAGTACAGAGCCGAGAATACTAACTGCAAGCTCAGGCAGGGTCGATAGGAGACAGCTGTCCTAGATCCCCCGCCTGGCTCTGGGATTTGACACAAACCTAATTGGCTTGGGTTTCCAGTCACTCTGACAAGTCCAGCAACAGGGACTTGTCTGGTACGTATAGCAACCTTGCAGCACAGCAGTTCCCAGAGAAGGGATGTAAACTCCTGACACAATAGTGAGTGCAGCTCTGGAGTATAATACCAGATGTAACTCAGGATCAGTACAGGATAATAATGTAATGTACGTACACAGTGACTGCACCAGCAGAATAGTGAGGGCAGCTCTGGAGTATAATACAGGATGTAACTCAGGATCAGTACAGGATAAGTAATGTAATGTATGTACACAGTGACTGCACCAGCAGAATAGTGAGTGCAGCTCTGGAGTATAATACAGGATGTAACTCAGGATCAGTACAGGATAAGTAATGTATGTACACAGTGACTCCACCAGCAGAATAGTGAGTGCAGCTCTGGAGTATAATACAGGATGTAACTCAGGATCAGTACAGGATAAGTAATGTATGTACACAGTGACTCCACCAGCAGAATTGTGAGTGCAGCTCTGGAGTATAATACAGGATGTAACTCAGGATCAGTACAGGATAAGTAATGTAATGTATGTACACAGCGACTGCACCAGCAGAATAGTGAGTGCAGCTCTGGAGTATAATACAGGATGTAACTCAGGATCAGTACAGGATAAGTAATGTATGTACACAGTGACTCCACCAGCAGAATAGTGAGTGCAGCTCTGGAGTATAATACAGGATGTAACTCAGGATCAGTACAGGATAAGTAATGTAATGTATGTACACAGTGACTGCACCAGCAGAATAGTGAGTGCAGCTCTGGAGTATAATACAGGGTGTAACTCAGGATCGGTACAGGATAAGTAATGTAATGTATGTACACAGTGACTGCACCAGCAGAATAGTGAGTGCAGCTCTGGAGTATAATACAGGATGTAACTCAGGATCAGTACAGGATAAGTAATGTAATGTATGTACACAGTGACTCCACCAGCAGAATAGTGAGTGCAGCTCTGGAATATAATACAGGATGTAACTCAGGATCAGTACAGGATAAGTAATGTAATGTATGTACACAGTGACTCCACCAGCAGAATAGTGAGTGCAGCTCTGGAGTATTATACAGGATGTAACTCAGGATCAGTACAGGATAAGTAATGTAATGTATATACACAGTGACTACACCAGAAGAATAGTGAGTGCAGCTCTGGAGTATAATACAGGATGTAACTCAGGATCAGTACAGGATAAGTAATGTAATGTATGCACACAGTGACTCCACCAGCAGAATAGTGAGTGCAGCTCTGGAGTATAATACAGGATGTAACTCAGGATCAGTACAGGATAAGTAATGTATGTCCACAGTGACTCCACCAGCAGAATAGTGAGTGCAGCTCTGGAGTATAATACAGGATGTAATTCAGGATCAATACAGGATAAGTAATGTAATGTATGTACACAGTGACTGCACCAGCAGAATAGTGAGTGCAGCTCTGGAGTATAATACCAGATGTAACTCAGGATCAGTACAGGATAAGTAATGTAATGTATGTACACAGTGACTCCACCAGCAGAATACTGAGTGCAGCTCTGGAGTATAATACAGGATGTAACTCAGGATCAGTACAGGATAAGTAATGTAATGTATATACACAGTGACTACACCAGAAGAATAGTGAGTGCAGCTCTGGAGTATAATACAGGATGTAACTCAGGATCAGTACAGGATAAGTAATGTAATGTATGTACACAGTGACTGCACCAGCAGAATAGTGAGTGCAGCTCTGGAGTATAATACCAGATGTAACTCAGGATCAGTACAGGATAAGTAATGTATGTACACAGTGACTCCACCAGCAGAATAGTGAGTGCAGCTCTGGAGTATAATACAGGATGTAACTCAGGATCAGTACAGGATAAGTAATGTAATGTATGTACACAGTGACTGCACCAGCAGAATAGTGAGTGCAGCTCTGGAGTATAATACAGGGTGTAACTCAGGATCGGTACAGGATAAGTAATGTAATGTATGTACACAGTGACTGCACCAGCAGAATAGTGAGTGCAGCTCTGGAATATAATACAGGATGTAACTCAGGATCAGTACAGGATAAGTAATGTAATGTATGTACACAGTGACTCCACCAGCAGAATAGTGAGTGCAGCTCTGGAGTATAATACAGGATGTAACTCAGGATCAGTACAGGATAAGTAATGTAATGTATATACACAGTGACTACACCAGAAGAATAGTGAGTGCAGCTCTGGAGTATAATACAGGATGTAACTCAGGATCAGTACAGGATAAGTAATGTAATGTATGCACACAGTGACTCCACCAGCAGAATAGTGAGTGCAGCTCTGGAGTATAATACGGGATGTAACGCAAGATCAGTACAGGATAATTAATATAATGTATGTACACAGTGACTCCACCAGCAGAATTGTGAGTGCAGCTCTGGAGTATAATACAGGATGTAACTCAGGATCAGTACAGCATAAGTAATGTAATGTATGTACACAGTGACTCCACCAGCAGAATAGTGAGTGCAGCTCTGGAGTATAATACAGGATGTAACTCAGGATCAGTACAGGATAAGTAATGTATGTCCACAGTGACTCCACCAGCAGAATAGTGAGTGCAGCTCTGGAGTATAATACAGGATGTAATTCAGGATCAATACAGGATAAGTAATGTAATGTATGTACACAGTGACTGCACCAGCAGAATAGTGAGTGCAGCTCTGGAGTATAATACCAGATGTAACTCAGGATCAGTACAGGATAAGTAATGCAATGTATGTACACAGTGACTACACCAGCAAAATAGTGAGTGCAGCTCTGGAGTATAATACAGGATGTAACTCAGGATCAGTATAGAATAAGTAATGTAATGTATGTCCACAGTGACTGCACCAGCAGAATAGTGAGTGCAGCTCTGGAGTATAATACAGGATGTAACTCAGGATCAGTACAGGATAAGTAATGCAATGTATGTACACAGTGACTACACCAGCAGAATAGTGAGTGCAGCTCTGGAGTATAATACAGGATGTAACTCAGGATCAGTACAGGATAAGTAATGTAATGTATGTGCACAGTGACTCCAGCAGAATAGTGAGTGCAGCTCTGGAGTATAATACAGGATGTAACTCAGGATCAGTACAGGATAAGTAATGTATGTACACAGTGACTGCACCAGCAGAATAGTGAGTGCAGCTCTGGAGTATAATACAGGATATCACTCAGGATCAGTACATGATAAGTGTCCTGTCCTATGGAATATTTTCCCTCACTTTCCCGTAGTCAGTTTTACCATTTTGGAGCTTTCTCTCCTTCCAGGACTTTATTACTACTGTGTTTTTCATTCATCTTGAGATCTCATTGTAAATTGAATCTGCCTTTTAGTTGACAGATATTAGAGGTTAATATTAAGTTATGTACCGAGCTCCTTTCCAAATCCAATTGTGTTTTAGGTCTTTCGAAGAAAATAAATCCGCATATATTGCTTTTTGATAAGGTTATACACTTCTCCCCATGTCGCTGTAATCGCTGAAGTAACTGTGTGGACACAAGTAACAAATCCATCACCTCTGATGGGCTCGGCGGAGACGTTAGTGCTTGCGGGGCTCTCGTTTTTGTCAATGGTTCTTAAAAATGAAGCAGGAAAAGGTCATTTAGAAACAGTAGGAATGTCAGAATGTCAGTGCCAGGTAGGTAGGTGTAAAGCACTGTACATCCAGGTGAGGGTGCGTGCTGTTACCTGGTTCCATACTGTCTTGCTTTACATCTGGTCCCCGTTCTCTCAGTGCCTCTGTTCGCGCCATTCTTACACCTCCTATAACTCCTCCTGGAATTCTACACGTTTTTCCTCATATTTTTAGAGCTCAGATATAATGCTATATTTCACAATGTCAGTAACATACTCTGTATATGCTCCCATGATATGTAACCGCACATACCGCATCTACACAATCTCATTCCTCCTTTCTGGATTCATAATTGAATTCAATATCCTAATGAGATAAATGGCTGAAGCTAATTCCCTAAAAATATTAACATTATCTTTACTGTAGATATTTATTAGAAAGACCAAATACCATAATTATGTTCTGTAGACCCCCGCCGACCAATATAATAAAGAAAACCCCCGCTGATCAGTATAATAAAAGGGATCCCCATTGATCAGCGTAATAAAGTGGACCCCCACTGATCAGAATAATACAAAGAACCCCCACTGATCAGAATAATACAAAGAACCCCCGCTGATCAGAATATTAAAGAGAACCCCTGCTGATCAGTATAATAAAGGGGATCCCTGCTGATCAGAATAATAAAAATAACCCCCACTGATCAGAATATTAAAGAGAACTCCTGCTAATCAGTATAATAAAGGGGATCCCTGCTAATCAGTATATTTAAGAGAACCCCTGCTGATCAGTATAATAAAGGGGATCTCTGCTGATCAGTATAATAAAGAGAACCCCTTCTGATCAGTATAATAAAAGGGACCCCCAGTGATCAATATAATAAAGGGGAGGCCTGCTGATAAGTATAGTAAAGGAGAGTCCTGCCGGTCAGTATAAGAAAGGGAACCCCGACAATTAATATAATAAAGGGGACCTCCACCAATCAGTATTATGAGGGAACCCCCACCAATTAGCATAACGAAGAAGACTTCCACCAGGCAGCTTAATAAAGGGAACCCCCACCATCAGCATGATGAAGAGGACACCATCCACACTACAGCGACTGTCCTATCCTCCTATCTCTTTACACAGGCGCATCGACTGAGCCTGATACTGCAGCTCGTCCCGTTCACGTGAATGAATTTGGGTGGGTTCACATTAGCGTTAGAAATGCCATTATAGTGTTCCATTATAACGAAATATAACGGAATTTTAGGACGGAATGCAAAACGGAACCCTTTAGGAGGCATTCTGTTTTGCGCCGTCCTAATACATTTCTGTTTTGCATTCCTTCCTTAAATTCCATTATATTCTGTTAAAATTTCCGTTATAGTGTTCCATTATAACAGAGTTATAACGCCAATGCGAACCCGCCCTTAGCTGCATTATCAGACACAGGAACTTGTAGGGATAAGCGCTGTCCGAATCAGGCAACCGCCGCTCCAGGCTTTGCGGTGGCATTGGTTGGGATGTTGGGTGGTGTATGCACAGAATGTATAGTTGCCCGATCCAGCAATCACAAAGTCAAGATGACTGGCCAATTAGGAGTCTAGACGTCCCCTCTCTCTCTGTTACATCATATTGGCCTTTGGTTTGGTTTGGTTCCGTTCTTCAGCTGACCAGCCAGTGCCTTCTCTGCAGACGTAACCTGGGGAGGTGCAACATCAAAGTCTAGATCCCCATTTAGAGATGAAAGGATGAAAAACCTGGCGTCTCAACATCTCTAAAAATTTCAAACAAAGTATAACATTTTAAAAAAAATGCATTCAAAATGGTTTACAGACGTATTATACAGACGTATTATTTCCGCGTCCCAATAAAGCCAAAGCCTTGATACGTGTCCTATTTTTATTCATCGGTTGCCACAGTCTTAAAGGTGAAAACTCGTTCACGTATTAAAGTCTCTTAAAATGTGAAAAACGACCAACTGCCGTGAATAAAAACTTGTTAAACCTCCTGCACTTCTAAACTTCACAGAGCAGAATGAATAATGGGCCAGATGCACGAACCAATAACTATATCGATCTTGAAAGCAAAAGTACTTAGCACAGCAGTAAAAAAAAAAAAATCATAAACAGCGATGAGCGCAATATTTCATTTATATGGTGGAGTTAGGGAGCGCAATAAAAGCTGCCGGCACAGCAAATCCCGCCTTGCTTGATAATGCAATTTCGGTTTTGGATATCAGCAGTAAAATGTCAGTTTAAAAGGCTTGCAGCTTAAAAGGGGTTCTGACATCTCAAGCACTGGTGGCATATCGCTAGGACATGTCAACCCCATAGAATTGAATAGAGAGGTGGGCGCGGTTGCGCGGTACTTTTTCCATAAATTTCTATGGGGCTTCCAAAAATAGTAGTGCCACCGCTTGGCTATTTTCAGCAGTCCCATAGAACTGAACAGGGGGCGGCCGCACATGCGCTGTCCGCTCTCCTTTTTGTGGCCTCTGCCGGTCCCAGAGGTGCCATAAGTGGACGTTCCCGAGCGAGGTCTGTGCGTTCTCATTGGTGGGGCTTAGATACTCAGAGTTTACCAACTAAATTGCTGTAAGTATGTTATATCTGTGTAGGCTCAACTCCTGAAGGGGACAAAAAAGGTGGACCAGAGAAGGTCGGATAGGCCGGGTATTTATATACTAGGGCTGGTGGATAAATGATTGCCTAACACTAAGCAGATCCAGACAGTTTAAGACAAGAAAAACACAAAAAAAAAAGTCACAAACCTGATGTGGGGCAAATTTGCTAATTTTTTATTTTTCCCGTCACATTCAATTGAAAAAGTTGTGGGAAAAGTGTGTAGTTTTTAAGGACACATATTTTAGGCCACATTTAATTAAAGGGGGTTTCCAGGCTCCTAATATGAATGGCTATCCTCAGGATAGGTCATTAATATCCAATTGGCGAAGATCCAACACCCCGAACCCCCACCGATCAGTTTTTCCCTGCAGCCTCCGATGCTGGAACTTGCACTGAGAATTGAAAAGGAAGCACAGCGCCGTTCAAAGTGTAGTGGCCATCCGGGGTTACTGCAACTCAGCTACCATTCAATTTATTGATGTGCTGTACCTTGGCGCGACCACTACACTAGCTGTGCCTCTTGCTTCATTCAAGAGCTGGTTCTGTGGGGAATAACTGGTTGGTGTGGGCTGTCAGACTCTCACCGATCGGGTATTAATGGCCTATCTTGAGGTTTTCATTATCAGGAGTTTGGAAAACCCCTTTGAAGGGTTTGTCCGGGCAAAGACCATAGACAGCAGCAGCAGACCGAAAGAGAGAAGGAAGATGGCATGTGAGCACTGAGCGCACTGTCTCCTCATACAGCTGATCGGCGGGGGTTCCGGGTGTCAGACCTCCACCAATCTGATATTGATGACCTATCCTGAGGATAGGTCATCAGTAGTAAAAGTCTGGAAAACCCCTTTAAGTTGAGCAAATTTCTAGGCCAAATCTAATAATGAGTACGCCAAACCTATTAAAGTAGTTGTCCATGGGGTAAAATTTGTTCTCGTTGGCCTTAAAGTGGGATAACTGGAATATTACAATTTTGGAAATCTAAAAAAATGCGCTGAAACTTAGAGTTTGGCAGAATAAACTTCAATTGACAATCTCATTAGACAAATAGCATTTTGGGCAAAAGACTAAATTACATCAATACCAAGAAATCTGGGGACCTTTTCTTAGCATACCAGACCAATATATCTATTCATTAATATATACATATAATTGGGTAGGGTAAGGTGACGGTTCATTGGTTTGTACTGGGTAAAATGTTAAAATAGGTTTAACCCCTTAAGCACTTTACGTGCTGATAACTTTAAAACGCTTTGACTTATCCAGGCTATTCTGAGATTGTTTTTTCGTCACATATTGTACTTCATGACACTGGTAAAATGAAGTAAAAAAAAATCATTTTTATTTATAAAAAAATACCAAATTTACCCCAAAAAATTTTTAAATGGTAAATTTCCAAGTTTCAATTTCTCTACTTCTATAATACATAGTAATTCCTCCAAAAATAGTTATTACTTTACATTCCCCATATGTCTACTTCGTGTTTGGATCATTGTGGGAATGATATTTTATTTTTTGGGGATGTTACAAGGCTTAGAAGTTTAGAAGCAAATCTTGAAATTTTTCTTGAAAAACCCAATTTTTAGGGACCAGTTCAGGTCTGAAGTCACTTTGCGAGGCTTACATAATAGAAACCACCCAAAAATGACCCCATTCTATAAACTACACCCCTCAAGGTATTCAAAACTGATTTTACAAACTTCGTTAACCCTTTAGGCGTTCCACAAGAATTAATGGAAATTAGAGATACAATTTCAAAATGTCACTTTTTTGGCAAATTTTCCATTTTAATAATTTTTTTCCAGTTACAAAGCAAGGGTTACCAGCCAAACCAAACTCAATATTTATGGCCCTGATTCTGTAGCTTACAGAAACACCCCATATGTGGTCGTAAACTGCTGTACGGGCACACGGCAGGGCGCAGAAGGAAAGGAATGCCATACGGTTTTTGGAAGGCCGATTTTGCTGGACTGGTTTTTTGACACCATGTCCCATTTGAAGCCCCCCTGATGCACCCCTAGAGTAGAAACTCCAAAAAAGTGGCCCCATTTTAGAAACTACGGGATAGGGTGGCAGTATTGTTGGTACTAGTTTAGGGTACATATGATTTTTGGTTGCTCTATATTACATTTTTTGTGAGGCAAGATAACAAGAAATAGCTGTTTTGGCACCGTTTTTATTTTTTGTTATTTACAACATTCATCTGACAGGTTAGATCATGTGATATTTTTATAGACCAGGTTGTCACGGATGCGGCGATACCTAATATATATACTTTTTTTTATTTATGTAAGTTTTACACAATGGTTTCTGTTTTGAAGCAAAAAAAAATGTTTTAGTGTTTCCATAGTCTGAGAGCCATAATTTTTTCAGTTTTTGGGGCGATTACCTTGGGTAGGGTATGATTTTTGCAGGATGAGATGACGGTTTTATTGGCACTATTTTGGGGTGCGTGTGACTTTTTTATCGCTTGCTATTGCACTTTTTGTGATGTAAGGTGACAAAAAATGGTTTATTTAGCACAGTTTTTATTTTTTATTTTTTACGGTGTTCATCTGAGGGGTTAAGTCATGTGATATTTTTATAGAGCCGGTCGATACGAACGCGGTAATACCAAATATGTATACTTTTTTTTATTTATGTAAGTTTTACACAATAACAGCTTTTTTAAAACAAAAAAAATGATGTTTTAGTGTCTCCATATTCTGAGCCATATTTATTTTATTTTTTTGGACGATTGTCTCAGGTAGGGACTCATTTTTTTCGGGATGAGGTGACTGTTAGATTGGTACTATTTTGGTGGGCAAACGCCTTTTTGATCGCTTGCTGTTGTACTTTTTGTGATGTAAGGTGACAAAAAAATGGTTTATTTAGCACAGTTTTTATTTTTTACGGTGTTCATCTGAGGGGTTCATCATGGTAGGTTTATAGAGCCGGTTGATACGGACGCGGCGATACCTAATATGTATACTCCCCCCCCCCCCCCTATTTTTTACCAATTTTTTTTTAACTTTATTTGGGGAAAATTAAGTTTTTGTTTATTTTTACTTTAAACTTTTAATTTTGGGGGGGGAAAACTTTATTTTTTTAACTTTTTTTTCACTTTCTTTTTTGTCCCACTTTGGGACTTGAACTTTTGGGGGTCTAATCCTTTACAATGCATTCCAATACTTCTGTATTGGAATGCATTGGCTGTATGAGTAATACTGTGTGTATTACTCATACAGCTTCTGGCCTGTGAGATCCAGGGGGCTGGATGTAAAAGGCTCTTCACCAGAAGGCAGCGTGATGCCCCTTCCTTAGGCATCACGCTGCCTTCCATGCTATCGGGTCCCCCCTACAGCCGCATGGGGACCCAATGGCACCGCCGACCACCGCCGCCGCACCAGGTAAAAGCCACAAACCGCAGGTCTGACGTGACCTGCGGTTTGCGGCGATCGCGTGACCCCCCGCGCATTTAGCGAAGGTGCCTGCTCAATGATTTGAGCAGGCACCTTGTTCCGGTCACTGCCCGCCGGGCGACGGTGATTGGAACAACACATGACGTACCGGTACGTCATGGGACCTTAAGGACTCGGGAACCATGCCGTACCGATACGTCATGGGTCCCTAAGGGGTTAAAGGCTATATACATCTTTGGAGGCAATTTTTTTTTTTATTGCATGTTACTAATTTTCGGCTAAATATAATTTTTTCAATTGGCCTTCATTAAAAATATTGAGCTGTTCTGTCACAAAGGGTTAACTGTTTTTCTAGCTGTGTGACGGGTACTTTCACTTTCACTTTGTGCCGGTCATCTAATACTTCTGAGACACTTATTTAAGCTACATTCTTATCAGTAAGATAAGCTTTGATGAGTGTTTATAAGGTCAGAGATAAGGAGTCTGTCTGCTCCTCAGGTAATCAGTGTCCGATTGATGAGGGCTGAAACCCCCTGCACCCGATAGCTGATGGAAACTGTTGGTGGGTGGGGGGTACAAACTGTCGGACCTCCACAGATCGGATATTCATGAGGTCATCAATATATAATTGGTGGGGGGCTGACTCCCGTCAAACCCTGCTGATCAGCTGTCGGAAGGGGCTGTGGCACTCGGGGTCCCCTCAGGTACCAGGACTGAGGTTTGGCTTCTAACTCTGCATCTGCTATATTTACACCCTGTGTTGAGAATTTGCTGGTATCTAGGGGAATTTTGTATGTGGAAGTGACATCATGTAACTCAATATGTGGGAATGGGGTCTGAGTGATGTCATCAGAACTGGGAGGTGCAATGATATGTGGGAAGCTGGGTATCATTACAGAAAGCCATCCTCAGCATCCTACCAAACCGGTTTGGGCTCTATGGGCCCTGGAGAAGAACTGTGCGGGGGAAGGGTATGTGTTTTTGGATTAGATAAGGAACCATGAGATGACTCTGCTCCACATCCCCCAGTCAGTTCTGCTCTGTTTTTCTGTATAATGAGGGAATTGGCCATAAGCGTTTCACAGGCATTTAGTAATTCTGGTTCTTCACGTTCACCTTATTTTACCCAACTCTGTTTTTCTCGTCTCTTTTTCAGCTTTGGTGCGATTTCGACAAATCGATTACGTCAAAAAATCAGACCTTCAACTCTTCGGCCTCCATCACAGACATTTGTTTCTACCCCGAGGTAATTAAGGACGCCGTCCTCCATGGTTTCTTGGCAGAATATCTGCAGTGTACACATGGTCAGACAGTGGCAGTCATGCATTGCCCTAAAGAGGATTGAATTTCTGTGCAAGAATTTTTAAAAACATATGGTTGAAAAAATGTATTACCCCCTTAAAAGGGAAAACCGGTGAAAGTGATCTTATACAGTATGTCAAAAACACTTGTGACGTCACCTTGGAGGAGTCTGTGATCTGGAGCCACCATTAAGAATGGTCTTTGTAAAGCAGTGACATCCAAACTGTTGCTTTTCAG
The DNA here is from genome assembly GCF_905171765.1 of Bufo bufo. Classification (NCBI taxonomy): domain Eukaryota; kingdom Metazoa; phylum Chordata; class Amphibia; order Anura; family Bufonidae; genus Bufo; species Bufo bufo. Next base: position 37,563,000 of record NC_053393.1, read on the forward strand.
CAGTTGTGAGACTACAACTCCCACCATCCTCTAAGAATCTGTAGCAAGAGTTGCTTTCATTATGAAGGATAGTAGTGGTCCGAGTCAAAGAACATAGACTGTGATCTTTGCATATCTGTCTTCTAATCAAGAAGATCCCCTTTAAAGAGAATGTGTCATCAGAAAATGACCTATTCTTTAAATCACATTTTTAAGTTAAAAGCATCTTTGCACATGTGTATATGAAATATAAGAATATGACCCTGTCTGGATCCCCCTTTAAATACCAACAGCGCTGCCATTTTTTTACCATTTTGCTAAATAGCTATGGCTTTGCAGTTTCCATATTATAACATGCATCAATACGCTCTGTTGCTTCTAGACCACTAATGTGACCTTTGCACATGGATCTATGACATATTAGAAGAGCAGGTCAAGGGTCAAGTGTTAGGTGACCACCACGTATGACCCCCCCAGTCTATCATTATTGGGCCATCACTTCCATCTAAAATGAGTCCCGAGTAATTATAAATCCTTGCATTGACATCTTCTGTCATGTTGCTAAAAAAAAATTTTCAGCCATGTTATAATTATTTCTTTTTTTTGGAAAAGCTTGGTGACAACACTGACAACCAATACGACTCTCTTGCAGTCTCCTCAGAGGGTGTCACACAACTTTCCTAGTATCCTGGACCCTAGCTATGCAGCTGTACCTCGTCTGCCTCTGTATAACTGCAGAACTGGAGGGATTTGCCATTGAGGAGTCTGGAAAAGCTGAGTGACAACCCTCATTGTAGCTGTCATGACGGCCATACTGGTTGTCACCCAACTTTTCCAAAATAGATATTCATGGTTGGCTGGAATGTTTGGCAGAAGACGACAAATGAAGGATTTGTTTTTACTGGTTTTAATTTTAGGTGGAAATGTCTTGTAGTTGGGGCCAACTACATGATTGGCGACAGATCATCCCTTGAGTCGCCGTAAGCTCTTTGTAAGAGTAATTTTCCATAGCAGTGAATACAAAGGTGTCACCGTGGGTCGGGTGGGATTCTAGAAAATTCTGACTCCAGTACAGAGACTGAAGCAAGGGATCTGCATACGCTGCACAGCCAGTAATAACACGTTACCGTCACGCGGTGCACCGGTGCATGAGGCAGAAGGGGCAGCTATGTGGAAAATTACACACTTTGGAGATGCGGTTAAGTATACTGTAGAACCCTTTAACACAACGTGGTTCGTGTCGCCTTCATTCCTGGGAGAGCATATTAGTAATGGTTCATGTGTTCTTGTGGATAGGTTCAGATGCTGCTAGTTTAATTGATTATTAGAATGTAGAGTGTAGCTATAGGTGGTACAGGGGTCCTGTCACACCCAGACCCTGGTACCTGAAGGGGCCCAGAGTGGGTAACCCTCACTCCTCTATACCAGGAGTATATACTGTACAGTAGACAAGGGCAAGATAAGGACCATCCTTACGTTGGAAGGTGTCATCTGCCGTACCTTGTGCTGCTGCCCCTTCTTGATATGGTGTACTGACATTCAGTGTGCAAATAACTATAAGGAGGCATTTACACGGACATACCATTGCGGAAAGCTCATGGATGTACCAAATAATACTAACATAAAGTGCTCAAATAATACCACTGTACAGTAACTAAATCATGCCACCATACAGTGCCTAAATATTATAGTTACCAAATAATACCAATATACAGTTCTCAAATAATACTAACAAACAGTGGTCAGATAATACCAACAAACAGTGGTCAGATAATACCAACATACAGTGCTCAAATAATACCAACATACAGTGCTCAAATAATACCAACTGTAGGAAGGTACAAGGGGTCGTCATTGATGGTAGGCATGTGTCACCGAGGTTCCTGGCCGGTTTTTTCATGTGTCAGCGGCAGCTAGTGCTGACTGACATTGCTATTTAGTATGGCTGTAAATAGCTGATCCAGGGCGGCTCTTACTGGGAGTAGTCAAAGTGCTGGGTGGGTGACTACTCCCCATGTGCCAGGCCGGGTCTTGGCAGGCTTATAATAAAACAGCCAGCACTGTCAGGGGGTGTGGATTACCTCCCTCGGACAGTGGAGCTCTGGAGATCTCTGTGCTGAGGTCTGAATACCGTGTGTCAGGCGAGCAGGCCGACTTAAAGGGAACCTGTCACCAGAATTTTGTGTATAGAGCTGAGGACATGGGTTGCTAGATTGCTGCTAGCACATCCGCAATACCCAGTCCCCATAGCTCTGTGTGCTTTTGTTGTGTAAAAAAAACGATTTGATACATATGCAAATTAACCTGAGATGAGTCAGAGCTTGAAAATATGACTCTTCTCTGGTCACACAAGTAAGATATGACTCTTTTATGTTAATTTGCATATGTATCAAATTGTTTTTTTTTACACAATAAAAGCACAGAGAGCTATGGGGACTGGGTATTGCAGATGTGCTAGTGGGCATCTAGCAACCCATGTCCTCAGCTCTATACACAAAATCCCGGTGACAGGTTCCCTTTAAAGCCTGCAAGTGGACCTTCTGAGGCTGAGCATTCAGCTGTGTGAACTGACACCCCTGATACCAGGTGAACGTTATTTTGTTTTTCTGTGTGTGAACAAGCACCAAGCCTGAAGTGACTGTTGTTTTATGTTATAAGTGTGAATAAACACTGAAGAGTGATTTACAACCTGGTCCTTTGCCTCTATACTGAGTCCGCTAACCTGCCTACCAGAGCGAATCCCCACACAACATACAGTGCTCAAATAATACCAACGTAGAGGGTTCAAATAATACCGACATACAGTGCTCAAATAATACCAACGTAGAGGGCTCAAATAAGACCAACATGGAGTGCTCAAATAATACCAACATACAGTTGTCAAATAATACCAATATACAAATAACAGCTATATGCAAGTCATCTATGTCATGCCCCACTCTGACGATGTGCGGAGGTCAGCCAGGATTGCAGCACAAGTCTAGTATTTGTTTTGATGCTGTGCTGGATCCGCCTCGCATCAGGTGCACTGGGTGGAGTCATTAGTTTAAATAGTCTCCAGCTAAAGTGCTCTGAGCGGATTATACTCATCATTGTGGTCTTGGAAGCTAGGAAGGAAGGTTGGCTGTTTGTTCCTGCTCTCAGCAGATAAGTGTCTTTTCTTGTTTGGTTGTTTATGTCATCTTACCCGTCCAGGTTCTGTGCGAGCTGGCAGCTCCTTACTCCCCACTTCACCATCTCAGGGAGTTCAGGGTTCTGTTAGTATAGGCTGGTGGACACAGCAAATCTACCATCAAGATTTGTCTGTGGGCTGAGCATTGTAGGGAAAGAGGTCAGGGATAAATTAGGAGGTGACCCTTTCCCTGTCTCTCGTCCAGAGCCTGGTTGGTGTGTTATCTGTTAACTGTGCACGTCCGCCGTGACATTATAATCCGCCATACTGTGACTGCCATTGCTCAGCGTTTATGTGATGGCGTCAATTGATGCACTGGTTGACCGCATGCAGGGTTTGTCCCTGGAGGTTGCGGATCTACGTAGTACGGTCACACAGTGTCAGAGGGTGTTGGCTTCAGGTACAAGTCAAATTGTTGGGGAGCCTAAAGTCGCTCTTCCGGAGATATTTGCAGGGGGTACTGATGATTTTTTCCGTTTCAAGGAATCATGTAAGTTGTACTTTCGTTTGTGCCCATTTTCATCAGGTAATGAGGATCAGAGGGTGGGTATCGTCATGTCTTTGCTGAAAGGGGACGCGCAATCCTGGGCTTTTTCCCTGCCGCCCGGTTCTCTGGCTCTCCGGTCGGTGGAGGAATTTTTTAAAGCCCTGGGATTGATTTACGATGACCCAGATCGAGTTTCAAAGGCAGAGTCAAAATTACGTAACTTACTACAGGGTAAACATACTGCTGAGGTTTACTGCACACAGTTTAGGAGGTGGGCTACTGAGTCGGGGTGGAACGACCCCGCGTTACGTAGCCAGTTTTGTCAGGGGTTATCTGAAAGGTTGAAGGATGCTCTGGCTTTTCATGAATACCCTGATACTTTGGAAAATGCAATGTCTTTGGCGATACGTTTGGATAGACGTATCAGAGAGAGGGGTAAGGGTCCCTCTGTGCAGGGGATTCCTCCCGCGTGTAGTTTTGTTCCACCAGCTGCCCAGGGAGAGATTGCTTGTTATTCTGGCCTAGGAGAGGAACCCATGCAGTTAGGTCAGATATCTTTCCATTCGGATAGTAGAGACTTTCGTAAAGCGCACAATTTATGTTTCTTTTGTGGAAAGAGGGGTCATTTTGTTTTTTCTTGTCCGTATGTTGAACCACAGGGGAGAGTGATAAAGAAAAAAGAAAAAGAAAAAAAAACCTCCCTCACACTTGGTAGTATGAATGGTGTGGTGGAGCACACTGGTATGCAAGTTCCCTGCAGTTTCCGTTTTCTCCTTTCAGCTATGGTGGCGCTAGAGTCTCGAAATGTGTTTGTTGATGTTTTTCTCGATTGTGGTGCTGGGGTAAATTTAATTGACTTTCTGTTTCTTGAGGGTTTGGGACTAAGTATTTGCACGTTAGAGAACGAGATTCGTGTTTTTGCCATTGATTCTTCCCCTCTTTCTCAAGGGAGCCTTACTCACGTTGTTCATGATATTCATTTAAGGGTGGGTGATTCACATGCTGAGATTATTTCCTGTTTCGTCATGAAGGATTTGCCAGCTCCAATAGGGGCTGTGCTCAAATAATACCAACATACAGTTGTCAAATAATACCAATATACAAATAACAGCTATATGCAAGTCATCTATGTCATGCCCCACTCTGACGATGTGCGGAGGTCAGCCAGGATTGCAGCACAAGTCTAGTATTTGTTTTGATGCTGTGCTGGATCCGCCTCGCATCAGGTGCACTGGGTGGAGTCATTAGTTTAAATAGTCTCCAGCTAAAGTGCTCTGAGCGGATTATACTCATCATTGTGGTCTTGGAAGCTAGGAAGGAAGGTTGGCTGTTTGTTCCTGCTCTCAGCAGATAAGTGTCTTTTCTTGTTTGGTTGTTTATGTCATCTTACCCGTCCAGGTTCTGTGCGAGCTGGCAGCTCCTTTCTCCCCACTTCACCATCTCAGGGAGTTCAGGGTTCTGTTAGTATAGGCTGGTGGACACAGCAAATCTACCATCAAGATTTGTCTGTGGGCTGAGCATTGTAGGGAAAGAGGTCAGGGATAAATTAGGAGGTGACCCTTTCCCTGTCTCTCGTCCAGAGCCTGGTTGGTGTGTTATCTGTTAACTGTGCACGTCCGCCGTGACATTATAATCCGCCATACTGTGACTGCCATTGCTCAGCGTTTATGTGATGGCGTCAATTGATGCACTGGTTGACCGCATGCAGGGTTTGTCCCTGGAGGTTGCGGATCTACGTAGTACGGTCACACAGTGTCAGAGGGTGTTGGCTTCAGGTACAAGTCAAATTGTTGGGGAGCCTAAAGTCGCTCTTCCGGAGATATTTGCAGGGGGTACTGATGATTTTTTCCGTTTCAAGGAATCATGTAAGTTGTACTTTCGTTTGTGCCCATTTTCATCAGGTAATGAGGATCAGAGGGTGGGTATCGTCATGTGTTTGCTGAAAGGGGACGCGCAATCCTGGGCTTTTTCCCTGCCGCCCGGTTCTCTGGCTCTCCGGTCGGTGGAGGAATTTTTTAAAGCCCTGGGATTGATTTACGATGACCCAGATCGAGTTTCAAAGGCAGAGTCAAAATTACGTAACTTACTACAGGGTAAACATACTGCTGAGGTTTACTGCACACAGTTTAGGAGGTGGGCTACTGAGTCGGGGTGGAACGACCCCGCGTTACGTAGCCAGTTTTGTCAGGGGTTATCTGAAAGGTTGAAGGATGCTCTGGCTTTTCATGAATACCCTGATACTTTGGAAAATGCAATGTCTTTGGCGATACGTTTGGATAGACGTATCAGAGAGAGGGGTAAGGGTCCCTCTGTGCAGGGGATTCCTCCCGCGTGTAGTTTTGTTCCACCAGCTGCCCAGGGAGAGATTGCTTGTTATTCTGGCCTAGGAGAGGAACCCATGCAGTTAGGTCAGATATCTTTCCATTCGGATAGTAGAGACTTTCGTAAAGCGCACAATTTATGTTTCTTTTGTGGAAAGAGGGGTCATTTTGTTTTTTCTTGTCCGTATGTTGAACCACAGGGGAGAGTGATAAAGAAAAAAGAAAAAGAAAAAAAAACCTCCCTCACACTTGGTAGTATGAATGGTGTGGTGGAGCACACTGGTATGCAAGTTCCCTGCAGTTTCCGTTTTCTCCTTTCAGCTATGGTGGCGCTAGAGTCTCGAAATGTGTTTGTTGATGTTTTTCTCGATTGTGGTGCTGGGGTAAATTTAATTGACTTTCTGTTTCTTGAGGGTTTGGGACTAAGTATTTGCACGTTAGAGAACGAGATTCGTGTTTTTGCCATTGATTCTTCCCCTCTTTCTCAAGGGAGCCTTACTCACGTTGTTCATGATATTCATTTAAGGGTGGGTGATTCACATGCTGAGATTATTTCCTGTTTCGTCATGAAGGATTTGCCAGCTCCAATAGTTTTGGGGTTGCCATGGTTGTCTAAACATAACCCAACTATAGACTGGCAGGCGAGACAAATCATTGGTTGGAGCAAGTTTTGTTCGGATAATTGTCTTGTCACATCTATTTCTAAAGTGTCCGTTACGGCCTTGCCTCAGTATCTCTCAGATTTTTCGGACGTGTTTGCGGAGGGTGGGGCTCAGGAATTGCCCCCTCATCGTGACTATGATTGTCCTGTGAATCTCATTCCGGGGGCTAAGTTGCCTAAGTCTCGGCTCTACAACCTCTCTCAACCCGAGAGAGAGGTCATGCGAAAGTATGTCGCCGAGAGTTTGGCAAAGGGTCATATTAGACCATCTAAGTCTCCAGTGGCTGTAGGTTTGTTCTTCGTGAAGAAGAAAGATGGATCACTGAGACCGTGTTTGGATTTCCGGGAGCTGAATCGTATTACAGTCCGGGATCCATATCCCCTGCCTTTGATCTCTGATCTTTTTGATCAGATTGTTGGAGCCAAGGTGTTCTCCAAGTTGGATTTGAGAGGAGCATACAATCTGATCAGGATCAAGGAGGGGGATGAGTGGAAAACGGCCTTCAATACGCACGAGGGTCATTTTGAGAACCTGGTAATGCCTTTTGGGTTGACGAATGCGCCAGCGGTATTTCAGCGATTCGTCAATGATATTTTTCATCATTTGGTGGGGAGGTTCGTAGTAGTCTACCTTGATGACATTTTAATTTATTCTCCTGATCTGAAGACCCATCAGGATCATGTGAGACAGGTTTTGACGATCCTGCGGGAGAATAAGTTATACGCCAAATTGGAGAAATGTTTATTTGCGGTGCAAGATCTTCCATTTTTGGGATACATGCTTTCTGATTCTGGTTTTCGTATGGACCCCGAAAAGGTCCGGGCGGTTCTGGAGTGGGACCGACCGGAGAATCAGAAAGCTTTGATGCGATTTTTGGGGTTTACAAATTATTATAGAAAATTTAGTTTGAATTATTCCACGCTAGTCAAACCTCTTACTGATATGACCAAGAAGGGCGCTGATGTCTCTGTCTGGTCGGATGAGGCATTGCAGGCCTTTTCGGCTATTAAGGAGCGTTTTGCGTCTGCTCCCATTCTGGTGCAGCCGGATGTATCTCAGCCATTTGTGGTCGAGGTCGATGCATCAGAGGTGGGGGTTGGGGCGGTGCTTTCGCAGGGTCCTTCTCCTGGCAAGTGGGTCCCGTGTGCCTTCTTCTCCAGGAAGCTCTCGGTCGCTGAGAGTAATTATGATGTTGGAGATAGGGAGTTGTTGGCGATCAAGTTGACCTTTGAAGAATGGCGTCACTGGTTAGAGGGGGCTTCTCACCCCGTTACTGTGTATACAGACCATAAGAATTTGGCTTACCTGCAATCTGCTAAGCGTCTGAACCCTAGACAGGCCAGATGGTCATTGTTTTTTACCAGGTTCAATTTCGTGGTTACCTTTCGCCCAGGGGTCAAGAACGTCAAGGCAGATGCCTTGTCTCGCAGCTTCCCTGGGGGAGGTGATTCAGAAGATCCAGCGTCGATTTTGGCGGATGGAGTGGTGGTCTCCGCTCTGTACCCTGAATTGGAGATGGAGGTGTTGGGAGCTCAGGAGGGGGCTCCTGGTTCGTGTCCCCCAGGGAGGTTGTTTGTTCCTGAGGGCCTACGATACAAGGTGTTCAAGGAACATCACAATACTGTTCTCGCTGGACATCCTGGTGGTAAGTCCACCTGTGATCTGGTGTCCCGGAGGTTCTGGTGGCCAGGTTTGCGTAAGTGTATTGAGAATTACGTGGCAGCTTGTGAAACCTGCGCTCGGTCTAAGGTTGCTCATACTCGACCGCCTGGTTCACTTCTTCCATTGTCTATTCCATCTCGTCCTTGGACACATTTGTCCATGGACTTTATTACGGACCCTCCGAGTTCCTCCGGGAGAACAGTGATTTTGGTGGTAGTCGATCGTTTCAGTAAAATGGCTCACTTTATACCACTAACAAGTCTGCCTAACGCTAAGACTCTTGCGCAGATTTTTGTGGATAATATTGTTAAATTGCACGGTATTCCTTCGGATATTGTCTCTGATAGGGGCACGCAGTTTGTCTCCAGGTTTTGGAGGGCGGTCTGCTCTCGACTTGGCATTCAACTTTCTTTCTCGTCGGCTTTTCATCCACAATCGAATGGTCAGACGGAGCGTACCAATCAAAACCTGGAGACCTACTTGAGGTGCTTTGTGGCTGAGAATCAGGAGGACTGGTCCTCATTCTTGCCCTTAGCAGAATTTGCATTGAATAACCGTAGTCAGGAGTCCACGGGTAAGTCGCCATTTTTTGGCGCATACGGTTTCCATCCTCAGTTTGGTACCTTTTCTGGGTCTGGTTCCTCCGGGATGCCATAGGAGGAGAGATTCTCTTCTGCCTTATCCTCTATCTGGTGGGGGATTCAAGGGAATTTGGAGAGGATGGGTGAGAGGTATAAACGAATGGCTGACAGGAGACGTGTGACTGGTCCGGACCTGTGTGTGGGTGATTTGGTGTGGTTGTCCACTAGGAATATCAAGTTGAGAATGCCATCTTGGAAACTGGGTCCAAGATTTGTTGGTCCATATAAGATTTCTGCTGTTATCAATCCTGTGGCATTTCGACTTGATCTGCCACAGACTTGGAGGATCCACGATGTCTTCCACAAGTCTTTACTAAAAAAATATGTTAAACCGGTGGTACCATCGCCATTGCCTCCTCCTCCTGTTCTGGTCGAGGGAAACTTGGAGTTCGAGATCTCCAGGATTCTCGACTCAAGAGTTCTGCGGGGTTCCCTCCAGTACCTGGTTCACTGGAGGGGGTACGGTCCTGAGGAGAGGATGTGGGTTCCGGTGTCAGATGTCAACGCCAGCCGTCTGGTGAGGGCCTTTCATAGGTCCCATCCGGATAAGGTTGGTCCAGGGTGTCCGGAGGTCACCCGTAGAAGGGGGGGTACTGTCATGCCACACTCTGACGATGTGCGGAGGTCAGCCAGGATTGCAGCATGAGTCTAGTATTTGTTTTGATGCTGTGCTGGATCCGCCTCGCATCAGGTGCACTGGGTGGAGTCATTAGTTTAAATAGTCTCCAGCTAAAGTGCTCTGAGCGGATTATACTCATCATTGTGGTCTTGGAAGCTAGGAAGGAAGGTTGGCTGTTTGTTCCTGCTCTCAGCAGATAGGTGTCTTTTCTTGTTTGGTTGTTTATGTCATCATACCCGTCCAGGTTCTGTGCGAGCTGGCAGCTCCTTTCTCCCCACTTCACCATCTCAGGGAGTTCAGGGTTCTGTTAGTATAGGCTGGTGGACACAGCAAATCTACCATCAAGATTTGTCTGTGGGCTGAGCATTGTAGGGAAAGAGGTCAGGGATAAATTAGGAGGTGACCCTTTCCCTGTCTCTCGTCCAGAGCCTGGTTGGTGTGTTATCTGTTAACTGTGCACGTCCGCCGTGACAATCTAGTAGTAATATAATATTATATCATAGTGACATTAAACCTCCGTTGGCAGTCCATCTATCATGTCTCCTTTCGGTAGACACAGCTGAGGTTCCCCGTGTGACCCCCACAAGGCAGGCTGTGTGCATAATTGCTACTAGGGATGAGCCAATTGACTTCGAATGAAACATCCGAAGTCGATTCGCATTTCAATACTGTACGGAGCGAGCGCTCCGTACAGTATTACAATGTATTGGCTCCAATGAGCCGAAGTTATTACTTTGCGAAGTCTCGCGAGACTTCGCATAATAGCTTCAGAAATTGATTTATACTGTAAAAAACCATTTCCCGAATTCGGGTTCGATTCCAAGTGGTACCTTGGAACTGAACCTGAGTTCGGGAAATGTTTTTTTACAGTATAAATCAATTTCTGAAGGTATTATGCGAAGTCTCGCGAGACTTCGCAAAGTAATAACTTCGGCTGTTCGGGGCCAATACATTCTAATACTGTACGGAGTGCTCGCTCCGTACAGTATTGAAACAAAGTTTTATGCGAATCGACTTCGGATGTTTCATTCGAAGTCAATTTGCTCATCCCTTATTGTTACCATTTGAATTAAAAATTCTGCCCCCTGTTCCACCTCCCAAAACAGTTGGAAATGCCCATTTTATTGCCACTTTTACATTGGTCCTTGTTGTAGTCCATTGTGTGGAACTGTTGGCAAGTATTTCTATGAAATAGATATAAATCTACCATGTTGCACATTGCGGGATCGGCACACTTACCATGTACCGTCACTGAGATGTACATTATGGGTAAGCTAAAAATGTGGGGCAGTGTCAATAGAACTTTACTAAAAAAAAAAAAGCAAACAAAAAGACAAAACTCATTTTCCTCAATTTTGGAACCTTGTTATTTTCTTTTTTTGGGGATGGGGTTGGATTTCAATGGTCCCTAAGTGCAACCCCAATGTATAAAAAGATTAGTCTCATCCCATGTTATTTTATCAGTTTTTGGTTCTGAGAGTTCTCTAGGGCAGCTATGATGATTTGTGACCAGGCACTGAATAAAGCAGCTCTTTCTGCCTCTAACACAGCAGGAAGTCACAGCGGATCCTGATGCACTAACTGACAGCTGAACTGAAACAAATGTTGCTTTATGTATCTGAAGCAGGTGGAACTTTCTCAGTGCCCCTCAAGGATAGAATATTATTGTAGCCATCATAAGCTTCTGTGTTCAGATGTTTGCATTGAGCTGGACCTCACATGTCTATGTTTTTATTCTCTCGCACATAGTACTTTGTCTTCACCGGAGTTCTGGCCATGGTGACCTGCGCTGTCTTTCTACGACTCAACTCTGTTCTGAAGCTGGCGGTGCTGCTCATTATGATAGCAATATATTCCCTGCTGACAGAAACCATTTATACGTCTCTCTTCTTACGATATGACAATTCACATCACAACGGGAAGTAAGTGCCTCCGTGTTCCTGATTTTGTTGCGGTATTTATAAAGAAAAAAGTTGCACTATTAGAGAAAACCCTCTGCCATGAAGACGTCGTCCTCCTGCTGGTACTCGCCAAATCTACAACTCTCACGCTCCAGAGTGAACAAAAATTGAAGAAATTGATTTCCTTTATCTTCACCCTCCAGCATGGCGGCCTACTGCAAAGCGGTAGAAGTGGTGGCACACCTGCTATCAGTGCTATGGAAAGTGACTATGCTCAGTAACGTTGGTAGCTCTGAAGTGAACGCGCTGCAGTATCCAGCTCCACCACAACGCAGTGGACAGAGCTACTTTGGTATCTGATCGGTGGCGGTCTGACACCCAGGGTCCCCGCTGATCAGCTGTTTGAGAAGGCACCAAGCACAGCCACGATACAATGTATCCTGCCCCATTCCCCTCTATGCCTACGTGACTGAGGAACATGTCATCACTGGCCTAGGAAAAGCTGAGCTAAGGCCACAGCACTACTGCAAGCGCCTCTGTTTAGTGGGGTGTCTGGGTGTTGAGGATAGGTCATCTGTATTAAAATCTCGAAAAAACCCTTTAAGACCTTTAAGAAGGTTGTCCAGGACTTTTATCCAACCCCTATAATGACCCCCCCCCCCCCCCCCCCCCCAATGCCCAGGCACCTCATATAGATTATACTTACCCCGCTCCCTGGCACCCACATCCCTCCTAATCCCCGCATGGCCACCGGATGTTTTGATCCGTGCGACGGGCAGATGCATCAGCGGCCATGCGGGGATCAAGAGCAACTCGGGGTAAGTGTAACCTACATGAGGTGCCCAGGCATTGGGGGGGGGGGGGGGGGGGTCATTAGGGGTTGGATAAAACCTTTAAATATTGATGATCTACAGTTGAAACCAGAAGTTTACATACACTATATAAAAAGACACATATGCGTGTTTTTCTCAATATGTGACATGAAATCAGAATAAACCTTTCCTGTTTTTGGTCAATTAGGATTACCATAATTATTATTATTTACCAAATGCCAGAATAATGAGAGAGATAATGTTTTAAGGCATTTTTATTACTTTCTGCAAAGTCAAAAGTTTACATACATTTCATTAATATTTGCTACCATTGCCCTTAAACTGTATGACTTGGGTCAAACGTTTTGGATATCCTTCCACAAGCTTCTCACAATAGTTGGTCGGAATTAGGGCCCATTCCTCCTGATAAAACTGGTGTACGTAACTGAGCCATGTTTGTTGGTCGCCTTGCTCGCACCTGCCTTTTCAGCTTTGCCCATAAATTTTCAATAGGGCTTTGTGATGGCCGCTCCAAAACATTGACTTTGTTATCCTTAAGCCACTTTGTAACCAGTTTGGCAGTATGCTTCGGGTCATTGACCACTTGGAAGACCCATTTCCACCCAAGCTTTAACTTCCTGGCTGATGTCTTGAGATGTTGCTTCAGTATTTCCAGATAATCTTCTTTCCTCATGATGCCATCTATTTTGTGAAGTACACCAGTCCCTCCTGCAGCAAAACAACCCCACAACATGATGCTGCCGCCCCCGTGTTTCACAGTTGAGATGGTGTTCTTAGGCTTTCAAGCTTTTCCCTCCAAACATAACGATGGTCATTATGGCCATTATTGTGTTAAATGTTAAATATTAGGTATTGCCGCGTCCGTAACAACCTGCTCTATAAAAATACCACATGACCTAACCCCTCAGGTGAACACCATAAAAAATATAAAATAAAAACAGTGTCATAAAAGCCATTTTTTGTCACCCTACATCACATAAAGTGTAGTAGCAAGCGATCAAAAACTCATATGCACCCCAAAATAGTGCCAATCAAACCGTCATCTCATCCCACAAAAATGATACCCTACCTAAGACAATCGCCCAAAAAAAATAAAAAAAATACGGCTCTCAGAATATGGAGACACTAAAACATGATTTTTTTAAAATTAAAAATACTGTTATTGTGCAAAACTTAAATACATTTTTTAAAAAGTATACAAATTAGGTATCGCTGTGTCCGTAAGAACCTGCTGTATAAAAATATCACATGACCTAATCCCTCAGATGAACACCGTAAAAAAAAACTATAAAAAGTGTCAAAAAAGCCATTTTTTGTCACCTTGCATCACAAAAAATGTAATACCAAGCGATTAAAAAGTCATACGCTTCCTAAAATAGTACCAATCAAACCGAAATCTCACACCGAAAAAAATGAGCCCCTACATAGGACAGTCGCCCAAAAAATTAAAACAAATATGGCTTTCAAAATATGGAGACACAAAAAAATTTTTTTTTTCAAAAATGCTTTATTATGTAAAACTGAAAGAAACAACCATAGCCATATTTGGTATTGTCGCGTCCGTAACAACCTGCTCTATAAAAATACCACATGATGTAACCTGTCAGATGAACAATGTAAATAACAAAAAATAAAAATGGTGCCAAAACAGCTATTTTTTGTTACCTTGTCTCACAAAAAATGTAATATAGAGCAACCAAAAATCATATCTACCCTAAAATAGTACCAAGAAAACTGCCAACTTATCCCGTAGTTTCCAAAATGGGGTCTTTTTTTGGAGTTTCTACTCTAGTGGTGCATCAGGGGGTCTTCAAATGTGACATGGCAGCTTACAAATTATCCCACTGAAATCTGCTTTCCAAAAACCATATGGCGTTCCTTTCTTTCTGCGCAATGCCGTGTGCCCGTATAGCAGTTTACGACCACATATGGGGTGTTTCTGTAAACTACAGAACCAGGGCAATAAATATTGAGTTTTGCCTGGCTGTTAACCCTTGCTTTGTTAGTGGAAAAAAATTGATTCAAATGGAAAATCTGCCAAAAAGTGAAATTCTGAAATTTCATCTCTATTTTCCATGAATTCTTGTGGAACACCTAAAGGGTTAAAAACGTTTGTAAAATCATTTTTGAATACTTTAAAATGGGTTTATTTTTGGGTGGTGTCTATTATGTAAGCCTCACAAAGTGACTTCAGACCTGAACTGGTCCTTAAAAAGTAGGTTTTGGAAATTTTCTGAAAAATTTCCAGATTTGCTTCTAAACTTCTAAGGCTACTTTTACACTGGCGTTTTTGTTTCCGTTTGTGAGATCCATTCAGGGACCTCACAAGCGGTCCAAAACGGATCAGTTTTGCCCTTAACGCATTCTGAATGGATAAGGATCCGCTCAGAATGCATCAGTTTGGCTCCGTTCCGCTTTGGAGGCGGACACCAACACGCTGCTTGCAGCGTTTTGTTGTCCGTCTGATGAAACTGACATATTATGTCAGTAAAAACGGATCCGTCCCCATTTACTTATATTGTGTGTCAGGATGGATCCGTTTTCACTGACCTAATATGGTACAATAGAAAACGGATCTGTCCCCCATTGACTTTCAATGATGTTCAAGACAGATTCGTCTTGGCTATGTTGAAAATAATACAAACGGATCCGTTCTGAACGGATGCATGCGGTTGTATTATCTGAATGGATCCGTTTGTGCAGATCCATGACGGATCCGCACCAAACGCGAGTCTCAAAGTAGCCTAAGCCTTCTAACGTCCCCAAAAAATAAACATGAAGTAGACATATGGGGAATGTAAAGTAATAACAATTTTTGGAGTTATTACTATCTATTATAAAAGTAGAGAAATTGAAATGTGCAAATTTGCAAATTTTTCCAAATTTTTGGTAAATTTTGTATTTAAAAAAAAAATTAAAATAAAATATTTTGACTCAATTTTACCACTGTCATGAATAACAATATGTGATGAGAAAACAGTCTCAGAATGGCCTGGATAAGTAAAAGCGTTTAAAAGTTGTTAACCACATAAAGTGACACTGGTCAGATTTGCAAAAAATGGCCTGGGCAGGAAGGTGAAAACTGGCCCAAGGTTGAAAGGGTTAAATACATCCGCAGGTGTGTCTCTAATTAACTCAGATGTTGCCAACAAACCTAACAGAAGCTTCCAAACACATGACGTCATCATATGGGCAGTCCAGAATTGTTTAAAGGCATAGTGATCTGAGTGTATGTAAACTTTTGACATTGTAGAAAGTAATAAAAATGCCTTCAAACATTCTCTTTCTCTCACATTATTCAGGCATTTGGTAACTAATAATAATTATGGTAATCCTAAGTGACCAAAGACAGGAAAGGTTTATTCTGATTTCATGTCAGATATTGAGAAAAACATGCATATGTGTCTTTTTATATAGTGTATGTAAACTGGTATCTTCAGGATAGGTCATCTATATCAGATCGGTGGGAGTCAACTCCCGATCCCTCCCGCCACTCAGCAAGCATTGCGGCCTCTTCATAGTATACCAAGCTTAGCGCCCTACAATGTACCGTGGCCGTGTTTGCTATTGCAGTCTCACTTGGATGGACTGCCATGTGCCATGTGTGGTGGTAGCAGGGACCAAACCCCCCACTGATATGATATTGATATTGACATTGTAGTTGGCAAATTTGGGGAATGTAAGCCCCGCCCAAACTAACTGGGAATGCTCACCTATGGGTGGGGATAACATAATCCTCACCCATTTTTGGCCTAGGACTGCCCAAATTTGCCAAATTAGAGACAGTCCCAGCAGGTTCAGGACTGTTGGGAACTATGCTAGCCTTAGAATATGTTAGCAATATTTAAGTCTCGGACAACCCCTTCAATAAGGCCAAAACATGAAGTTCTACAAAGTCCTATACAGTGGTGTAAGCTATGGAGAGTACTTAGGTTGTATCCCCTTTGCTGCTTGAAAAAGGGATATACCACTCTGGGACCCCACCCATAAGGAGAATGGGGGTCTTCTAAGGCATGTTGCGGACCTCCAGTACTTGTCCTTAGATGTGGATGATGTGATATGAAACGTACATGATAGTGAAGCCTTGAATTAGCTATGTAAACCGTCAACCGTCTGTGCTGTCACGGTTCCCACCGGACTGATATTCGCCCATCGGCTATGTACTATATTGTTGTACTCATAATGTGTGACTATGGCTGTTTTATCTATTTTCCAGCACAGACTTCCTGGGGACAAAAGAGGCCTCCCTGCTGCTAATGGCCATGTTCCTCTTAGCCGTCTTCTATCATGGACAGCAGGTGAGACAAAACATTTCCTTCACTCCTTCCCCAGGACTCTTTGGCATTTGATTATGGATGCGTTGTAAAATGTCACATCCCCTCAGGGCGCTGAATGAAGAGAGCTGTTGTTTCGGTAAATCTATCTGCCATGTCGTTCAAAAACGTTCATTTTGTTTTTTTATAGTTTATTATTTTGTGCAATTTGTGAGCATAAAAAGAAGGAAAATGTGCAGTGGCCGAAGGTGTGCCACAAAATAACAGTAACATCTGAAATTAAGTGTGTAACATCTCTCCTGGTCCATATGCAGTGACCCAGTGGATCACTGCTAAAGAGCTAATTTCATGCTAAAAAGCTAAATGTTGGGAATTATTGCCTAAGTGCTCAAATGGTAGAGTGTTCTCTTTTTACTTGTGCGCTGTGTATGGACTGACAGTTGCGAGGGTGATGGGCTGGTCCCACCCCCCTGTTAGAGAGTCTTTGTTGAGAAGGCATAGAGTGAGAATGTATGTGTGAGCTCCTAAAATCTAGGCCTAGTCCTGGGAACCTTCACGCTGAGACTGAAACCCTGAGAAAAAGAGAACAGTCATTTATAGATGGCGGAGAACCAAGGCCGTGCTGGGTAAAGACAAAAAGGTAGTGCTCATTTATGGCAAAAGACTTTACTTCATGTGGAAAGGGTTCATTGCCCCCAGCACCCACCACACTGCATGGTAGTATTGTTTTACACACTATATTGTGGTATAATTTTATGCACTGTATGATGACATAATTATATATACTGTATGGTGGTATTTTATACACTGTATGGTAGTATTGTTTTCTACATTGTTTTCCCGTGCAAGCATGAGGAGTGCACAGTCTCCTCCTTCATTCTCCTACTCCTCGTTCCTCGGTTCTCGGGTCTTCTCTGGTCTGTGGAGGAGGCACGCTGTTGGAGTTTGTATTTCCTGGCAGGTCACTGTGTTCTTCAGATTGACCCCACAATCCAACTCAATGGCGCCATCTGCTGGGTTGTTACTGTGATTAATCCTGGGATTTTCTTTCGCTATATAATGAGCTATAAATATGTTCTCACGCGTTTCGAAGCTCCTTCATCAGTAGCTATTATTTGGGCACTCCATGGCACTTTTGTATTCTGCTATTTATGCTTTTTGTAATCTTTTTCATATTGTAACAGAACATATTTTCAGCGTTTAGCTGTTTTTTTGAGCAAGACTTCCACCCTTCCTTCCGATAAAGAGAAGGACCTAACAAAAAAAGGCTGCCCATGGGCCTCCACGAACCTTATTTCCACCCTGTACATTCCTGTAGATACATGCACTGATGGACTCCTCTATGATAAAGCTGTAGCTGGTCTCACATTTGAATTTTAGTTCAGCATATTCCAGTCGTGCATATTGATTTCGGTCTCCCTCTTGTTTCTTGGCTTGATTTTTTTTGTTTTTCTTTGATGACTTTACATTGATACAGTTGCCTTATCCACAGCAGCTGTGCTAATCACTTCCATGGCAGTACCCCAAGTTTTGGCTGCCTGGGGACGCTTTATGTCAGTGACTTATATACTGTGCAAGCAAATGGGTACTGAGATATGGAGACTGTCTTGCCAACGATTAGCATAAAGAAATAAAGAAACACAATTCCAATCAAATGCCAAACATCACATACAACAGTTATATTTTACCATCCTTAAAGGGGTCAACAGGACGACCCCTGTCCATATACCCCAGTATGGCATATGGATGTCATAGAATGGGTTTGTGCCATGTTACACCCCTCTGTTGGACTCGCTGGCTTTTCTGTGTTTGTAAAGCTCCAAAAACTAACACTGAAGGTACATGCAGATGACAATCCCAAGTGCCCAGGGGCAGTGTCTATCTCTGCAAATGCCCAGGGGCAGTGTCTATCTCTGCAAGTGCTCAGGGGCAGTGTCTATCTCTGCAAATGCCCAGGGGCGGTGTCTATCTCTGCAAATGCCCAGGGGCGGAGTCTATCTCTGCAAGTACTCAGGGGCGATGTCTATCCCTGCAAGTCCCCAGGGGCGATGTCTATCCCTGCAAGTCCCCAGGGGCGGTGTCTATCTCTGCAAGTGCACAGGGGCAGTGTCTATCTCTGCAATTGCCCAGGGGCGGTGTCTGTCTCTGCAAGTACTCAGGGGCAGTGTCTGTCTCTGCAAGTACTCAGGGGCAATGTCTATCTCTGCAAGTGCACAGGGGCGGTGTCTATCTCTGCAAGTGCACAGGGGCAGTGTCCATCTCTGCAAGTGCCCAGGGGCGGTGTCTATCTCTGCAAGTGCACAGGGACAGTGTCTATCTCTGCAAGTACTCAGGGCGATGTCTATCTCTGCAAGTGCACAGGGGCGATGTCTATCCCTGCAAGTGCTCAGGGGCGATGTCTATTTCTGCAAGTGCACAGGGGCAGTGTCTATCTCTGCAAGTACTCAGGGGCGATGTCTATCTCTGCAAGTACTCAGGGGCGATGTCTATCTCTGCAAGTACTCAGGGGCGATGTCTATCTCTGCAAGTGCTCAGGGGCAGTGTCTATCTCTGCAAGTACTCAGGGGCGATGTCTATCCCTGCAAGTGCTTAGGGGCAGTGTCTATCTCTGCAAATGCCCAGGGGCGGTGTCTATCTCTGCAAGTACTCAGGGGCGATGTCAGGGGCGTAGCTAGAAATGCATGGGCCCTATTGGAAAAAAAAAAATTATGGCCCTTCTGTGCCATCCACAGATCCCCGTCCCCTAAATAGTGCCATCCACAGATCCCCCTCCCCTAAATAGTGCCATCAACAGATCCCCCTCCCCTAAATAGTGCCATCCACAGATCCCCCTCCCCTAAATAGTGCCATCAACAGATCCCCCTCCCCTAAATAGTGCCATCCACAGATCCCCCTCCCCTAAATAGTGCCATCCACAGATCCCCCTCCTCTAAATAGTGCCATCCACAGATCCCCCTCCCCTAAATAGTGCCATCCACAGATCCCCCTCCCCTAAATAGTGCCATCCACAGATCCCTCTCCCCTAAATAGTGCCATCCACAGATCCCCCTCCCCTAAATAGTGCAATCCACAGATCCCCCTCCCCTAAATAGTGCCATCCACAGATCCCCCTCCCCTAAATAGTGCCATCAACAGATCCCCCTCCCCTAAATAGTGCCATCCACAGATCCCCCTCCCCTAAATAGTGCCATCCACAGATCCCCTTCCACTAAATAGTGGCATCCACAGATCCCCCTCCCCTAAATAGTGCCATCCACAGATCCCTCTCCCCTAAATAGTGCCATCCACAGATCCTCCTCCCCTAAACAGTGCCATCAACAGATCCCCCCTCCCCTAAATAGTGCCATACACAGATCCCCCTCTCCTAAACAGTGCCATCCACAGATCCCTCTCCCCTAAACAGTGCCGTCCACAGATCCCCCTCCCCTAAATAGTGCCATCCACAGATCCCCCTCCCCTAAATAGTGCCATCCACAGATCCCCTCCCCTAAATAGTGCCATCAACAGATCCCCCTCCCCTAAATAGTGCCATCCACAGATCCGCCTCCCCTAAATAGTGCCATCCACAGATCCCCCTCCCCTAAATAGTGCCATCCACAGATCCCCCTCCCCTAAATAGTGCCATCCACAGATCCCTCTCCCCTAAATAGTGCCATCCACAGAACCCTCTCCCCTAAATAGTGCCATCCACAGATCCCCCTCCCCTAAATAGTGCCATCCACAGATCCCCCTCCCCTAAATAGTGCCATCAACAGATCCCCCTCCCCTAAATAGTGCCATCCACAGATCCCCCTCCCCTAAATAGTGCCATCCACAGATCCCCCTCCCCTAAATAGTGCCATCCACAGATCCCCTTTCACTAAATAGTGGCATCCACAGATCCCCTTTCACTAAATAGTGCCATCCACAGATCCCCCTCCCCTAAATAGTGCCATCCACAGATCCTCCTCCCCTAAACAGTGCCATCAACAGATCCCCCCTCCCCTAAATAGTGCCATACACAGATCCCCCTCCCCTAAACAGTGCCATCCACAGATCCCTCTCCCCTAAACAGTGCCGTCCACAGATCCCCCTCCCCTAAACAGTGCCATCAACAGATCCCCCCTCCCCTAAATAGTGCCATACACAGATCCCCCTCCCCTAAACAGTGCCATCCACAGATCCCTCTCCCCTAAACAGTGCCGTCCACAGATCCCCCTCCCCTAAATAGTGCCATCCACAGATCCCCCTCCCCTAAATAGTGCCATCCACAGATCCCCCTCCCCTAAATAGTGCCATCAACAGATCCCCCTCCCCTAAATAGTGCCATCCACAGATCCCCCTCCCTAAATAGTGCATCCACAGATCCCCCTCCCTTAAATAGTGCCATCCACAGATCCCTCTCCCCTAAAGAGTGCCATCCACAGATCCCCCTCCCCTAAATAGTGCCATCCACAGATCCCCCTCCCCTAAATAGTGCCATCCACAGATCCCCCTCCCCTAAATAGTGCCATCCACAGATCCCCCTTCCCTAAATAGTGCCATCCACAGATCCCCCTCCCCTAAATAGTGCCATAAACAGATCCCCCTCCCTTAAATAGTGCCATCCACAGTTCCCCTTCCCCTAAATAGTGCCATCCACAGATCCCCCTCCCCTAAATAGTGCCATCAACAGATCCCCCTCCCCTAAATAGTGCCATCCACAGATCCGCCTCCCCTAAATAGTGCCATCCACAGATCCCCCTCCCCTAAATAGTGCCATCCACAGATCCCCTCCCCTAAATAGTGCCATCAACAGATCCCCCTCCCCTAAATAGTGCCATCCACAGATCCGCCTCCCCTAAATAGTGCCATCCACAGATCCCCCTCCCCTAAATAGTGCCATCCACAGATCCCCCTCCCCTAAATAGTGCCATCCACAGATCCCTCTCCCCTAAATAGTGCCATCCACAGAACCCTCTCCCCTAAATAGTGCCATCCACAGATCCCCCTCCCCTAAATAGTGCCATCCACAGATCCCCCTCCCCTAAATAGTGCCATCAACAGATCCCCCTCCCCTAAATAGTGCCATCCACAGATCCCCCTCCCCTAAATAGTGCCATCCACAGATCCCCTTTCACTAAATAGTGGCATCCACAGATCCCCTTTCACTAAATAGTGCCATCCACAGATCCCCCTCCCCTAAATAGTGCCATCCACAGATCCTCCTCCCCTAAACAGTGCCATCAACAGATCCCCCCTCCCCTAAATAGTGCCATACACAGATCCCCCTCCCCTAAACAGTGCCATCCACAGATCCCTCTCCCCTAAACAGTGCCGTCCACAGATCCCCCTCCCCTAAACAGTGCCATCAACAGATCCCCCCTCCCCTAAATAGTGCCATACACAGATCCCCCTCCCCTAAACAGTGCCATCCACAGATCCCTCTCCCCTAAACAGTGCCGTCCACAGATCCCCCTCCCCTAAATAGTGCCATCCACAGATCCCCCTCCCCTAAATAGTGCCATCCACAGATCCCCCTCCCCTAAATAGTGCCATCAACAGATCCCCCTCCCCTAAATAGTGCCATCCACAGATCCCCCTCCCTAAATAGTGCATCCACAGATCCCCCTCCCTTAAATAGTGCCATCCACAGATCCCTCTCCCCTAAACAGTGCCATCCACAGATCCCCCTCCCCTAAATAGTGCCATCCACAGATCCCCCTCCCCTAAATAGTGCCATCCACAGATCCCCCTCCCCTAAATAGTGCCATCCACAGATCCCCCTTCCCTAAATAGTGCCATCCACAGATCCCCCTCCCCTAAATAGTGCCATAAACAGATCCCCCTCCCTTAAATAGTGCCATCCACAGTTCCCCTTCCCCTAAATAGTGCCATCCACAGATCCCCCTCCCCTAAATAGTGCCATCAACAGATCCCCCTCCCCTAAATAGTGCCATACACAGATCCCCCTCCCCTAAACAGTGCCATCCACAGTATCAGGTGCCTCTCTCCCCCCCCATGTGCCAGTATCAGGTGCCAACCCCCCCCCCCCCAGGTGCCAGTATCAGGTCAGGTGCCAACCCCCCGCTCCCCCATGGCAGTAACAGTCGGGTATTAAAAAAAATAAAATAAACACTTCTACTTACCTCCATGTCAGCGATGCGATGCAGCCTCTTCCTGTGTCCCGCCCTGTATGTCCATATATGGAGTCAGTGCTTGTATTTCAGAAAAGGTTTCTGCTGGGATTTGAACCCACAACCTTCTGTATCAGAGGCAAATCATCTAACCATAAGACCATAAGAGCTGCCTTGCTGCTGACTGAAAAAATATGAGACTTCTACTGTTATAGCTGGCTAAGTGTACATCTATTCACATGACAGCTGCTCATATATAGAGATATAGTAGCAGAGCTGAGTGTGCTGGGATAGCTGTCATATAGAGATATAGCAGTGCTGGGTGTGTTGGGGCAGCTGTCATGTGTATAGATGTACGCTTAGCCAGCGATAACAGTAGAAGTGTCAAATTTTTTCAATCAGCAATGCCTCCTTTATGGTTGTGAGGGTAAATGCTTTGCCACTGATACATTGGAGGTTGTGGGTTCGAATCCCAGACACATCAGGAGACTTTAGAATACAGTAATATTAGAGCACATTAGCGAGGAGGCCTGAACATTAAGACCGCTGCTGTGAAGGGGCCCTGAACAGTAAGACATTGATATTTAACTAACTTGAAAATAAACTGTCGGGCCCCGAAGCAGCTGCTTCCCCGGTAGTTACGCCACCTCCTGGCTGCCTGTGTGTAGTGTCTGTGTGTGTTAATAAAAAAATTAATAAAATGAATGCGGTCGGACGGGCCCCAGTGGCTGAGGCCCCATAGCCACTGCTATGGTTGCTATGGCGATCCCTACGCCACTGGGCGATGTCTATCCCTGCAAGTCCCCAGGGGCGATGTCTATCTCTGCAAGTGCTCAGGGGCAGTGTCTATCTCTGCAAGTACTTAGGGGCAGTGTCTATCTCTGCAAGTACTTAGGGGCAGTGTCTATCTCTGCAAGTGCCCAATGGTGGTGTCTATCTCTGCAAGTGCACAGGGGCGGTGTCTATCGCTACAAGTGCTCAAGGGCGGTGTCTATCTCTGCAAGTGCCCAGATTCCCAGGCGTTTCTCGTGGATAACTCCTCCCCTGCTTAGCTTTCAGCCAGCCCAGTATCCTGATGTCACTCTCTTTTGCATGTGAAATCCCGCACCTGTACTCATGGCCACCGGGCCCGGACTTGCGCTATACACTACCAACTGTATACTACACAGGCCTTTTCATTGGCTGCTGGCAAAAAACGCATATCAACTTCAATCATATAAGAAAAGTACCTTTTAGAATCATATTAACATCCAGTTCTTGTTCATAGTCCAGATGGGGGGCATAGGCATTGGACTATGAAAACATCAGCGGGTGCCTCCAGGGTCTGATGTATATTTCTGGAAGTTTCTATTCCATAGGGCTCATGCAGACAAATGTAAGGGCTCCGTGCCCAATCCAGTGCGGATGAACTATAATTTTCATCAGAAAGTGGTGGAAGTTATAGCTGAAATCTATGCCAACCTGTAGCTCTCGTAGACTTCAGTTTCTGGCACACAGCAGGGCAGAGATTTGTTGGGTCCACAATCCACAAAATACGACAAAACATAAGACATGTCTTATCTTTTGCGTTGCGGAGACACGGACCCGAAATCCCACAGAAGTACTTCGTAGTGCGTCCGTGGGCTTCCAATCCATGCCTGCGCTCCACAAAAAATAGGAGATTACCAATCTTTGGCTGTGTCTGGCGTATCGTGGACCCATCTAAGTCAATGGGTCCGCATCCACGTCACGGAATGCACATGGCCAGTGTCCGTATATTGCGAACTGGCCATTTTACGGAGCCCTTACATTCGTCTGCATGAGCCTTTAATGTTGGCATTTTTTTTATTTTTTTTATTAGATTTTCTGACAGTACATTGTTAAAAGAAACATAGAAATATATGTAGTCTTTACTATAAAAAATTTTATATATATTTTTTACCATTAAAAAAAAACTAAAAATATATGTACAGTAGTCTTTACAATAAAAACAAAAATACGCGTATTTTTTACCATTAAAAAAAAACTAAAAATATATGTACAGTAGTCTTTACAATAAAAACAAAAATATGCGTATATAGAGTTTTTATGAAAGAACAAAATATATGTAGTCTTTACTATAAAAACATAAAAATGTAGTCTTCACTGTAAAATCATATAAAAATATGTCTTTACTATAAAAAAAATATAAAAAAATACTGTATACAGTCTTTACTATAAAAACATATAAAAAACTAAAAATACCTTATATATAGTCTTTACGATAGGGCTGAGCTCACATCATCTGCGTTTTCAATTCCGCTATTGAGATCCGTCATAGAATCTCAATAGCGGAAGAAAACCCTTCAGTTTAGTCCCCATTCATTGTCAATGGGGACAAAACTGAACTGAACGAAACGGAATGCACCAGAATGTATTCCGTTGTGTTTTTCTGTCCGCGATGTGGTGAAGAGCAGGACGGATCCGTCCCAACACACAATGTAAGTCAATGGGGACGGATCCGTTTTCTCTGACACAATAGAAAACGGATCCGTCCCCCATTTACTTTCAGTGGTGTTCATGACGGATCCATCATGGCTATAGAAGACATAATACAACCGGGTCCGTTCATGACGGATGCATGCGGCTGTATTATTGTAACGGAAGCGCTTTTGCAGATCCATGACGGATATGCAAAAAACGCTGGTGTGAAAGTAGCCTTAGCTTTCCGTTCTTCTGATCCGTCAGAAAAAGAGAGAGAAAAAAAAAAACAGGATCCTGTTGCACCAGTTGTCAACCGTTTGAGCCATTTCCATCTGAGATCCGTTTTTTAGACGGAAACAAAAGTACTACATGCAGGGCTTTTTTCCCCGTCTAAAAAACGGATCTCAGACAGAAATGGCTCAAACGGATGACAACAGATGCAACAGGATCTGTTTTTTTACTGGATCCTGTAAAAAAAAATGAATCCTATGCATAGGGGCCCATTCACACGACCGTGCTGTGTTTTGCGGTCCGCAAATTGCGTATCCACAAAACACGGATCTGCAATTTGCAGAACGGAATAGGAGGCCCATTATAGAAATGCCTATTCTTGTCTGCAAAACGGACAAGAATAGGACAGGACTCATAATTTTTGCGGGGCCACAGAATGGAGCAACGGATGCGGACAGCACACGGAGTGCTATCCGCATCTTTTGCGACCCCATTGAAGTGAGTGGGTCCGCACCCGAACCGCAAAAAAGTGCGGCTGGGATGCGGACCAAAACCATGGTCGTGTGAATGAGCCATAAGGGCTCTTGCACACGACCGTATGTATTTTGCGGTCCACAAAAAACGGATCCGCAAAAAAAATGGATGCCGTCCGTCTGCATTCCGTATTTTGTGGAACGGAACAGCTGACCCCTTATAGTACATGACTATCCTTGTTCATAATGCGGACAATAATAGGACATGTTCTATTTTTCTGTGGAATGGAAATACGGACATAAGGAAACGGAATGCACACGGAATAAGCGTATGTTTAGTTTTTTTTGCGGACCCACTGAAATGAATGGTTCCGCATATGGTCCGCAAAAAAAAATCTGCGTACATGGAAAGAAAATACGTTCCTGTGCATGAGCCCTAACTGATGCAACGGAAAGAACGGAAAGATCAGAAGAACGGAAAGCTAAACGGTGATGTGAACTAATATGTGAACTGACCCATTGAAAGTCAATGGGTCCGCAGAAAATCACGAAAAACGGCACAACGGACACGGAATAAAACAACGGTCGTGTGCACGAGGCCTAAAACATATAAAAATATGTCTTTACTATAAAAAAACATTAAAAAAATACCGTATATTGTCTTTACTATAAAAATATATACGTAGTATTTACTATTAAAAAGAAAATATATGTAGTCTTTATAAAAAAAAAAATGTAGTCCGTAGTACGAAACACGTAATGCCACATTTATTAAGACCAGCGTTTTAGACAGCGGTCTTAATAAAGCCCCATAGCTGGTGGTGGATCCGCCAGAGTTAGGCCTCTTGCACACGACTGTATGTCCTCCGAGACATACGGTCCGTGATAGGGCCATATGTCCCGGAGCGGCATTGATTGTGCGCATGGGAGTACACAGCATCATAGATTACAATGATGCTGTGCACGTCGGGCCGCCCGCGGGGCTATTGTCCCGCAATCATATGACCTTATAGCCCCGCCGGCAGCTCGACGTGCACAGCATCATTGTAATCTATGATGCTGTGCGCTGCCGTGCGCACGATTAATGCCGCTCCGGGACATATGGCCCACTCACGGACCGTATGTCTCGGAGGGCATACGGTCATGTGCAAGAGACCTTATGTAGAGGAGCCGGTCTCTTCAAAACTTTGGCGGATCCTCCGCCGCTTGACAGCTTCCCAGCCTGTCCCCTTCCCCGCCCACAAGACTTTTTTAAACCTGGCTTCAGCGGCGAGAAGTCACAGAAGTAGCCATTGCCTTGCAATCTGCGACTGAAATACGCCTAATCTACGCGTATTTCAGGTTCACAAATGACCCCCTAAAGCATACGGTATATAGCCTTTACTCTAAAGAACATATAAACATTTGTAGTCTTTACTATTAAAAATAAACCTTCACCTTTTAACTTCTGGATTTACTCTTTTATGGTGTGTCTTGCGCTGTGCCGAGTGATATTGAGCGGTTGGTTATTATATTTTATACAAGGCAAGAAAATGACATAATTTCATATAAAAACAATAACACAAAAAAAAAGCAAAAAGCCGATCTGTCTGCAGCGAGTGGGAACAATTGCTCGGGGACCCACTGAGAAATTGTTAATTGCAGCCAAGCTAAAAATAACACCGGCTGGCAAGAATCATGGAAATTCATTGGGTTAGCTCAGAGAACCGAGGTGGGGACAGAAAGTTATGTATCTCCCTGTAATCCATCGATCAGACAAAACACCCGCGCTACTGCATGTTATTCTGCAGAAGAGGAAGTGTTAGTCAGGCTGCCTCTAGAACAAGGAATATTTCAAGACATATCTGGAGGCCAAATACAAAAACTGAAAAAATGTATCCGTAGACCACATGGTCCCGGCGTGTTAGAGGCTGCACTTGAATGTCGATAAATGGCTCAGCCATACAGAACGGTCAGAACATTGACTGAGCCCTAAGAACGTTCAAAGGATCAAGAATTAAAACATTTTGATACCGAGAGAGTACCTGTCCGCAGGATCCACCCTATTAGGGTGGTAGAGTAGATCCTGCTGATTAAAATGATACCTGTCTTGTGAAAATCCGTTGCGATGTTCCGGAAAAAAAGGAGTTGTATTTTTTATGCAGTTAAGGGGTTCAGTGCACCAAGGGGCGTGGCCAGCACTGGAAATTTGAGGTGCACCAAAGTGCCAGGCCCCTCCCCTCAGTGCACTGAAGCCCACATTTGCATAAAGAATAAAAGTATTTTTTTTTTCTCAGGAACGCTGCGACCGATTTTTACAAGACAGGTATCATTTTAATCAGCAGGATCACTCCTACAAGGCAGTATACAGTACCTGATTGCTCTTTAAGTGTTTTACTTATTTAACCCCTTAAGGATGCACAAGGATTCATATTTGTTTTTAGGACACAGGGTATTTTTCCATTTTCGCCTCGTTGCATTTCAAGAGCCGTAACTTTTTTTTATTGTTTTGCTGGCATTGCTGTGTGGGGTCTTGTGTTTGACATTTTGGGGAGCATCTTTTTTTATTTTTCCGGTAAATATATTTTGAATGAATTGTGGCAAAAAATATTCAGTTCTGCAAATTTTTTTCTGTTTTTTTCCACAAGTTTCCAAGCTCCTAAAATTGTACATCTCTTGTACAGCTTGTGATGATTAAAGGGGTTTCTGGTCCTACAAAATCCTAGGATAGACCATCAGAACAGTGGCGGTCTCCTTCTCAACACCCCTGCCAATTAACTGTGCTCCAGTGAGAACTGTGTTCCATTCGTTGTTTAGCAGTCACAGTTCCCCAAGCTCCATCAGCCTCAGATCAGACCCCCATCAGACTCAAATCAGACCTCCATCAGACTCAGATCAGACCACCATCAGACTCAGATCAGACCCCCATCAGACTCAGATCAGACCCCCATCAGACTCAGATCAGACCCCCATCAGACTCAGATCAGACCCCCATCAGACTCAGATCAGACCCCCATCAGCCTCAGATCAGACCCCCTTCAGACTCAGATCAGACCCCCATCAGACTCAGATCAGTCCCCCATCAGCCTCGGATCAGACCCTCTTCAGACTCTCATCAGACCCCCATCAGCCTTAGATCAGACGCCATTAGCGTCAGATCAAATCCCCGTCAGCCTCAGATCAATAAAAAAAACGTAACTCCCTTGCTCCGGACATCGCTGCCACTCATTCACCACTTCCTGGTCTTCTTCTGGCCCACTCTGAATTGTGACCTGACGTCACACAGCATCAGGTCATAGTGCGTGCCTACTAACACTATGTCCTGGTGCTGTATGCTGTCAGGACACAGTGCAAATCGGGGCCCGGAAGAAGACCAGGGAGGGTGAGAAGAGCCAGCGCAATGCTTCCCTCACCACTTTCCTTGCGTCCTGCATGCTGATGAACGCATCCATGATGGTCCAAAAAATATGGTATAAATTACACTAGTCTCATTTTCATATATTATACTAGTCTTAGGACTTCATTGTTCTTTATTTTATGTGTTTGTGGAATTTTTTTAGCAAATTTATTTTTGGAACTTTACACATTTTTTTCCCTTTAATACAGGGGCAGCTATTAGGATGTACCTCAGGCATGCCCTAATGTTACATATCACAGGACAGCCCTGGGAGTCACAGTCAGGTCCATGAACCGTCCCATAAAACCGTCAACCCTGGCAGTTTCTAAAAAGCAGAGACCTTCACCTGTCACAAGGATTAGAGTTTTCTCTGATCACATCTATTGCTGTAGGCCGGGTGTCCGCTGTTAATCACAGCCACCCCATATGGGTCATTATGTGGGCTTAACTGCTGTTTAGTCTGCCATTTGAATGAATTAAAGCTTTGGACGAAACAATAAACTGCTAGGACTCAGGCCTAATCTGTAGAGTAACCTGAGAGCAAATCTCCTACAGTGCCCCCGAAGGGCAAATAAAGCATTATACAGTTCTCATTGAAATTACAGATTTGTACGTTGAATGCACGGGCTTGCCAGGTTCTCCATTGCAAATAAAGCTAAAACGTTGGAAGGAGATATTTTTAGAAAACTTGAGAAGAGGTTATAGTGGACCCAGTTATAGTATGGTTTGTCTTCTTCTGTGGAAGCCAATGCTTCATGAATGGCACATTTTTCTAGATGTTATTGAAGTGATTTCTAGAAGGATCAGGCAAAAACAAGCACATTTTTGAAACTCTGTATCATTATACAATGGCTGTGGAAGATGTTAATTATGTTCATTTAACTTTACGTTTTCAATTTATTATTTTATCTTCAGATTTTATTTTATTTTATTTTTTTGTATACTGGTATTTCATTTTTGGTCGATATTGTTTTACAGCTGGAATACACTGCAAGACTGGATTTTTTGTGGCGGGTTCAAGCCAAAGAAGAAATCAGTGAAATGACGGAATTGAGGGAACATAATGAAAACATGCTGAGAAACATTCTTCCGAGTCATGTGGCTCGCCATTTTTTGGAGAAAGACCGAGATAATGAGGTATGTGTCTGGAAAGGCTCATTATAACTATGTCTAATTGTATTATTCAGTAAGTAGCAGAGATTCACACAATTGACTCTCTGAAGGCAAAATTGCAAATCCATCTCTAACAGACGTACGGAGGGGTGCCTCAGGCAGAAATTAAAAGGATGGCCCCTTTTGGATCCTTCATGCATCAAAGAAGAGCTTGAAGCATGTGTCCCCTCCACCATTTAAATACTCTTACCCCCTTATAGCAAACAAGGAAGCATGATACTTGGGCCTGTACCTCCTTTCTTTGCTAATATTGTGGATTGAGGGGGTCCTATGCAGGTTTACCACCCCTTTCTCCTCAGGAATGAGGTAAAGCAAATCTGAGTTGCATTCCTGATCTCAATGGGCTTCATGGTGAGTTCTTGGCTTGTCATTGAGACACCATCACTCTTGTTTTGAAGGTTTCCAAAAACTTGTGAACTTCTACTTGAGAAAACATAGATCAGGAGTTGTCTAGTACAAGGTTCCCCTCCAATGCTGATAGAGGACATTTTGAGCTAATAGAGGGGGCACTTATTTTTCTGGATGACTCATCTGCCTGTCCGTCCTTGGTTTGAACACGCTGATGACTGCCTTTTTCTGAAATCTGGACCATGACCCTTTATAGCATTGTGGTGCTACATACAGATCTCTGCAGGTATGGGCCAGTCTTACCTTGGGACAACACCATTGCCGCCCAGTTCTGTGGTGGTAGTGGTTGCACCTTAAAGAACCATATAGACCCATAGATGATATGCTCCATTACTGAGGAGAAGCGAGGAACCTACAAGTGACAACCACTCTGGGTACTGTTTGGGTTAATTTAGTAGGCACATTTCTTCTTCACGTGAAAGTGATGGAGATCACCTACCCGAGAAATCCCAACCCTTTTTATGACTTTTAGATTTTTTTTGTTTTTGTTTTCTTTTTGCCTTTTTTTTGTTTTCTTATACCCTCTCATACATTGAAGCTTTCTGTGTATTTTTTAAGAACATTTTTTTTAAGATCAGGACTTCCAGTTCTCGGAGGAACTTCTTGCTATGTAGCTCCAATGGACTCTGAATTCAAGGAATTGTATATTGTTCTGTGCTCTGTAGAGAGTTCCTTTATTCAGTTGCCTCTTGCAGTAAATGCAGTAAATAATCCACTGAAATGTTCTGTTCAGGCTGAGTGCAGGTAGTAGCTTCCCTTCCTATTACAATCCATTACACCCTTTCATGTTCACTGTGGCTGCTTGATAATCAAAAAAACGAAAACCTCACTTCAGTGCAGCAAAGAGATACAAAGTGAGGAACAAAGCAGCACAAGTCCATCTCTGTAGACACTACCGGAATATACTCCATACAGTCCAGTCCCTTTATCTCTATTCGCACTATGAACAGATGTGGCTGCCCACTCACATTAAAGTGAACATATCACCAGGGAATCACGTGAATTACCGTATTTTTCACTCTATAAGACACACCTAGGTTTTAAAGGAGAATAATAGAAAAAAGCCTTAGATCAGACCCTAAATTTTCATCAGACTCCTAATTTTCATCAGACCTCAGATCAGACCCTCAATCTTCATCATACCTCAGATCAGACCCTCAGTCTTCATTAGACCTCAGATCAGACCCCCAATCCTCATTTGACCCCCAGTCCTTATCCCTTTACCCTAATCTTCATCAGACCCTAATCTTAATCAGACCTCAGATCAGACTCTCAATGTTCATCAGACCACGAATCTTAATCAGAACCCAGATCAGACATAAAATGTACTTCTCCTGCTTCAGATGGTGCCACCACTCTGGAGATCCAGCGTACTTTTCATGCAGTGCCGCACTGTGACCTGACATCACACAGTGTTGGGTAATAGTGTGCACTTACATGCACGACGTCCTGACTTTGTACACAGTCAGGACACAACACAGCACCGTGCAGGTAGAAGACCAGGGAGCGGTGAGTAAAGCCAGCACCCGCTATATTTAGTGCACCCCGGTCATACTGTGTACTAATGAGCACTTGCATAATGGAGGTGCTCATAGGTATTCACTTCATAAGACGCATTGCCGTTTTCCCCCCACTTTTGAGGGTATAAGTACATATAATGGAGTGACAAATACGGTAAATCTGTTTTTTATTATCAACATATTTGTAACGACTATCAGTGATTTTCTTATTACTATATGTTTGTTACAACCTACACAAAACCTGAAGTATTTCAGTTTTCACACTGGCGTAGAGAAGTGACAATACTGACTCTTCCTGTCTTCTGGAGCTCACTTATCAGCTTGGCTGTATAGATTGGGACAGAATAAGCAGAAACATGTCACTATCATTAGAAGGTGGGCGAGTTAATGACCACTCTGTAAAGATGGGAGCCTAAATAAAAGAGTATAGCAGCAGTAACATAGATGAGGTTTACTGCAGACTTAGATCTAATTAATGAGACTAAAACAAAATACTAGACAGTCCCTTTAAAGAGAGTATGCCAAGGTAGAATTGTGTCCTCTATCCTAAGCACATTGGATAGGTTTTGGATTGGAGGGGGTTTAACCGTTGGGACTCGAATTGGGGTCCCATTATTATTGTAGGTGCAACGAGTGTCTGAGATGCCATAGCTTCTACAACATGGGGCCACTTTAAGATCCCAGTGCACCCCTGATAGAGGCAGACCAGCCAATAGCCTCTTTCATCACAGACCTACCTTCTCAAGGTTGCTATAGAGACCCCTATAATCAACCATGTCGGAGCAGATAATATTTGCCGATAGCTTTACAGTGGGCCCCCAGAATGAGTTTTACTGGTGGGCCCTAGGCACCGCAGTCTGACACTGAGTGAATTGTAATATAATAATTATGGCAAATTATTAGGAGATACCAGGTTCAACCAAAACATCATCCATCCAGCAGCCTAGGTGGCATTGACTTCATAACACCCCCACCTATGTGTCACCATGTATTGGTCTTTACTGGGCTAGGAAATAAAACTATTCTATTTACATGCTAGTTCACATCATTATTATTCCTTTCCCTCTTCTCCTTCAGGAGCTGTATTCTCAGTCTTATGATGCTGTGGGCGTCATGTTTGCCTCAATCCCTGGATTTGCAGATTTTTATTCACAAACGGAAATGAATAACCAGGGTGTGGAGTGCCTCCGCTTGCTGAATGAAATTATTGCAGATTTTGATGAGGTAAATATCACTGACTGCTAAGATGGATGGAAGGTCGAAGACTGTTTGAATATACTATATTATTCTCTCGTCATCCAAAAAATCCTGTAATTTGTTGTTAAATACCTTTCGGTCTTTTTGCAACTACTATAATTCTGCCCCATGCACAAGAATATAAATATAATACTACCCCCTATGTACAAGGATGTAACTACTATAATACTACTTTCTATATACAAGACTATAACTACTATAATACTGCCTCCTATGTACAAGAATATAACTACTATAATACTGCTCCTATGTATAAGAATATAACTACTATAATACTGCTCCTATGTGCAAGAATATAACTACTATAATACTGCTCCTATGTACAAGAATATAACTACTATAATACTGCTCCTATGTACAAGACTATAACTACTATAATACTGCTCCTATGTACAAGAATATAACTACTATAATACTGCTCCCCCTGTGTACAGGAATATAACTACTATAATACTGCTCCTATGTACAAGAATATAACTACTATAATACTGCTCCTATGTACAAGAATATAACTACTATAATACTGCTCCTATGTACAAGAATATAACTACTATAATACTGCTCCTATGTACAAGAATATAACTACTATAATACTGCTCCTATGTACAGGAATATAACTACTATAATACTGCTCCTATGTACAAGAATATAACTACTATAATAATGCTCCTATGTACAAGAATATAACTACTATAATACTGCTTCCTATATACAAGAATATAACTACTATAATACTGCTCCTATGTATAAGAATATAACTACTATAATACTGCTCCTATGTACAAGAATATAACTACTATAATACTGCTCCTATGTACAATAATATAACTACTATAATACTGCTTCCTATATACAAGAATATAACTACTATAATACTGCATCATATGAATGAGAATATAGCTACTATAATACTGCTCCTATATACAAGAACATAACTATTATAATACTGCTCCTATGTACAAGAATATAACTACTATAATACTGCTCCTATGTACAAGAATATAGCTACTATAATACTGTCTCATATGAGTAAGAATAAAACTACCATAATACTGCCTACTATGTACAAGGATATAACTACTATAATACTGCTCTTATGAACAAGAATATAACTACTATAATACTGCTCCTATGTACAAGAATATAACTACTATAATACTGCCTCATATGTACAAGAATATAATTACTATAATACTGCCTCCTAAATACAAGAATATAACTGCTATAATACTGCTCCTATGTACAAGAATATAACTACTATAATACTGCTCCTTGTACAAGAATATAATTACTATAATACTGCTCCTATGTACAAGGATATAACTAATATAATACTGCTCCTATGTACAAGAATATAACTACTATAATACTACTCCTATGTACAAGAATATAACTACTATAATACTGCTCCTATGTACAAGAATATAACTACTATAATACTGCTCCTATGTACAAAAATATAACTACTATAATATTGCTTCTATGTACAAGAATATAACTACTATAATACTGCCTCCTATGTACAAGAATATAATTACTATAAGGCTACTTTCACACTTGCGTTCAGAGCGGAACCGTCTGGGGTCTGCACAGACGGATCCGCTCATATAATGCAGACTTGGGATCCGTTCAGAACGGATCCGTCTGCATTATATTGTAGAAAAAATTCTAAGTGTGAAAGTAGCTTCAGACGGATCCGTCCAGACTTTACATTGAAAGTCTATGGGGGACGGATCCGTTTGAAAATTGAGCCATATAGTGTCAAATTCAAACGGATCCGTCCCCATTGACTTACATTGAAAGTCTGGACGGATCCGTTTGCCTCCGCACGGGCAGGCAGACACCCGAACGCTGCAAGCAGCGTTCAGGTGTCCGCTTGCTAAGCGGAGCGGAGGCTGAACGCTGCCAGACTGATGCATTCTGAGCGTATCCGCGTCCACTCAGAATGCATTGGTAGCTGGACGGATGCGTTCGGGGCCGCTTGTGAGACTCTTCAAACGGAGCTCACAAGCGGAACCCCGACGCTAGTGTGAAAGTAGCATAATACTGCATCCTATAAACAAGAATATAACTACTATAATACTGCTCCTATGTACAAGAATATAACTACCATAATACTGCTCCTATGTACAAGAATATAACTACTATAATACTGCTTCCTATGTCTAAGAATATAATTACTATAATACTGCTCCTATGTACAAGAATATAATTACTATAATACTGCTCCTATGTACAAGAATATAACTACTATAATAATGCCTCCTATGTACAAGAATATAACTACTATAATACTGCTCCTATGTACAAGAGTATAACTACTATAATACTGCTCCTATGTACAAGAATATAACTACTTTAATACTGCTTCTATGTACAAGAATATTGCTACTATAATACTGCCTCCTATGTACAAAATATAATTACTATAATGCTGCTCTTGTGTACAATAATATATTACTATAATACTGCTCCTATGTACAAGAATATAACTACTATAATACTGCTCCTATGTACAAGAATATAACTACTATAATACTGCCTCCTATGTACAAGAATATAACTACTATAATACTGCTTCCTATGTACAAGAATATAACTACTATAATACTGCTCCTATGTACAAGAATATAACTACTATAATACTGCCTCCTATGGACAAGAGTATAACTACTATAATACTGCTCCTATGTAAAAGAATATAACTACTTTAATACTGCTTCTATGTACAAGAATATTACTACTATAATACTGCCTCCTATGTACAAAATATAATTACTATAATGCTGCTCTTACTATAATACTGCTCCTATGTACAAGAATATAACTACTATAATACTGCTCCTATGTACAAGAATATAACTACTATAATACTGTCTCATATGTACAAGAATATAACTACTATAATACTGCTCCTATATACAAGAATATAACTACTATAATACTGCCTTCTATGTGCAAGAATATAACTACTATAATACTGCCTCCTATATACAAGAATATAACTACTATAATACTGCATCCTATGTACAAGAATATAACTACTATAATACTGCTCCTATGTACAAGACTATAACTACTATAATACTGCTCCTATGTACAAGAATATAACTACTATAATACTGCTCCCCCTGTGTACAGGAATATAACTACTATAATACTGCTCCTATGTACAAGAATATAACTACTATAATAATGCTCCTATGTACAAGAATATAACTACTATAATACTGCTCCTATGTACAAGAATATAACTACTATAATACTGCTCCTATGTACAAGAATATAACTACTATAATACTGCTCCTATGTACAGGAATATAACTACTATAATACTGCTCCTATGTACAAGAATATAACTACTATAATAATGCTCCTATGTACAAGAATATAACTACTATAATACTGCTTCCTATATACAAGAATATAACTACTATAATACTGCTCCTATGTATAAGAATATAACTACTATAATACTGCTCCTATGTACAAGAATATAACTACTATAATACTGCTCCTATGTACAATAATATAACTACTATAATACTGCTTCCTATATACAAGAATATAACTACTATAATACTGCATCATATGAATGAGAATATAGCTACTATAATACTGCTCCTATATACAAGAACATAACTATTATAATACTGCTCCTATGTACAAGAATATAACTACTATAATACTGCTCCTATGTACAAGAATATAGCTACTATAATACTGTCTCATATGAGTAAGAATAAAACTACCATAATACTGCCTACTATGTACAAGGATATAACTACTATAATACTGCTCTTATGAACAAGAATATAACTACTATAATACTGCTCCTATGTACAAGAATATAACTACTATAATACTGCCTCATATGTACAAGAATATAATTACTATAATACTGCCTCCTAAATACAAGAATATAACTGCTATAATACTGCTCCTATGTACAAGAATATAACTACTATAATACTGCTCCTTGTACAAGAATATAATTACTATAATACTGCTCCTATGTACAAGGATATAACTAATATAATACTGCTCCTATGTACAAGAATATAACTACTATAATACTACTCCTATGTACAAGAATATAACTACTATAATACTGCTCCTATGTACAAGAATATAACTACTATAATACTGCTCCTATGTACAAAAATATAACTACTATAATATTGCTTCTATGTACAAGAATATAACTACTATAATACTGCCTCCTATGTACAAGAATATAATTACTATAAGGCTACTTTCACACTTGCGTTCAGAGCGGAACCGTCTGGGGTCTGCACAGACGGATCCGCTCATATAATGCAGACTTGGGATCCGTTCAGAACGGATCCGTCTGCATTATATTGTAGAAAAAATTCTAAGTGTGAAAGTAGCTTCAGACGGATCCGTCCAGACTTTACATTGAAAGTCTATGGGGGACGGATCCGTTTGAAAATTGAGCCATATAGTGTCAAATTCAAACGGATCCGTCCCCATTGACTTACATTGAAAGTCTGGACGGATCCGTTTGCCTCCGCACGGGCAGGCAGACACCCGAACGCTGCAAGCAGCGTTCAGGTGTCCGCTTGCTAAGCGGAGCGGAGGCTGAACGCTGCCAGACTGATGCATTCTGAGCGTATCCGCGTCCACTCAGAATGCATTGGTAGCTGGACGGATGCGTTCGGGGCCGCTTGTGAGACTCTTCAAACGGAGCTCACAAGCGGAACCCCGACGCTAGTGTGAAAGTAGCATAATACTGCATCCTATAAACAAGAATATAACTACTATAATACTGCTCCTATGTACAAGAATATAACTACCATAATACTGCTCCTATGTACAAGAATATAACTACTATAATACTGCTTCCTATGTCTAAGAATATAATTACTATAATACTGCTCCTATGTACAAGAATATAATTACTATAATACTGCTCCTATGTACAAGAATATAACTACTATAATACTGCCTCCTATGTACAAGAATATAACTACTATAATACTGCTCCTATGTACAAGAGTATAACTACTATAATACTGCTCCTATGTACAAGAATATAACTACTTTAATACTGCTTCTATGTACAAGAATATTGCTACTATAATACTGCCTCCTATGTACAAAATATAATTACTATAATGCTGCTCTTGTGTACAATAATATATTACTATAATACTGCTCCTATGTACAAGAATATAACTACTATAATACTGCTCCTATGTACAAGAATATAACTACTATAATACTGCCTCCTATGGACAAGAGTATAACTACTATAATACTGCTCCCATGTAAAAGAATATAACTACTTTAATACTGCTTCTATGTACAAGAATATTACTACTATAATACTGCCTCCTATGTACAAAATATAATTACTATAATGCTGCTCTTACTATAATACTGCTCCTATGTACAAGAATATAACTACTATAATACTGCTCCTATGTACAAGAATATAACTACTATAATACTGTCTCATATGTACAAGAATATAACTACTATAATACTGCTCCTATATACAAGAATATAACTACTATAATACTGCCTTCTATGTGCAAGAATATAACTACTATAATACTGCCTCCTATATACAAGAATATAACTACTATAATACTGCATCCTATGTACAAGAATATAACTACTATAATACTGCTCCTATGTACAAGAATAGAACTACTATAATACTGCTCCTATGTACAAGAATGTAACTACTATAATACTGCCTCCTATGTACAAGAATAGAACTACTATAATACTGCCTCCTATGTACAAGAATATAACTACTATAATACTGCTCCTATGTACAAGAATATAACGACTATAACACTGCTCCTATGTACAAGAATATAACTACTATAACACCACCTCCTATGTACAAGAATATAACTACTATAACACCACCTCCTATGTACAAGAATATAACTACTATAATACTGCCTTCTATGTGCAAGAATATAACTACTATAATACTGCCTTCTATGTGCAAGAATATAACTACTATAATACTGCTCCTATGTACAAGAATATAACTACTATAATACTGCTCCTATGTACAGGAATATTACTACTATAATACTGCTCCTATGTACAAGAATATAACTACTATAATACTGCCTCCTATGTACAAGAATATAACTACTATAATACTGCCTCCTATGTACAAGAATATAACTACTATAATACTGCTCCTATGTACAAGAATATAACTACTATAATACTGCTCCTATGTACAAGAATATAACTACTATAATACTGCTCCTATATACCAGAATATAACTACTATAATACTGCTCCTATGTACAAGCATATAACTACTATAATACTGCCTCCTATGTACAAGAATATAACTACTATAATACTGCTCCTATGTACAAGAATATAACTACTATAATACTGCTCCTATGTACAAGAATATAACTACTATAATCAGGGGCGTTGCTAGGGTCTAAAGACATCCGGGGCACGAGCCCACGTGAAGCCACGCCCCCATCCCATGAAGCCACGCCCTCATGGGGGGGGGGCCTTCACAGTAGTTATTAACCTCTTTCAGCAGTCCCCCCTTCAGTGAATGGGGGACTGCTGAATGGGGTTAATAACTACAGTGAAAGGCCTAGCCGTTTGGGCAACCCCACAGATCATCCATAACTGTGCCATCCACAGATCCCCCTCCCCATAACTGTTCCATCCACAGATCCCCCTCCCATAACTGTGCCATCCACAGATCCCCCTCCCATAACTGTGCCATCCACAGATCCCCCTCCCATAACTGTGCCATCCACCACAGATCCCTCTCCCAATAACAGTGCCATCCACCACAGATCCCCCTCCCCATAACTGTGCCATCCACCACAGATCCCCCTCCCCATAACTGTGCCATCCACCACAGATCCCTCTCCCAATAACAGTGCCATCCACCACAGATTCCTCTCCCAATAACAGTGCCATCCACCACAGATCCCCCTCCCCTGCAAGTGCAACTTTACCTTTTGCTCATCCTAGTCTTACTCAGAGAAGAGTCTCTCTCTTTTAGCTAGTCAGCTCCAGGCAGTTCGGACGGTGCTCACTCACTGACTTCACACGCTGGCGCCGCCTAGTGGGGGGAGCAGCCACCTGACGTCAGTGAGCGAGCCTGCCTGCTGTTACCGGAGGCGGAGCTGCAGTAAGAAATCTAGTTAGATGAGTGGCGCCGGCTGAGGATGATTTTTCAAGTTAAAAGTTAAGTAAGTCTGCAGGCAGAGCAGGCGGAGATTAGGATTATTTACACATACAGTTTTGGAGTGATGCGAGTGACGGGGCCGGTGAAGCGCAGGAGAGTCAGAGCGCCGGCCGGCCCTGCCAGTGCCAGCAATACATTCGGGGCACTGGTCAAAACATCCGGGGCTCCAGCCCCGAATGTTTTGACCTAACGACGCCCCTGACTATAATACTGCCTCCTATATACAAGAATATAACTACTATAATACTGCTCCTATGTACAAGAATATAACTACTATAATACTGCTCTTATGTACAAGAATATAACTACTATAATACTGTCTCCTATGTACAAGAATATAACTACTATAATACTTCTCCTATGTACAAGAATATAACTACTATAATACTGCTCCTATGTACAAGAATATAACTACTATAATACTGCCTCCTATGTACAAGAATATAACTACTATAGGGGGCGGAGCTTGACCTTGGAGCTGAATGGTTGCTTGTTCCTGAGCTCCTCTCCCTGGCAGCTATTATAGCCCCTTTTATTAGCTATTTACTCGGGGCCAATGGGGAAACCAGGCAAGGATCGACACTCTGAGACTCCAGAGCCGACAGGGGCCCGTTCCAGGCAACCGGAGATGGATAAATACCTCAAGAAACAGTCCAGGACTCCTGCTGCTGAAACAACCAGGAGGGCGCGGCAGCTCTCAGAAGCAGAGGAAGGCTCTGAGGCAGGAAGTACTTCTGATGTATCTGATTGCAGACCACTGCGAAATAGCTCCTCACTTTCCAAAGCAGATCTCAGGGACACCCTGGAATCTGCTCTTGCACCTCTTAAAAAGGACTTGGAGGAGATAAAAGGAGACCTGCGGCAGATTGGGAATCATGTGGAGTCCCTGGAGCTAGCACAGGAAGCCATCCTGGTGCATGAGGGTAAGACCCGTGCAGCCCTGCAAACCCACAGAGACTTGCTAAACGACGCGCTGATGCGCATAGAGGATCAGGAGAACCGGAGCCGGCGGCGAAATATTCGCATCCGCGCGGCCTACCCGAAAATATTGCGATTGACGCGCTTCATTCAGTCGCATGCAAAATTTTCTCCTCCCTGCTGGGAGCTGAGAGAGCAGCTCCGATTGTGATCGAGCGCATCCACAGGGCCTTAAGGCCCAAGCCAAAACCTGGTGAGCCGCCGCGGGATGTTGTTTGCGGCATATTAAGCTACGTGGACACTGCTGCACTGCTCAAGGCGGGAAGGGAGGCCGACCGCATCATGTACGGTGAGACCCCAGTCCTATTCTTCCAGGATCTGGCCCCCTCCACCTTAGCCAAGAGGCGCATCGTAAAGCCGCTCCTAGAGGCCCTTAAAGCCACAGCTACGCCATTCCGATGGCTCTATCCCTTCGGTCTGGCCATCTTGAAAAACGGGAGGCAGTATACGGTGCGGACCCCGGGTGACCTGAAAGCTATTTGGGGCCCTCTTGGGATTGAACCCATCACAGTTCCCTCGTGGATGCCGGCTGATCAAGGGGATCCCCTGCCTACCCCTCCGGGTATAGATTCGTGGCAGCAAGTTTCACCTTCCAGAGCTGGGAAACAAGGAAAAGGCCGGTCGCAAGCACCTGTTACCTGACTCTGTTCAGGGAGGCGCTGAAGGCGCTTTTGTTCACTCTTCACTGAGTTCAATGTTCTGTGACTTTGCTGGGTCCCAGGACGTAGGAACTCTGTCTGGCTCTGTCTGAGCTGAATTTTCATCGTTTGTCCATTGGTTTTGGACTTATTTTAGGTCTGGGCCCACTGCCCCGTTCTCATGGGTTTTGGGCCTGACCCTATGCTTTACTACCTTGCCTGCATGAGATGCGGGTTACGAGCTGTGCATTAGAGCACTGAATGCACTGTTAGTTATGCGGGGGTTATATGTCTGCACTGTTGTCAGTTATGTTACTGATTATGTCCTCTCCCTCACCCCCTTCCTTTCCACCCCCGGTGGCCCCACAGGAGCCCCCTCTGATAGATCCCGGCTGTCCGCCGCTATGAAAAAGGATCTCCATTGTGTCAGATGCTGGGTGGGGTCACGCGCTCCCTGTCCATGGGGAGACATTCTTTGTTATTTGGGTTGTGTTACTGTCTCATTTGTTATGTCTTTTATTTTTCTTTTGACTTTCCCTTCCTCCTCATTCCTCCCTTTCTTCTCCTCACTCCGTCCGTGGCTTTCCAGACTGGATGTCCTCTTGCTCTGGGCCGACAGGCCTCCTCTGTCTTCACTATGGCCTCTGTTGTAGTTGCCTCACTGAATGCCAAGGATCTGAACGAGCCATGTAAGCGGTCTCAGGTGCTCTCCTTGTTACTGAAAGATGAAGCCTCCGTTGTATTCCTCCAAGAAACTCATTTTAAATCAGGGAAGATCCCGAAATTGTCCCAAAACGCATTCCCAAAATGGTTTCATAGCTCTTTTGCCTCGGCTAGCAGGGGTGTCAGCGTGGCCGTCCACAAGCGCCTACCCTTCAAACACTCCGCTGTCCTTGCGGACACTGATGGTCGCTTCTTATTCGTTAAGGGGCACATCGCTGACGCGCCTGTTTCCCTGGCTAATTTATATGCCCCCAATAGGGGACAGATCCCCTGGCTTGTTCGGACTCTTGAGCAATTACAGGCTTTTAGTGAGGGCATGCTTATACTAGGTGGTGACTTTAATGTGACTATGGAGCCAGGCCTTGACTCGTCCTCCCAGAGGTCTGAGTTGTCCCACAAACTTCTGCGACGTCTGAAGACTGCGCTGAAGAAGTTGCGGGTTATTGATGTGTGGCGCACTATGCATCCCTCTGGTAGGTATTATACGTTTTATTCAAACGCTAAAAAATCCTTCCATAGGTTGGACTACTTGTTTTTATCCTCCCCCCATATTTCTCAGGTGGTAGACACGAGGATTGGGAACATTACGCTTTCTGATCACGCCCCAGTATTTCTCCGAGTGTCTATGACAGCTCTTCCTAAACGAGAGAGAATATGGCGTCTTAATGACACATTGATCTCCGACCCTACCAATGCAG
This sequence comes from Bufo bufo, assembly GCF_905171765.1. NCBI lineage: Eukaryota > Metazoa > Chordata > Amphibia > Anura > Bufonidae > Bufo > Bufo bufo. The sequence continues at coordinate 37,606,782 of NC_053393.1, forward strand.
CTAGAATCTCCCGGATTATGTCTGAATTCTTCTCTCTTAATGCGGCGGGCGACCCCCCTCCCTCTCCCTCCATCTTGTGGGAGACTCATAAGGCGGTGGTTAGAGGAGAATTAATTTCCCTGGGCTCGCATGTTAAAAAGTTGCGCTCCAAGGCTGTAGACGACCTGTTGTCCCGCATAGCGAGTCTTGAACTGACCCATAAGCAAACCCAGGCTCAGGCTGTGGCTGCTGAATTAGCGGAGGCCAGGACGGGACTGAAAAACTTGCTCAACGCCAAATCAGCAAAACTTATATTCCGCTCCAGGTTTAAAGCTTATGCTCATGGGAACAAAGGGAATAAACTGATGTCTGCCATGGCTAAGCAACGCCACGCGGATTCATTTATCCCTGCTATTTTAGATGCGAAAGGCAATAAGCACAAGTCGACTCACGATATAGCGAAAGCTTTTAGTGCTTTTTATGCGGATCTATATAACCTCCCCACTCCAGACCGTCCTGGTTCAGCCTCTATTGAGCAAGCCACAGATGAGTTCCTGTCCACTCTGAAGCTGCCCTCTGTTAGTCCCCTACAGGCTTCCCAACTAGTCGCCCCTGTATCAAGAGAGGAAATTGGCAAGGTCCTTTCCTCCATTCCTTCAGGTAAAAGTCCAGGCCCGGATGGACTCCCTATATCGTATTACAAGACCTTCAAAGACGTTTTGACTCCTCACTTTCAGGCACTCTGTAATTTCTTCCTGTCTGGAGGCTCTCTACCCCCCCAAACGTTAGAGGCCCACATAACTATAATCCATAAAGAAAACAAAGACCCCCTCCACTGTGGCAGTTATCGCCCGATTTCACTGCTAAATGCGGATGTCAAGTGGTGGGCCAAGATTCTGGCACAGCGAATACGGCTGATCCTGCCGGATGTTATTGATAGCGAGCAAGTGGGATTTGTGCGTGGCAGACAGGGCTGTGAAAACACGATACGTTTGCTCCATCTTATGGATTGGGCTAGAAGCTCCTCTACGCCTCTGGCTTTGCTGAGCATGGACGCGGAGAAGGCCTTCGACAGGGTCGGTTGGCATTATATGTCGCGGGCCCTGTCGAGGTTTGGTTTCCCAGATTCGTTTATATCTGCGATCTTCACTCTGTACTCAGCCCCGTCTGCCAAACTCAAAATAAATGGTACGCTTTCTCCCTCCTTTTCCATATCCAATGGGACGAGGCAGGGGTGCCCCCTCTCCCCATCTCTGTTTGTCATAGTGATGGAGACTTTGCTGTGTAAGATACGGCAGGATCCTGCGGTTAGGGGCTTGACCATTGATTCTCGGACCCACTTAACAGCCGCATTTGCAGATGACCTACTTATCATGACCTCCAATCCCGAAACATCCTTCCCTAGGCTTTTGTCTCTTTTTGAGGAGTTTGGCTATGTGTCAAACTTTAAAATCAACTATAGCAAGTCAATGGCCCTAAACGTTACTTGTCCAGAATCGGTTAAAGAGGCCCTTCAGATTACTACCCCCTTTCACTGGGCTACAAAAGACATTGTATTTTTGGGAGTGCACGTCCCGGCTCAGGCGAAGGACTTATTTGCTCTGAATTATGCCCCCTTATTGTCCTCAGTTAGGAAGCAGCTGCACTCTATTAAACTGCCGTTTATTTCCTGGTGTGGCAAGAGGAACTACCTCAAGACCTTTATAGCTCCTAAATTTTTGTACCTTCTGCAGGTGTTGCCTATCTGGCTGCCGCACTCATTTTTTGTAGACATCCGCAGAGTTTTCTCCCTCTTTTTGTGGGGAAGTAAACCCTCCAGAATTGCTTATTCGGTGCTGACCAGAGAGAGGAGGTTTGGCGGCTTTGGTCTGCCCGACATACGTTCCTACTATGTGGCCTTTCAACTATTTAGAGGTCTATCCCTCCTCAATAGCACTTATAGTGCTCCATATGTGTGTCTTGAGCGCTCTCTGCTCTCCACTAGAATGAAGTGGATTCTCTGGGGGCTGTCCCCTTGTTCTCCGGGTAGTTCCTCTTTGCCACTCCTATGGAAGGGTATGTTTGTTGAGTGGGCCAAGCAGTTTAAGGATAGAACACTTGAGTTTCCCATACCGGGTACTCCGCTTTCCTCTTTACAGTTTTATGTCCATCCGGAAGCCGAGAAGCCCTCAGGTATCTGGCCTCTTTTGGCCGAGATCCCTTTAAGTGAGATTAGGTCCCCGGATGGGTCCCTGGATTGGTCCACGGTCTTGAATGACCCTAAAGTCAAAAAAGCTTCCTTCCTACAGAGTTTTGCCCTGCAGAAGGAAATTAAGATGATTAAGCTACCACCCCCCACCACCTCTGGAACCCCCTCTTGGCTGTCTAAGAGACTATCAGATGCCCGTAGGATCCCTAAACCGCTGTCTACCATATATAAGGAGTTACTCTCAGCCTCCCCTCCTGAGCTACATTTCCTTTCTTCATGGGAAAGGGAATTGTCCATCCACCTTACAGACCCAGAAAGGGCTTTTGTCCTTACACACTCTCACGGCTTTAGCCGCTGTATTAAGGTACAAGAAAACTCGTATAAGCTGCTCACGAGATGGTACAAGTCCCCGGAGTTCTTGCATAGGCTTAATGCAGATTTCCCAAGTGAGTGCTGGAGGTGTAAAAAAGACGTAGGCTCTCTGTCACACATTTGGTGGCACTGTGAAAAGATTAAAGCGTTCTGGACCAGTATAGAAGCTCTGATAAATGAGGTGTGTGATAAGCAGGTTAAGCTGGATCCTAAACTGATTCTGCTTTGGTGCCCTAATGACTCGCTTTCCCCCTGTAGATCTGATCTTCCTACTATGCTCATCACGGCGGCGAGACTGCTCATCCCGCTGCTTTGGAAGGATACTGAACCTCCCACTGTTTCGATGTGGAGGGATAAGGTGGATCAGATCTACAGGTTTGAAGAGCTGGCCCACTGGGAATCTTGCACGCGTTCCCGCTTTCTGAAAATCTGGTCGCCCTGGAAGACATATAGGAAGTTCCCCTGACGGAGTTGGGGAAAACTCCCCTACCCCCCCCCCCTTCCTTTCCCTTCCTTTCCCTCTCTTTTCCTCTTATTTGTGTTATATTTGATTTTTATTGTCTGTCACATTTGATGTATCATTTTGTACAACATGTGTTGCACTGACATGCATTTGTGGTCACTTCCATGACCGATTTGTGACTTTGCCTTACCAGTGATGCTACGATGGTTTGTGATCGATTGATATGCCTTACTTACTTTGAATAAAAATAAATTTGGTTAAGAATATAACTACTATAATACTGCCTCCTATGTACAAGAATATAACTACTATAATACTGCCTCATGTACAAGAATATAACTACTATAATACTGCCTCCTATGTACAAGAATATAACTACTATAATACTGCCTCCTATGTACAAGAATATAACTACTATAATACTGCCTCCTATGTACAAGAATATAACTACTATAATACTGCCTCTTATGTACAAGAATATAACTACTATAATACTGCTCCTATGTACAAGAATATAACTACTATAATACTGCCCCTATGTACAAGAATATAACTACTATAATACTGCTCCTATGTACAAGAATATAACTACTATAATACTGCCTCCCATGTACAAGAATATAACTACTATAATACTGCCTCCTATGTACAAGAATATAACTACTATAATACTGCCTCCTATGTACAAGAATATAACTACTATAATACTGCCTCCTATGTACAGGAATATAACTAGTATAATACTGCTCCTATGCCCAAGAATATAACTACTATAATACTGCCCCTATGTACAAGAATATAACTACTATAATACTGCCCCTATGTACAAGAATATAACTACTATAATACTGCCTCCCATGTACAAGAATATAACTACTATAATACTGCCTCCTATATACAAGAATATAACTACTATAATACTGCCTCCTATGTACAAGAATATAACTACTATAATACTGCCTCCTATGTACAGGAATATAACTAGTATAATACTGCTCCTATGCCCAAGAATATAACTACTATAATACTGCTCCTATTTACAAGAATATAACTACTATAATAGTGCCTCCTATGTACAGGAATATAACTAGTATAATACTGCTCCTATGCCCAAGAATATAACTACTATAATACTGCCCCTATGTACAAGAATATAACTACTATAATACTGCCCCTATGTACAAGAATATAACTACTATAATACTGCTCCTATGTACAAGAATATAACTACTATAATACTGCCTCCCATGTACAAGAATATAACTACTATAATACTGCCTCCTATATACAAGAATATAACTACTATAATACTGCCTCCTATGTACAAGAATATAACTACTATAATACTGCCTCCTATGTACAGGAATATAACTAGTATAATACTGCTCCTATGCCCAAGAATATAACTACTATAATACTGCCTCCTATGTACAAGAATATAACTACTATAATACTGCTCCTATATACAAGAATATAACTACTATAATACTGCTCCTATTTACAAGAATATAACTACTATAATACTGCCTCCTATGTACAAGAATATAACTTCTATAATACTGCCTCCTATGTACAGGAATATAACTACTATAATACTGCTCCTATGTACAAGAATATAACTACTATAATACTGCTCCTATGTACAAGAATATAACTACTATAATACTGCTCCTATGTACAAGAATATAACTACTATAATACTGCCTCCTATGTACAAGAATATAACTACTATAATACTGCTCCTATGTACAAGAATATAACTACTATAATACTGCTCCTATGTACAAGAATATAACTACTATAATACTGCTCCTATGTACAGGAATATAACTACTATAATACTGCCTCCTATGTACAAGAATATAACTACTATAATACTGCCTCCTATGTACAAGAATATAACTATTATAATACTGCCTCCTATGTACAAGAATATAACTACTATAATACTGCCCCTATGTACAAGAATATAACTACTATAATACTGCTCCTATGTACAAGAATATAACTACTATAATACTGCTCCTATGTACAAGAATATAACTACTATAATATTGCTCCTATGTACAAGAATATAACTACTATAATACTGCTCCTATGTACAAGAATATAACTACTATAATAATGCTCCTATGTACAAGAATATAACTACTATAATACTGCTCCTATGTACAGAATATAACTACTATAATACTGCTCCTATATACAAGAATATAACTACTATAATACTGCTCCTATGTACAGGAATATAACTACTATAATACTGCCTCCTATGTACAAGAATATAACTACTATAATACTGCTCCTATGTACAAGAATATAACTACTATAATACTGCTCCTATATACAAGAATATAACTACTATAATACTGCTCCTATGTACAAGAATATAACTACTATAATAGTGCTATAAATAAATACTACTATTATACCAGCATGAAGTGTATGGATATGAAATTAAATATTGCATGAGAGAGTTCCAGTATGCATAGACTTTCTCAATGGGAACCTACATTTGCCTGTACCTACAGTAGGCACTATCCATTTTGCTAACCAGCATGTATGTGCTATGCTAAACAAAAGTAAATGTCAATGCCGATGCACACCGTATTATAACAAAGTATAATGTTATTGGACAATCATTAAAATCAGTTAAAAACACACACAACAGACCAACGGGTCTCAAATGAAATATGCATGAAACCCCCACACACACACACACACACAACATAATACATAGAATGAATGCAGAGGTCTAATATAGAAGCAAATAAATCAGATAAATGCAATACAGTGGAAAAATATCAGACCAATATCCAAAAAGAAAACCTTATCCAACTAACATAAACATGGATAATGTGCAAGGAGTAAACAAAAAAGAAGAAAATATATATATATATATAAGAATAGGATCAGAATAATTCATTATAGACACCACATGATTGAAAAAATACAAAGTGCTAGTGCAAAAATAATTCATTATAAATGTGACATCACATGATTCAAGAGCTAAAACAAGACCTCCTTGAGAAAGCTGTGGGGCTACACACCATGCTACAAGTCATACAGCTTCATCAGGGGTCTGCTGGTAACATGAAAAGCCCTTTATATAGCTATAAGTCTATTATAAACGCACAGTCCCTGCGCAAAATTTCATTTTGCTTGTTTATGGGGTGTGAGTAGCTCCGCCTCCCTCCGTTTTTTGCTCTCCATCATGCACATGTCTAGTTGACCACTTCCAGACGTTCCGTTTACCATCTGCAAAGTAAATATGTGAGTCTGATATTTGGTAATGAATTAACTAATTAATACAGCTATTTAAAGGGCTTTTCATGTTACCAGCAGACCCCTGATAAAGCTGTATGACTTGTAGCAGCGATACGCATGGTGTGTAGCCCCACAGCTTTCTCAAGGAGGTCTTTGCCTTATTTTTACAGGTCATATTTGCACAGTGGAATTTTCTTGCACACTACACTAGCACTTTTTATCTCTTGAATCAGGTGATGCCACGTTTATAATTAATTATTTTTGCACTAGCACTTTGTATTTTTTTTTAATCATCTGGTGTCATGTCTATAGTGAATTATTCTGATCATATTCTTATATATTTCCCAATTTTTTATTATTTTTTATTTTTTTTTACTTTTTGCACATCATGCATTTTTCTGTTAGTTGGATAAGGTCGTCTTTTTGGATATTTATCTGACATTTTTCCAATGTGTTGCATTTATCTGATTCATTTGCTTATAATTTGGACCTCGGCATTCATGATATGTATTATGCTGTGAAGGGGGGTCTCATGCATATTTCATGTGAAACCCCCTGGTTTGTTGTGTGTTTTAATAGGTTTTAATGATTGTCCAATAAAGTTATTCTTTGTTATTTTACGGCGTTGGCTTTGGCGTGTACTTTTGTCTCTTTTGTTTGGCCTTGTATTTTTTGTGTGGATGGCACCTGTATTAGTATTGTCAGTGGTGCCCGTACTCTTACATACATATGAATGTGCTGTGGTCAGGGTCACTAATATTAGGATATATCATTGAGTCCCCCTCAGAGACCAGATATGGAGATGAGAGGACAGAATGCACTTGTACATGTGCCCCAGCAGACATGTGGCAATGTATTTAGTACGATTTCGGTGCCATCTGTACCATGTTTGGGTGACCTTAACTGCCTGATTTTCAGTAAGTGTAGCAGATGGACTGCTCAGTAACCGGAGGAGAAACTTCAGAAAAAGACAAAAAAATATGTATTCCATGCTAAATATTATGCATCTTAATGTCTTCCAAACAGAAAACAACATGCCTTGAGATTGGCATATGGGTGCATAAACAGCACACCCGGGCAGCTTGCATTCCGCAAAACGAGGTCATTAGAATTCAGAATATTGAAGTCAAAAATATTCTGTTTGTAATGTAGAGTATGAGCTCCAGAGCCTTAAATGGATACGTCTCTGTTTTACTAGATTTAGGGTGAACTAGATGAAAGATCTTTATCAATGCATTCAGAGCAAACGCACCTTAAGCAGTGTGCGAATGGGCACATGTGTCCTGTCACTACTGAAGGGATCACCACTAGCCTTGCTGGACCGTACATCTGGAGCCTGCACAGATGCAGCTACACTCTCTGGGTCATTGACTGAGCAGTGTTGTTTGGGTGCTGTATGGTTTTTGGGCACTATGTGGTACACCAGATAGGAAGGGCTGTCCACTGCACCAACCAAAAGTCCATCTGGTTGCAGTAGAAACAGGGCAAACCTTTGAAATGAGGTCCATGGAATTGGAGAAGGAGGTCTGCCATCGATCTACAGTACCCTTTCTTGGTATGCCAATTCTAAAATGTTTTTTGGGAAGGTGGAGGGCATTATTACTGCTTGTTGAAACTTGCCAAAGGGGTCCAAGAAATAGACCTTGAAGCTTCTTCAGATTTCTTGGTTTCTTGGCACATCGGTGGTCCATTGCTACTTGGCCCACAAGGTAAGCTCTGATAGACCATCCTTCAGATTACCTGTAAGGCCACTTTCACATTTGTGGCGCTAAGATCCGGCCACCGGTTCCGACAGAGAATGCCGGGAATTCTCTGCATTTTTGCTAGATATCTGCCAGATACCATTATAGTTATTGGGGCTGGTGGGCATTCGGGTTGCATCCGGCAGTGCTGGATCCGGAGAATTCCAGCAGGCTGTAATCTGCCAGGACAGCCTGCCGGAATCCATGCCGCGGATGTGAAAGTAGCCTAAGAAGAACCAGGTGGCACCTCTCCTTTGCCACCACTATGGTCATTCATAAGGCTAAGTTCATACTGTACATTTAGGGTTGTTACTAAGAACACCTAGCTCTATGTCAAAAACTTTATCACATGGTGTTTGCTCCTATCTTGGTGCCTGTCCTTCCAGTTAAAGCAGTTCTCCCATGATTAATGTAAAAAAGGAAGATCAGACATCATATAGAACATGACGTCTCGTCTCTGCAGAGTGTGACACACAGACATCTTAGCTTCCTCACTTTTCTATCATCATCCCCCAACCTGGAGTCCCCACAGTGTTATCCTGCTGCTCGCTGTGCTCCCCAATACCCCCAAATACTATCCTGAAGTAAAATGAGTGCCCCCCATAGTAATAGTGCTCCTCAGTCCAATAGTGATTCCCTTCTAGAATGCCCCCATTAGTAATACTGCCCCCTACAGTGCCCCCAACAGTGATAATGCTCCCCAAGAATGCCCTCATTAGTAATACTGCCCCCCTACAGTGCCCCAACCATGATAACGCTCCCCAAGAGTGCCCCCATCATAGAAGAGCCCTTCAGTATTAATAATGCCCTTACAGAGCCCCCAGTAGAAATAAGGCCCCCCTATTGTTCCCCCAGTGGTAATAAAGCTCTCTACAGACCCCTCAGTAGTAATAAGGCACCACATAATGTTCTTAGTAGAAATAATGTGGATCTATAAGTCCCTCCTATAGAGCCCCCTGTAGTAATAAGAATGCCTATAATGTCCCCTGGATTTATAATACCCCCTATAGTGCCCCCAGTATTTATACTGCCCCCTACTGTTATAATGTTCGCCCTGAAGTGCCCCCAGTATTTATACTGCCCCCTACTGTTATAATGCTCACCCTGAAGTGCCCCCAGTATTTATAATGCCCCCTGCAGTGCCCCCTGTATTTATATTCCTCCCTCCACCATACAGTCCCATGTAAATAACATCACACCATCTCTCCAGCCCCCCCCTCAATATACAGTCCCATGTAAATAACATCCCTCCCTCCCACAGCCGCCATCAACACACAGTTCCATGTAAATAACATCACCCTGCCCCACCCACCTCCAACAACATCCCTCCCTTCAGCCCTAACATACAGTCCCAGTTAAATAACCACAACTCCCAGCATTGCTCTGCCTCTCCCTTCACTTACCTCTCCTCATGTGGCAGACATCACCACAGCTTCTTCCCCAGGACTTCTCTTCACTGCTGTCCTCTCCTGCACAGGTCCTTTTCAACCACTGCCTGTTTTACTGGTCACATGACCTGTGATGTCATCACAGGTCCTTCAGATCTTCCAGTGAATTTGATTCAATTGTATTGCCTTCCTGAGGACAGCAATACAGTTGTATCTAGCTGGCAGGCAGGACATTCGGGGCCTGGGACAAAACATTAGGGGCCCAGGCCCTGTAAGTTTTAACCTTGCAACGCCCCTGGGCTATACCAAATTTTTATTTAAATGCAATTACAAAAGTATTCAGATCCAGGTTTGAAAAATGTAGAATATGTTTTGTGACACAACTCCTCTAATGCATGAGAACCTGTAGGGGGGAGGACAAGAGTGAAGCCTTCAGGCGCCAGGTGCAATGGACTGTATATTCATATAGTACAGTTAGTACAATTGGGATCAAGTATGGAAGATGCTTATTTACCCCAACAACAGACATTGGAGGTCAATTAGGCCGCCCCCATATGCATTACATTGTCACCTGTAGTCAACATTGGTGGAGGTACGGTCTTCCCACTAATTTCTTTTTTCTCTGATGGCTTCCAATGAACATAATCCTACTCTGAGATGACTAAAAGGGGTTGTCCACTTCAGAAAAACTATCTTCATATACTGTACTAGTGAATTCTGAGAGCGGTTCCTCTGTTCAGGATCTCTCTGGAGGACCTGTCTTGTCCTATATGGCAGACACAAAACCCATTGTTATGAATGAGCCCGGTGTAATGCCGTATTTCCCCTGTAGTGGCGCTGCAGGTAAACTGAACACTTACTGCCAGGTTTCTTTGCAGATTACAGCCGATCACTGGAGGTTCCAACAGGAGGACACTTTGTGATTAGGTCATTGTCTAAGGAACCTTCTAAGAATTAGGGATAGAGAAAAGTGTAGAAAGTATGACTCCACTTAGACACAGTTTTCCCATTACCATAGACCCCCTGCCTCATGCACTATTAGAACAGGTCTTCCGCCGTCCACCCCCATTGTGTAAAAGCGACAAGAACACAGAACAGACACAATCACATTATTTTCTTCTATTTTTCATTAGCTTTTAGATGAAGAGAGATTCCAAGACATCGAAAAGATCAAAACTATTGGGAGTACGTACATGGCCGTATCGGGATTGTCTCCGGAGAAGCAGGTACTTATAAAATACAGTTCAGAATCTCTGATTCTTCTGTCTGAGCCAAGTATATGATATAGATGGTAGCTGAGACTATCCAGTATAACAATGGTGGTCACAGATGCCAGGGGCCCAGAAATGATTCTAAGGGCCAATTTTCCAGCTTTTTACAACTTCTTCCTCCTTCCGCAATATAAGATAAGTGGGGGTCCGACTCCCTCTGGGGGCTGTGGGAAGGGGCTGTAGCAATGCGACCTCTTCCCGAGCCTGTGACATCGTGTCCATTGGTCAAAGGGCTCAGTTCCATTCAAGTGAATACCAAGCAAACCCACTATACAATGTATGGCGCTGTGGTTGGTGTACACTAATGAGGCTACCTCTTCAAAAGGCGGACCAGGGGGCGAGTTCTGGGAGTAGGACCCCCACAATCAGATATTATGACTTATGCTGATGCATAACATGACGCCGCTTGGTCACAATGCCATTTTTAATACTGGTGTCTTATTATTTGGTAGAGACCCGCAGAGTCCAGGGAACTATGTGTGACTGGTATCTCTGCACCTCTACAGCTTTGCCCCCTCACCCAGGTGATTTACCCCAAAAGTAAACTATCTACTGACAGTTTGAGGTCCATTAATGACGTGAGGTTCTTGTTAGGCATGGGCCACATCATATTGTAAGATTCTTGGCCCTTCACATTATACTTTGACCCTTTAATAGGCCAGTCCAACCATATAGTAATGACTTCTATAATGCATGATAAACATGGCCTCTTCCTTCTAGAAACAGTGTCAACCATGTCGAAGGGCTGTGTCTGGTATTGCAGCATTAGCTTGAATGGGGCTGAGCTGCAATACCTGACATAGCCAAAGGACAAGGGTGGCGCTATATTAAAAGATCAGTGCAGATAGATTTACAGAATTCTGAATGCAGCTTTGGTTGTAAATGGAGCATAACAGATACAGTACAGACCAAATGTTTGGACACACCTTCTCATTCAAAGAGTTTTCTTTATTTTCATGACTATGAAGGCATCAAAACTATGAATTAACACAATATTAACACATTATTAACTATGAATTAACACATTAACACAAATTAACACATATACATAACAAACAAGTGTGAAACAACTGAAAATATGTCATATTCTAGGTTCTTCAAAGTAGCCACCTTTTGCTTTGATTACTGCTTTGCACACTCTTGGCATTCTCTTGATGAGCTTCAAGAGGTAGTCCCCTGAAATGGTCTTCCAACAGTCTTGAAGGAGTTCCCAGAGATGCTTAGCACTTGTTGGCCCTTTTGCCTTCACTCTGCGGTCCAGCTCACCCCAAACCATCTAGATTGGGTTCAGGTCCGGTGACTGTGGAGGCCAGGTCATCTGGCGCAGCACCCCATCACTCTCCTTCATGGTCAAATAGCCCTTACTTTCAAAGTTTTCCCAATTTTTCGGCTGACTGACTGACCTTAATTTCTTAAAGTAATGATGGCCACTTGTTTTTCTTTACTTAGCTGCTTTTTTCTTGCCATAATACAAATTCTAACAGTCTATTCAGTAGGACTATCAGCTGTGTATCCACCTGACTTCTCCTCAACTCAACTGATGGTCCCAACCCCATTTATAAGGCAAGAAATCCCACTTATTAAACCTGACAGGGCACACCTGTGAAGTGAAAACCATTTCAGGGGACTACCTCTTGAAGCTCATCAAGAGAATGCCAAGAGTGTGCAAAGCAGTAATCAAAGCAAAAGGTGGCTACTTTGAAGAACCTAGAATATGACATATTTTCAGTTGTTTCACACTTGTTTGTTATGTATATAATTCCACATGTGTTAATTCATAGTTTTGATGCCTTCAGTGTGAATCTACAATTTTCATAGTCATGAAAATAAAGAAAACTCTTTGAATGAGAAGGTGTGTCCAAACTTTTGGTCTGTACTGTATATGGTTTGAGACATTTTTTCTATAGAGATTGTGCTTGTTACAATGTATCACTCGTCAACATTCCGCATGATCTGCCCATACTGGGAAATAGCCGGCCTCATGTTATGTTTACCAAATAATAATACCTTGCAATTTGTCCTGGTGAGCTGTGGCATACCGGGAGTTAAAGCGAAAAAACAATAAAATAAAAGAAATGTGAACTCAGATTGCCGATTGTCTTCTGTGTCATCTAGCAATGTGAAGACAAGTGGGGACACTTGTGTGCCGTGGCCGACTTTTCCATTGCACTGAATGAAAGCATCCAGGAGATCAACAAGCATTCGTTCAACAACTTTGAGCTCCGCATCGGTAAGCGTTGCAGAAGATGCATGGAATACGCTCTTAAAGGGTGCCAAAACCTTTGCGCAAAGCACGGAAGGCGCAGCGGTCCTTCTCATCGTCCGCGGACATTGGCTCTGCCCTGATTTTGCAGCGTGCGGACTACGGATCCTATATACTTTCTATGGATCTGTACTCCACACACTGCAAAAAGCAAAGCAGAGCGGACGCAAGCGGAAGGTGCAGAGCGCTGTGAGAAGTGCCGCTGCGTCTTCCATGCTTTGCATGAAGGTTTATGTGCCCTTTAGAGGGATCCTGTCATGCTAAAAACGTGAAGTCCTGTCTGCCGGCCGCATCGTATAGAGCAGGAGGAGCTGAGCAGATTGATAAGACAAATTGCGGATCCCCAAAATACAGATACCGTCCGTGTTGCGTCCGTATTGTTTGTGGATCCGTTGTGGGTGCGTGCTCTGCATTTTGGGGCCAAGTATAGGACATGTTCTGTCTTTTTGCGGAATGAACATACGGATGCAGAAAGCACAGGGATGATCCGTGTGCTTTTCCACGTCCATATGTCCATTCCGCAAAAAGATAGAACATGTCTACAAAATGCAGACCACAGACCCACTGACTGCAATAAAAAAGCAGACGACACACAACCACGGCTGTATTTTGCCTCTACGCAATTTGCTAATACGGTCATGTGCATGAGGCCTACTGTAACTTGTCCTCTATTGATTTACATCTCTGCTTGCTCTGGGCTTAGGAGTCCAGGGGGGGCGATCCTACTCAATCTGGCGGTGTGTGTACCGGAGCTGTCCATGATTGAGTGACTCTGCCCGCTGGACTCCTAAGCCCAGTGTACCGTCTCTTACATACAGCCTGCGGAAAGACTTGCCTTAAAAATCATGGTGCAGGAAAGGAGTTAATAGAGAAATAGCGCTACTATGCGCTACTATGTGTGACCCCAGCCCGCCTTAATGCAGCCATCTTTAATCTGTTGTTTGCATGAAATGCTTTTCAGTATAACTATTACCGTATGTCTAAATAATGTTTCCTGCGATGACAGTCACCGCCCCCGCCCCATTTTTGCGTACCCTGCCCCCGTCACATATTCAGTCGTGGCCAAAAGTTTTGAGAATTACATAAATATTGGAAATTGGAAAAGTTGCTGCTTAAGTTTTTTATAATAGCAATTTGCATATACTCCAGAATGTTATGAAGAGTGATCAGATGAATTGCATAGTCCTTCTTTGGCATGAAAATTAACTTAATCCCAAAAAACCTTTCCACTGCATTTCATTGCTGTCATTAAAGGACCTGCTGAGATCATTTCAGTAATCGTCTTGTTAACTCAGGTGAGAATGTTGACGAGCACAAGGCTGGAGATCATTATGTCAGGCTGATTGGGTTAAAATGGCAGACTTGACATGTTAAAAGGAGGGTGATGCTTGAAATCATTGTTCTTCCATTGTTAACCATGGTGACCTGCAAAGAAACGCGTGCAGCCATCATTGCGTTGCATAAAAATGGCTTCAAAGGCAAGGATATTGTGGCTACTAAGATTGCACCTCAATCAACAATTTATAGGATCATCAAGAACTTCAAGGAAAGAGGTTCAATTCTTGTTAAGAAGGCTTCAGGGCGTCCAAGAAAATCCAGCAAGCGCCAGGATCGTCTCCTAAAGAGGATTCAGCTGCGGGATCGGAGTGCCACCAGTGCAGAGCTTGCTCGGGAATGGCAGCAGGCAGGTGTGAGCGCATCTGCACGCACAGTGAGGCGAAGACTTTTGGAAGATGGCCTGGTGTCAAGAAGGGCAGCAAAGAAGCCACTTCTCTCAAAAAAAAACACCAGGGACAGATTGATCTTTTGCAGAAAGCATGGTGAATGGACTGCTGAGGACTGGGGCAAAGTCATATTCTCCGATGAAGCCTCTTTCCGATTGTTTGGGGCATCTGGAAAAAGGCTTGTCCGGAGAAGAAAAGGTGAGCGCTACCATCAGTCCTGTGTCATGCCAACAGTAAAGCATCCTGAGACCATTCATGTGTGGGGTTGCTTCTCATCCAAGGGAGTGGGCTCACTCACAATTTTGGCCAAAAACACAGCCATGAATAAAGAATGGTACCAAAACACCCTCCAACAGCAACTTCTTCCAAAAATCCAACAACAGTTTGGTGAAGAACAATGCATTTTCCAGCACGATGGAGCACCGTGCCATAAGGCAAAAGTGATAACTAAGTGGCCCGGGGACCAAAACCTTGACATTTTGGGTCCATGGCCTGGTAACTCCCCAGATCTTAATCCCTTTGAGAACTTGTGGTCAATCCTCAAGAGGCGGGAGGACAAACAAAGACCCACTAATTCTGACAAACTCCAAGAAGTGATTATGAAAGAATGGGTTGTTATCAGTCAGGAATTGGCCCAGAAGTTGATTGAGAGCATGCCCAGTCGGATTGCAGAGGTCCTGAAAAAGAAGGGCCAACACTGCAAATACTGACTCTTTGCATAAATGTCATGTAATTGTCGATAAAAGCCTTTGAAATATTTGTGCCATTCTCAAAACTTTTGGCCACTACTGTAGAGGATTTTAGCCCAGAATATTAAACTATGTGGGTGTTAGATAAAGTGATTTGATTACAACATAATGAATGACAAAAGTTATAAAATCAGATGCCCCCGTTCTGTCGTTGACGACGCGGCTCATCCGGCATGCTGCTGTAGAAGAACCGTCACTGAATTTCATGAGAGGTCACAAGCTGGAATTAATGAATCGTACAAGAGAGCGCTGCTGTTTTATGCCTGGTACACGGGACCTTTACATGGTGACTCACCACGTGTCACGGGCATACAAAGCATCGCGCCTTCATCCTCGCAGCAGGGATCGAAATGTGAAAACCCATAATATTATAATTTATGTGCATTTAAAGGACATCTCAGGGACATGCACAAAAATCATAGGGCCCAAAGCAGCCCCCATCCCCAAAAGCTCCACCAAGGGTACTGCACTTTTATTTATGTCTACAATTCCGTCGTCAGGTCTAAAATGACGTCAGTTGCTGGTAAATTATGTTATCTATTTTTATGGGGGGGGGTACGCTTTTTTGACTTGACAAATTACAGTATATTCTGGCCGCATGCAGCCACCACTAGGGGGAGCTGTTGGAAAAGAGATATATACAGCTATTATTGAACTTCAATGAAGATGCATAAATCGGGGTGCAGTGAGCTCCCTCTAGTGGTGGCTGCAGGTAGATGCTGTGACAATGTCAAGACAGACAAGGGAAGTAGTTCAGTGCCCGGCCCATATACAACGCAGGTCCCTTAGTGGTTGTGTCTCTTACATAGTCTTTGTGTATGTCCTCTCTTGTTTATTGTAAAGGTCGAGCTTTCTGTTATAGTTTCTACAGTGAATGGCTGTAATTTCGGTGACACATTTTCCTATGCCATAAACAGATAGACAGACATATAAATAGATAGATATGAGATATAGATGATAATAGATATGAGATAGATAGATAGATAATAGATAGATAGATAGATAGATAGATAGATAGATGATAGATAGATAATAGATAGATGATAGATAATAGATAGATAATAGATAGATAGATAGATAATAGATAGATGATAGATAATAGATAGATAATAGATAGATAGATAGATAATAGATAGATAGATAATAGATAGATAGATGATAGATAGATAATAGATAGATGATAGATAATAGATAGATAATAGATAGATAGATAGATAGATAGATAGATAGATAGATAGATAGATAGTTTAGGGATTCGCTCTGGTAGGCAGGGTAAGCGGACGCAGTACAGAGGCAAAAACCAGTTTGTAAAGCAAAACTTTAGTGTTTATTCACACATAAAGTATAGCACAAAACGCGAGTCTTTTGCAGTCTTGATGTTTGTTCACACACACGAAAAGTTCATAAAGCAAGAAAGTCACCCTAACTCCTGGGTGTAAGTTCACACCCTGCTGGCAGTTCTGCCTGGTCAAGTCCATGGGCAGGGTTTAGGAGGCCTGTTTCCCCGACACCCGGGTCTCAGCCCTCCAACTCGGCACAAGCCTCAGATCCCGACACAGAGATCCCCTCTTCTGATCCCAGCTGTCTTTTAAAGGCAGCTAGGTGTTGCCAAAACCCCGGACCGGCACCTGAGGTCCAGTCCGGTGTTTGACCCCACCTGCCCGCCAATCAGT